>NC_090823.1:62606431-62949347 GCF_000390325.3 Nicotiana tomentosiformis
GGAGGTAGCCTGCCTATTCAATGAGGGCCACCTTCGAGAGTTCCTCAACGATCGAGCCAAGAATCATTTCAGAGAAAGGGATGCCAACATGAAAAATAAATAGGAAGAACCCAACATGTCATTCATATGATCGTCGGTGGGGTCGACATTCCACAGAGACCCATATTCAAACGCACTAAAGTATCAATCACTAAGGAAAAACGAACCCGAGATTATGTGTCCGAAGGCACTTTATCATTCACCAACGAAGAAGCAGAAGGCATTTCTCAGCCCCACAACGATGCTCTGGTAATTTCTATCTTTTTAAATAAAGTTCAAGTTAAGCGTATTTTAGTGGATCCAGGTAGCTCGAAAAATATCATCCGATCGAGGGTCGTGGAGCAGCTCGGCCTACAAAATCAAATCGTACCTGCAGCTCGAGTCTTAAATGGCTTCAATATAGCCAGTGAAACAACTAAAGGGGAGATTATTCTACTAGTGAACGTGGCTGGAACCATTCAAGATACCAAGTTCCACGTAATCGAGGGCGATATGAGGTACAATGCCCTGCTTGGAAGGCTTTGGATCCACAATATGAGAGCAGTCCCTTCGACTCTCTACCAAATGATGAAATTCCCGATGTCAGACGGTGCAAAACTAGTATGCGGGGAGCAGCATGCTGCAAAGAAAATATTTGCGGTCGATGAGGTAACACCGATATCGACACTATCAAACTCGGAAAGGTCAAGCATCAAAGATAAATAGGAAGTCAAATAGCAATCACAGCCACCAGCCTCGACCGAATCGGGGAAGCAGGAGATAGAAGAAGAAGAAGAGGAGGATTTTCTGACCCCTCGAACTTTTGTTGTTCCTGAAGATACTGACGCCACCAAATCAACGGTCGAAGAGCTGGAACATGTTATATTGATCGAGTACTTGCTCGAGCAAAATGTATACCTGGGAATGGGATTAACCCCCGAACTTAGGAAAAAACTTATTCAATTTTCTGTTAATAACATAGATTGTTTTGCTAGGTCCCATTTAGACATGACAGGGATTCCACCGGAGGTAACGACACATCGGCTAAGCCTGGACTCTAGATTCAAACCGGTGAAGCAAAAGAGAAGACCCCAGTCCAAAGTAAAGCACGTATTCATAAAGGACGAGGTAACGAAACTTCTCAAAATAGGATCCATTCGGGAGGTGAAATATCCCGAATGGTTAGCCAATGTAGTTGTAGTCCCTAAAAAGGGGGATAAACTTAGAGTGTGTGTAGATTATAAGGATTTAAACAAGGCGTGCCCCAAAGATTCTTTTCCACTGCTTAACATCGATCGCATGATCGATGCCATGGCCGGCCACGGGATCCTTACTTTTCTCGATGCCTATTCCGGGTACAATCAAATCCAAATGAACCCGGAAGACCAAGAAAAGACTTCATTTATCACCAAGTATGGAACGTATTCTTATAATGTAATGCCCTTTGGGCTAAAAAATGCAGGAGCTACCTACCAACGCCTAGTGAATAAAATGTTCGATGAACAAATAGGTAAATCAATGGAGGTTTATATTGATGACATGCTTGTTAAGTCCCTGCGTGCAGAGGACCATTTGGCTCATTTAGAGGAACATTCGAGATTGTAAGGAAATACAACATGAAGCTTAACCCCAAGAAATGTGCTTTCGGGGTTGGTTCGGGCAAGTTCCTTGGCTTCATGGTATCGAATCGGGGGATTGAGATCAACCCTGATAAAATCAAGGTCATTGAAGACATCGCCGCCGTGGATGGTGTAAAAGCCGTACAAAGGCTAATTAGACGGATATCTACCTTAGGCCGATTCATTTCGAGGTCATCAGACCGAAGCCACAGATTTTTCTCTTTACTCAAAAAGAAGAATGATTTCGCCTGGACCCCGAAATGCCAACATGCATTGGAAGAGTTGAAGCGATACCTATCGAGCCCGCCACTGCTTCACACTCCAAAGGCATATGAGAAATTTTACTTGTATTTGGCGGTATTGAAAATCACGGTAAGTGGTGTCCTAGTTCGAGAAGAGCAAGGTGCATAATTTCCCGTTTATTATGTAAGTCGAACCTTAGGAGAAGCAGAAACCAGATATCCACACTTAGAAAAATTGGCACTTGCACTGATAAACGCCTCTAGAAAGTTAAGGCCATACTTTCAATGTCACCCCGTATGCGTATTAACCACTTACCCACTTCATAATATTTTGCACAAGCCCGAACTGTCGGGCCGATTGGCCAAATATACCGTCTAACTCAGTAGGTATGACATCGAATATCAACCCCGGACAACCATCAAGTCTCAAATTTTAGCGGACTTCGTGGCCGATTTCACGCCAACCCTCGTACCCGAAGTTGAAAAGGAACTCTTGTTAAAACCGGGTACGTCATCGGGGGTATGGACCCTTTTCACAGACGGTGCTTCAAATGTGAAGGGGTCCGGGCTAGGCATCGTTTTGAAGCCGCCCACGGGTAGCACTATTAGGAAATCTATCAAAACTTCTAGGTTGATTAACAATGAGGCCGAGTACGAGGCCATGATTGCAGGTCTCGAGCTAGCTAAAAGCTTGGGGGCAGAAGTCATTGAAGCCAAGTGTGACTCTTTACTGGTGGTGAACCAAGTAAACAAAACCTTCGAAGTTCGAGAGGATAGAATGCAAAGGTATTTGTACAAGCTGCAGGTTACTTTGCACCGTTTCAAGGAATGGACTTTACAGCATGTACCTCGAGAACAAAATAGTGAGGCCGATGCACTTGCAAACTTAGGGTCATCGGTCGAGGAAGATGAGATCAGCTCGGGGACTGTCATTCAACTCTCGAGATCTGTGATCGAGGAAGGTCATGCCGAGATAAACTCTAGAAGCTTAACCTGGGATTGGAGGAATAAATATATTGAATACTTGAAGAATGGAAAGCTCCCATCGGACCCTAAAGAGTCAAGGACCCTACGAACCAAAGCTGCTCGATTTACATTAGCTGAAGATGGAACATTATATAGAAGAACATTCGATGGACCATTGGCAGTGTGCTTAGGACCAAGAGGCACCGATTATGTTTTACGAGAGGTCTATGAAGGCACTTGTGGGAACACTCCGACGCCAAATCACTGATTCACAAAATCATTAGAGCAGAATACTACTAGGATAGCTTGGAAAAAGATACTAAGGAGTTTGTTCGAAAATGTGATAAATGTCAAAGGTTTGCACCGATGATCCATCAGCCCGGAGAACAACTTCATTCAGTCCTATCCTCATAGACATTCATGAAATGGGGGATGGATATCGTCAGCCCTCTTCTATCGGCCCCAGGTAAAGCTAAGTTTATTTTATTTATGACTGACTATTTCTCTAAATGGGTTGAAGCACAAGCGTTCGAGAAAGTAAGAGAAAAAGAGGTTATAGACTTCATCTGGGATCACATTATGTGTCGAATTGGGATACCCGCAGAAATAGTATGCGACAATGGTAAACAATTTATCGGCAGTAAAGTGACAAAATTTCTCGAAGACCATAAAATAAAAAGGATATTGTCAACACTGTATCACCCTAGTGGGAACGGGCATGTCGAATCGACGAACAAGACTATCATCCAAAACCTGAAAAAAAAAAGGTTGAACGAAGCTAAAGGGAAATGGAGAGAAATTCTGTCCGAAGTCCTTTGGGCATATCGAACAACATCGAAGTCCAGTACAGGGGCAACTCTGTTTTCCTTAGTGTATGGCTCCAAAGCCTTAATTCCAGTCGAAGTCGGAGAACCCAGCGCAAGGTTTCGACATTATCGGAGGAATCGAACCACGGGGTTATGAATACTAGCCTCGAATTATTAGATGAAAAAAGAGAAGCGGCACTCGTTCGAATGGCTGCACAAAAGCAACGAATCGAAATGTACTACAATAGAAGAACTAACCTTCGCCACTTCCTGGTCGGGGACTTAGTCTTAAGAAAGGTAACCATTAACACTAGAGATCCTACTGAAGGGAAGCTCGGCCCGAATTGGGAAGGACCCTATCAATTCCTCGATATAGTCGGAAAAGGGTCTTATAAACTCGGAACGATGGTCGGCGAACCACTGCCAAACAACTGGAATATATCACTTCTCAAATGATATTATTATTAAGGTATGATTTTCTCCCTTCTTTCGTTTATATATATTCGACGCTAAATCATTGCAGGAGTTCGACCAAAGACATCGAGACCTCAGGTTTTAAAGTACGCATTGCACTCTTTTTTCCTTAGATCGGTTTTAATCCCAACTGGGTTTTTCCGGCGAGGTTTTTAACGAGGCAACAATTATGTGCTACCTGAGGACAATTCAATAGTATCCAAGGCTTCTTTGCAATCAACCTCGAATACTGGAGGGCATAACCCTGGGATGTTGTATTCTCGAGAATAGTATTTCATATCAAAGGGCCTCGATAGGGAAGCTTTGTAATGGGACAAACGGTCAAGTAAATCGTGTCCATATAGATTAGTCGAGCCCCGATGGCAAAACATGTGCGCATGTATAAATTATTCAAAGAAGCATTCTCTCTTCATTAAACATTTTGTGTCTCGAAGAAAATTCTCTACTATACAGACCTTATACTTATGATATTGTGAGAAACGGCTCAAGAGCCAAAGTGCAAATATACACTCGGGGACTGCCATCGATGATAGGCATATTCGATTTATCTAAACTCAAATTCATAAGACCTCAAAGAGGCACCCCTCGATCTATAGGCCAAGGCCACCGTTCTCGGGGACTGAAATTTCAAACAAATTCAAAATATTATTGGGAAATAAGCCCAAGAGGCATACCCGAAGGCTACGGCCAAACTAAAGGCTACGGCCTAAATAACATGGCTCGGAGCCGTCCAAATTTCGCAATAATGATGGGCCTTCAAATTCTTTGAAAACTCGGTTAAAAAAGGCTACCCTCGGCAAATAATCAAAAGGGATTCGATAAAAATAGCTCTCGAAAAACCTTAAGATGTATCCAATTATCTTAACACAAACATGCTAAGGCACAAAAAGCAAAATGGTTTCAACCGACATCGGACCCTCAAAAAACCCAATGGGTAAAAAATACATGCTAAGGCATAAAGAAATTTTTACTAAGTCTTTTAAGCCGAAGGGGAAAATAATAGCCATCTTTTAGAGGCCATATGGGCCCAACCTAAAAGGGCCTAAGGGCCAATACATTTAGAGTTCGAGACCTTGTTCTCACTCAACTCGGACCTAAGGGTTCCACTATTCCGAGTTCAAATAAAGCTGACTTGAATTTAGCTCAAAGATCCGCCATAAAACCTTAAGAGATATGTTACTGTAAGTTCGAAAATTACCCATTATTTGATAAAAAAAACTAAGGGTTTGTTCTATTCTAAGTTCGAAACTTACTCGAACTTAGTTATAAAAACAGTGCAGTCATGGCATCGATCAAGCCATCCGAAATCTCGAACATATTATTGAGCTCGGGGACTTGCCCTTGCGTGTCTAAAAAATCTAAGGGTTTGTTTTAAGTTCGAGCTAGTGTTCACTCGATTACAGAGGCTGCAACAACAAAATTTTCACAAGGAAAAAGCATAGAATATGTTTGAACATAAAACTGAGAAGATATTCAAAAGAAGTTTTTCTATTATAAAGGTTATGTACAAGAGACCGATCAAGGTCTTACAAAAATAGAAACTAAGTACTAACTACGGTCGATTTCGACCTCTTCTCCGGGAGCAACTTCTCCTTCAGGCCCCTCATAGGATCCGCCTTGACTGCCTTCATCATCATCATCTTCATCATCGAAGGAGGCAAGCTGCCTGGCTTCAGCTTCAAGCACATTGGCTCAGGCTATCTCCTTGGAGAGGTCAAAACCACGAGCATGGATTTACTCGAGGGTTTCCCTCCGGGATTGACACTTTGCCGAGTCAATGATCCATCACTCTCGATCAGAAGCCTCCCTTAGCTGCATTTGAGAAGCCTCAGCATCGGCCCGATACATGGCAATGGACTTATCCGCCATGACCTTTGTTTTCTCAATCTCCGCCTTGGCCTCAGCAAGCCTGGTTTCAAGCTCCTCGATCCTTTTGGCTTGGGCCGAACTTTTCTCTTTGATGCCCATAAGTTGAACCTCGGTCGATGACAGTTTGGCCAAGGTAGTTTCTTTTTTCGCAGCCACGCCGTCCATATTCTCCTTCCACCGATCACAATCGGCCTTGACCTGATCGACTTCTCCCTGAAGCAGCTCGATCTTTTCGACCTTTTGCTGCAGCTGAGATAGTGAACTATTAGCCTCCACAGTTGGGTCGAGTCCATACTCTATCAAAAGGATGGTTACCTGCTTATCTAGCTCGGCCTCTTCCTCACGAGCCTTGGCCAAATCCGCTTGAAGGTCCTTTATAGTTTCATCCTTTTGGCCACAAAGAAGCTTCAGAGCGTTCTTCTCCTCCGAGACCTTTTGGAGCTCGGTTTCACACTGGCTAAGGTCAGCTCGAAACTTGGCAAAGGCCTGTACAAAAAAAAAAGAAAACACAAGTTAGATTTAGAGAAAAAATAGTAAAGAAAAGAAGTGTAGTAACTGATTCTTACCCGAGATAAGAGACGTTGGGCCTCTTCTAAAAGAATAGAAGCGTCACTGATATCAGAGGCATCATCGACTCCAGTAAAGCAATCCCGAGAGGGATCCCCTACACTATAGCCTCCGCCTATATCAGGGGTCTTCAACTCTCGAGCCTTCCTTAGTGTTTCCTCAGAAAAAGTCGGAAGAGAAGGCAAGTGACCTGATGTCATGGTCCCGAGCAAGTCGCTCGGGATGCTCTGATCGATTTTTGGGGTCTTAGAACCGGCCCTACCCGATGTAGTTGCAGATGGCCAAGAAATGATCTCGACCTCTGATGATTCGGGATCCTCACCTGATTTATTTTTGGAAGCCTCATCGACACGAGGCTTGATTTTAGCAGCCGCCGTCAGCTCAAAAGGTTTGGTGAACTCGACGGCTTTCCTAGGTCGGACCGTCAGTGCCGAGACATTTTCCTCTTCTTCCTCTTCTTTGTCTTTGAGTTTTTGGACCGTGTCCATCGTGAGAGCGATTACTTTCCTCTTCACCCTTCGAGGTTTTAACTTGGGGTCCTCGGACTGCGAGGCACTCTTCCGCTTCTTGTCTTTCCCCGGTTTCGGAACCGGGGACTTGGTTTCTTCCTCGCCACCCGAGGGCCTCAAAATAGCATCCTTGGTCAGGCCTACATGAAAGAAAATTAGTGATGAATGAAGTACAAAAAGTGTTTCAGAACATGAAAAGGGAGATCCTTACCGTAGTTCTTGGCCTCCCATCTGCCCCTTGCCAAATCACGCCATGCGCGTTTGGCATAAGTGGAAGTTGAGGCTAACTTTCGAACCCAATCTTCGAGGTCAGGCACCGCTTGAGGCATCCAAGGAATAGCTGCATGTCAAAGGGGATATTAGGCGAAGTTGAAGAAGGTACGAAGAACAAAGTTTAAAAGATCACTTACGGTCAAAGTTCCACTCCTCAGGGAACGACATCTTCTCCTCCGGGATAATGTCGCGGGTCCTCACCCGTATAAATGGCTCATCCAACCCCGATCCTTGTCATCGTCGATGCTCGAGAATAAGGCCTTCGTTGCCCGGCGTTGGAGCCTGATTAGTCCTCGATAGATTTGAGGCCGGTACAACCGCATGAGGTGATTTAATTTAAGCTCCAGCCCATCGACCTTGCTAGAAAAGAAGCGCAGCATGATTACTATGCGCCATAGAGAAGGGTGGATTTAGCTGAGGGTGACCTGATATATTTTACAAAGATCAATAATCACTGGGTCGAGGGGACCCAATGTGAAGGGGTAAGTGTAAACACTTAGGAACCCCTCCACATAAGCGGTGATGCTCTCTTCGGGAGCAGGAATTTGCACCACGACCTCGGGACCCCAGTTGCAGTCCCTCTTCATGGCCTCGAGGTGGTTCTTCGTTATCGAGCACATGTACATCGACACATGCTCGCATCGGCCCGGGATCGATGAAGGGTTTTCAACCTTGAAGTCGGATTTTAGAATACACGGGCCGGGAACGTACTCGTGGGGAAGAGGCTCCAAAGGCGCCTTGTCGCCGGACGGCCGGGAAGAGGAGCAAGAAGCTTTCTCCTTCTGTGGTACAGTCTTTGAGGTTTTTGCCATTGGTATAAGTAAAGGAGGTTGAAAGAAGATGAAAAACTGGTAGTTTCGGTGCTAACGAAGGTGGCTCTACAGACGATGAAAAACAGGAGATGAAAAGAGTGAGGAGACATAGAGGTTTGATTAGAGCAAAAGTAAAGTTTGATTCAATGAAGGAGCGGATATTTATAGGCTCACGGCGACGGTTCGGTAGCGCTAGTGGCCGACCGCTAACTTACAGGCATTAATAATTTAGGGAACTGAACAGAAGGGACATTTCGGTTACATCTGTCGCTTACATCATGAGGATGACGTCATAATTAAGGTTTCAGAAAATCAAGGCTCAAACCGTTTATTATCATTTTATTGCAAGAAACGCGGGGACTATCTCTATACGGTCAAAATTGGGCATGTCCGATTTCATAGGCACGAGGAGCTGCCTCGAGAGTAAACTCGTAATAGACCAGGCTCGAGCTCAATGGCAGAGTATGGAGCATAAAGATCGAAGTGCTCGCTGAAGATCGAGACCGAGCATAATAACGGAATGGCGAGATATTAGCAACCGACCGAAGATCTCGGCGGAAATCCCGGAACAGATCGAATCAAGCGGTTATTGACACCAATCATGGGATTTGTTTCCGTTATTAGAATTGTACCTTATTTAGGATTCCTCTACTATATAAAAAGGGACCCCATTCATTTGTAAGGAGGATTGACTGTGAAGAAAATATACAAACGCTACTCTCTATTTCACTTACTATCCATTAATGTTCATCATTGTTTATTTTCTATTCTTTACTGTTCTTGTTACCCAACCTCGAGACCATCTCGAATCGAGGTCGAAAGCACTGCTAGAACACTGGTTTGATTTATTTTACTATTCAGATTATCTATTCAATTCCTTGCTTATCAATTGGTATCGGATTAAATCACGTATCCTTAAAACCACTAAATAAGTTTAATTGTTACTCGAATTTTAGAGTAAACAATAACCTTCACCTATCTTCTTTCCTTCTAGATTTCTTAATTTCTAGACGCTCGTCGGACTATATTTGGTTAAACTGAATATTTGAAGTTGAAATTAAGGAAATGCATTTCAAAATTCAATTTAAGTAGAGAAAACGAGTATTTGCAATTTTATTATTTCGCCAGTTATTTTCACCTCAATTTCAAGTTGAAATTAACCAGTTATGTTTGCACATGGGTTTCACATGAAGAAAAGGTTATTTTACTTGAAATACTCTTAAAACAAGTTTTCAACTCCAATATTCTCCATTTTAAATTGAAGTAGAAATAATTGGCAAGATAATAAAATTGTAAATACTATTTTTATTCTTGCAAATAATATTTGGTTTGAATATTTTAATTATATGGCATTTTTCATAGAAGATTAGCGAAAAGAAAAATAAGAAATTTTTATGAAAATATTTTCTTCTATTTGAATTATAAATGGGCATGTGAGATCAATTTCTGAGATGGAAATGTGCAAAGAGTCTACCCAAGGCATAAAAAAGAATCTTCTTCCACAAACAAATGTCATCATTATCTTGGTTTAGTTCGACTTTACACATCAACCCCCAATAGTCTATCTGCTCCAAAGCAGAGAAAGCAATAAACAAACCACACCTTTTCCTCGTTTGGATTTAGATGCATATAATATTCATTCATTCATAAAGTCGCGGAATCCACTCTTCAACAGTCAACTTGTAAACGTCTCTGAATTGGTTTTTGTTATCAGATGTCACCTTCCCCAGGCAATATAATCAAGATCCAATTTTGTTTTCCTTTCCAAGATCCAATTTCAGTTTGTACAAATCATGTTACTGAAATGCACGTAATATAAAATTGATTTTGTAAGTATGTACTATTCACTCCGATGAATTAACGTCATTATTTTTATATTATCCTAAATTCCGTACTGACACCTCCAATGTCAAGACTTTAGAACTAAAGATTTTGGAGATTTGACAGTTTAACAATTTGCAGCCATTATTCTGGTAATCTCGAACAATTATCATCTCTTATCTAAAACTACAGCGTTGTGTTAGGAATTTCGAATTAGATTCGCATTTATTTTGTTTGTGACAATACTCAATGAAAGCAAACAAATTCTATTTTTAATAAATTAACACATAAATTATTGAAAGAAGAATAACGTACCCCTGAATTCTTGAATTGTTTTCTTTTATACAATATAGTAAAAGTTTACGAATTGTTGATAAGTAGAATGGAAACAAAATGGGAATTCTTACTTACATGTGTGTATACGGTCGAAATCGATTTCGGCCTTCGTACTATTGATCGAGATGGGATCATAATGGACCAAAGGAAGACTTCGCAATATCGAGATGAGTTCCGAAGATGGTACGAACGAGCTTCAGATTTCAGGTATAGGTCAAACACCGAGTTCGAAGTCATTATCGAGCTCGGGTCCGAATTAAACTATGATGAGATGTTATGGAATCGAGCTTAAGGGGCAAAGGTCAACCGATACCGAGCCCGAGTCATTATCAGATCCCGAGTCGGCATTGTGCTCAAGTCCGCATCGAGCTCTAAAAACATTACCGACCAGCACCGAGTCCGATCAAGCTCGAGCTCACAGACAAGAGCCGTTGCAACCGCACTAAGGGAGAGAATCTCGGCGGAAATTAGGAAAAAGTTGATTTATCATGGGTTCTCCACTATGTATTTTTAATTATATCTAAAGTAGGATCCTTCACTATAAAGAAGATGGCTACATTTTTGTAAAAGGACAGTTTTTTACTTACATTGTAACTCAAATACCATACACTCATATATTGAAGGGTTATTCTTTTTGGCTTCATAAATTGACTCATCTTGCTTAGTCCTTAAATCATCCTTTTTCCAACCTTGTGTATTTTTCATTCTTTACAATCCATATTTGATACTTTCTATTTATCCTTACGATTTGTGTTAAGTTATACCACATATCCTTAGAACTACGTACAAATTCAACTCTACCCATTTTTCGGGTAAACAGTTTGGCGCCCACCGTGGGGCTAAGGATAACAGTGGTTATTTGATACGAATCTGCAAAAACTCACCATTTTGCGCTTGTTTTCGGAAGTGCCTTTGATTTCGGATTAGCAACGACTAACTATCAATTAAATGGCCTTACCTATCAACAACGAAGCTGGTCTTCAAGATGAGAACAACAACTTGACACCCAGTACCGAAAGACCGCTTGTCAACGCCGTTGGAGCTCGAATCGAAGTGCCGATAGATATTAATTCGCATGTGGCCATTGAGGCGAACCTACATTCTGAACCTGAAAATAGCATTCATAGTGGCACTCGATCTGCAGCTCGAGATACCCATAACGTCGAGGAAAATGGCATCAGCTTGCGTATGATTTTCAAAATGTTGCAAGCTCAACAGGCAGCAATAGCTCAGTTGCAGAGTCAAACCCAGATACCGAGCAGGCCGGAGCCCAGCCAACCCCGAGAAATCGCCCATACAACGGAACCAGCTATAGTAAGATCAAATGAGCAGGAGTCGAGGACTAATCCCAAAATTGCTAAGATGTTTGAAAAACTGACCAAACGAATAGAATCGGGAGAAAGGAAGATCGAAGCAAATGACAAAAAAGTGAAAACATATAACTCCAGGGTTGATCAGATCCCGAGGGCACCACCGATATTGAAGGGCTTAGATTCCAAAAAATTCGTACAAAAGCCTCTCCCCCCAAGCGCGGCTCCTAAACCGATCCCAAAGAAATTCCGCATGCCCGAGATTCCTAAATATAACGGAACTACTGACCCCAACGAACATGTCACCTTATTCACATGTGCCATCAAAGAGAACGACCTAGAGGATGATTAGATCGAATCCGTATTATTGAAGAAATTCGGTGAAACCCTGTCAAAGGGAGCAACGATATGATATCATAATTTACCCTCTAATTCTATCGATTCTTTTGCTATGCTTGCAGATTCCTTCGTAAAAGTACACACCGGGGCCATAAAAGTCGTGAGCAGGAAGTCGGACCTGTTCAAAGTAAGAAAAAAGGATAACGAGATGCTAAGAGAGTTCGTGTCTCGTTTTCAAATGGAATGAATGGATCTGCCACCAGTCACAGACGATTGGGCTGTTCAGGATTTCACTCAAGGTTTGAATGAATGAAGTTCGACGACTTCACGGCGGTTGAAGCATAACCTGATCGAGTACCCAGCTATTATTTGGGCCGACGTGCATAATCGATACCAATCAAAAATTAGAGTCGAAGATGATCAGTTAGGATCTGAACCCTCTGCTCGAAGGGATATCAATCGAGAACAAGGTCCGATCAGGGACCGATACCGACCGTATAGTGGAAACCACAGAATCAATGAATCGAGACGTAACCCCAGACAAAGCAACAAAAGAAGTGATCGAGGTCAAGGGTCTCGGGGGCTGATGAACAGAAATGGGTTCGACAAGCCTACCAGATCTAAAGAAGCACCACGGTTATCGGAGTATAACTTCAGCATTGATGCATCCGCCATCGTGTCAGCTATCGGACGCATCAAAGACACTAAATGGACTCGACCCATGCAGACCGATCCTGCCCATAGGAATCCCAATCAAATGTGCGAATATCATGGCACCCATTGCCACAGAACGGAAGATTGAAGGCAACTAAGAGAAGAGGTAGCCCGGTTATTCAATAAAGGGCACCTTCGAGAATTTTTAAGCGACAGGGCCAAGAACCATTTTAAAAACAGGGATTTTGGCAAACAAAACGAATAAGAAGGACCACAACACATCATCCACATGATCATCGGCAGCGTCGATACCCCTCAAGGGCTGGTACTTAAACACACTAAGACCTCGGTTATGAGAGAAAAGCGATCTCGAACTCAGGATTACGCACCCATAGGAACTTTGTCTTTTAATGATGAAGATGCAGAAGGAGTCATGCAACCTCATAACGATGCACTGGTAATATCCGTACTTATGAATAAAACTAAAGTTAAGTGTGTGTTAATTGATCGAGATAGCTCGGCCAACATTATTAGATGAAGGTTGTAGAACAGCTCGGTCTACAAGACCAGGTCGTACCCGCTACTGGTTCTAAACGGATTTAATATGGCATGTGAAACCACCAAAGGCGAGATAATTTTGCTAATAAACATGGCCAGGACCATCCAGGAAACGAAGTTTCACGTAATCGAAGGCGACATGAGGTACAATGCCCTTTTTGGAAGGCCATGGATCCACAACATGAGAGTTGTACCGTCAACCCTACACCAGGTTCTTAAATTCCCAATATCGAAGGGAGTCAAAATAGTGTACGGAGAACAACTGGCCGCGAGAGAAATATTTGCCATCGAAGAAGCAATTCTGATATCCTCACCTTCGTCAACAAATGGGTCGGACTCAAAAGGGGAACGAGATGCCAAATAGCAATCACAGACATCAACTTTAACCCAACCAGAAAATCAGAAGATCGATGAAGATGATGATCAAACGATCCATCGATCCTTCGTGGTTCCTGATGATTCCGATGCTACCCAATCAACGATTGAAGAATTGGAGCAAGTCATACTAATCGAGCACTTGCCCAAACAAAAGGTATACCTGGGAATGGGATTAACCCCCGAACTCAGGAAAAAGCTTATTTAATTTCTTATCGATAACATAGATTATTTTGCCTGGTCCTATTTAGATATAACAGGGATCCCACCGGATATAACGACGCATCAGCTAAGCTTAGACCCTAGGTTCAAACCGGTGAAGCAAAAGAGAAGACCCCAGTCCGAGGTAAAGCACGCATTCATAAAGGACGGGGTAACTAAACTTCTCAAAATAGGGTCCATTCGGGAGGTGAAATATCCTGAATGGTTAGCCAATGTAGTTGTAGTCCCTAAAAAAGGGAACAAACTTAGAATGTGTGTAGATTATAAGGATTTAAACAAAGCATGCCCTAAAGATTCTTTTCCGCTGCCCAACATCGATCGCATGATCGATGCCACGACCGACCACGAGGTCCCTACTTTTCTCGATGCCTATTCCGGGTATAATCAAATCCAAATGAACCCGGAAGACCAGGAAAAGACTTCATTTGTCACCAAGTATGGAACATATTGTTATAATGTGATGTCCTTCGGGCTAAAAAATGTAGGAGTTACTTACCAACGCCTAGTAAATAAAATATTCGCGGAACAAATAGGTAAATCAATGGAAGTTTATGTTGATGACATACTAGTTAAGTCCCTGCGCGCAGAGGACCATTTGACTCATTTGCAGGAAATATTCGAGATTTTGAGGAAATACAACATGAAGCTCAACCGCGAGAAATGTGCTTTCGGGGTCGGTTCGGGCAAGTTCCTTGGCTTCATGGTATCAAATCGGGGGATCGAGATCAACCCCGATAAAATCAAGGTCATCGAAGACATCGCCATCGTGGACAGTGTAAAAGTTGTGCAGAGGCTAACGGGACGGATTGTTGCCTTAGGCCAATACATTTCAAGGTCGTCAGATCGAAGTTACAGATTTTTCTCTCTACTCAAAAAGAAGTACGATTTCACTTGGACCCCGAAATGCCAACAGTAATTAGAAGAATTGAAGCGATATCTATCGAGCCCACCACTACTTCATACTCCAAAAATAGACGAAAAACTTTGCTTGTACTTGGCAGTATCGGAAATCGCGGTAAGTAGTGTCCTAGTTCTAGAAGAGCAAGGTATGCAATTTCCCAAATTTTTATGTAAGTCGAACCTTAGGAGAAGCAGAAACTAGATATCCATACTTAGAGAAATTGGAACTTGCAGTGATAAGCACCTCTAGAAAGTTAAGACCGTACTTTCAATGTCACCCCATATGCGTATTAACCACTTACCCACTTCGTAATATTTTGCACAAGCCCGAACTATCGGGTCGATTGGCCAAATAGGTCGTCGAACTCAGTGGGTATGATATTGAATATCAACCCCGTACGGCCATCAAGTCTCAAATTTTAGCGGAATTCGTACATCGGGGGTATGGACCTCAAAAAGACCTCACGCCAACCCTCATACCCGAAGTCGAAAAGGAACTTTTGTTGAAATCGGGTACATCATCGGGGGTATGGACCCTTTTCACAGACGGGGCTTTGAATGTGAAGGGGTCCGGGCTAGGCATCGTTCTAAAGCTACCTACGAGTAGTACTATTAGGCAGTCTATCAAAACTACTAGATTGACTAACAACGAGGCCGAGTATGAGGCCATGATTGCAGGTCTCGAGCTAGCTAAAAGCTTGGGACCAGAAGTCATTGAAGCCAAATGTGACACTTTACTGGTGGTAAATCAAGTAAACAAAATCTTTGAAGTTCGAGAGGATGAATGCAAAGGTATTTGGACAAACTACAGGTCACTTTGCACCATTTCAAAGAGTGGACTTAACAGCATGTACCACGAGAACAAAACGGTGAGGCCGATGCACTTGCAAATTTGGGATCTTCGGTCGAGGAAGACGAGATAAGCTCGGGGACTGTCGTTCAACTCTCGAGATCCGTGATCGAAGAAGGACATGCCGAGATAAATTCTACAAGCTTAACCTGGGATTGAAGGAATAAGTATATTGAATATTTGGAGAACGAAAAGCTCCCATCGGACCCTAAAAATTCGAGGGTCCTACGAACCAAAGCTACTCGATTCACATTGACTGTAGATGGAACATTATACCAAAGGAAATTTGATGGACCATTGGCAGTATGCTTAGGTCCAAGAGACGCTGACTACATCCTACACAAGATTCATGAGGGCACATGTGGAAATCACTCCGGTGCCGATTCATTAGTCCAAAAAATAATCAGGGCAGGGTATTATTGGATCGATATGGACAAAGATGCAAAGGAGTTTGTTCGAAAATGTGACAAATGTCAGAGGTTTGCACCAATGATCTATCAACCCGGAGAGCAACTTCACTCAGTCCTATCCCCATGGCCATTCATGAAATGGGGATTGGATATTGTCGGCCCTCTGCCATCGGCCCCAGGTGAAGCTAAGTTCATTTTATTTATGATTGACTATTTCTCTAAATGGGTTGAAGCACAGGCGTTCGTGAAAGTAAGAGAAAAAGAGGTTATAGACTTTATCTGGGATCATATCATATGTCGATTCGGGATACCCGCTGAAATAGTGTGTGACAATGGGAAATAGTTTATCGGAGGCAAAGTGATGAAATTCCTTGAAGACCACAAAATAAAAAGGATATTATCAACACCGTATCACCCTAGTGAGAACGGACAGGCCGAATCAACGAACAAAACTATCATTCAAAACCTAAAGAAAAGGTTGAACGACGCTAAGGGAAAATGGAGAGAAATTCTACCCGAAGTTCTTTGGGCATATCGAACAACATCAAAATCTAGTAGGGGCAACCCCGTTCTCCTTATTATATGGCTCCGAAGCCTTGATTCCAGTCGAAGTCGGGGAACCCAGTGCCGGGTTTCGATATACAACAGAAGAGTCAAATAATGAGGCTATGAATACTAGCCTTGAATTATCGGATGAAAAACGAGAAGCTGCTCTCGTCCAATTAGCCGTCCAAAAGCAGCGAATCGAAAGATACTATAATCGAAGAACCAAGCTTCGCCATTTTAAACTCGGGGACTTAGTGCTAATGAAAGTCACCCTCAGTACCCGAAATCCAAATGAAGGAAAACTGGGTCCAAACTGGGAAGGACCGTATCAGGTTCTCAAAAACGTCAGAAAAGGATCCTACAAGCTCGGTATTATAAACGGCAAATAACTATCAAGCAATTGGAATGTGTCGCACCTAAAACGATACTACTGCTAAGGTATGACCCTCCCATATTCATTTATATTTCGAAACTAACCCTTGCAGGAGTCCGATCAGGAGCAAGGATGGATCATTCAATACGAAGCCTTAGGTCTGAAAGCACGCATTGCACTCTTTTTCTCTTCGGCAAGGTTTTTAATGAGGCAACCATTGATCGTGCTAACTTAGAAATAATTTGACAGTATCTGAGGCCTCTCTACAATCGACCTCGAATATTGGGTGGGCATTAGCCCTCAAATATATCAAGTTCGGTGCAAGAAAGTTATTTCATAACAACAGGGTTCCGATAGGAAAAATTATAAGATCCAAATGGTCAAAACGAACCATGTTCATGTAGTTGGCGTGAGCCCTGACGCAAAACATGAACACATGTATAATGACTTACAAAGAATGTTTTTTACCGATATCTTATATCCAAGAAATATTCCTCTATTTGGAGATTTATTATGCAAACATGATTAAGGTAAATCAACGAGTTCGAGCAACACTCACTCGGCTATTAAGCCTACGGGCTACATTACTTCGAGTTTGAAATCACTCACTCGATTACTATGCCTACGGGCTACATTACTTCGAGTTCGAATCACTCACTCGACCATTAAGCTTACGGGCTACATTACTTTGAGTTCGAATCACTCACTCGACCATTAAGCCTACGAGCTATATTACTTCAAGTTCGAAATCACTCACTCGACTACTAAGCCTACGAGCTACATTACTTCGAGTTCAAAATCACTCACTCGATTATCAAGCCTACGGGCTACATTACTTCGAGTTCGAAATCACTCACTCGACTACTAAGCCTACGGGCTACATTACTTCGAGTTCGAAAGCGCTCACTTGGCTATTAAGCCTACGGGTTACATTACTTCGAGTTCGAATCACTCACTCGACTATTAAGCCTACAGGTTACATTACTTTGAGTTCGAATCACTCACTCGACCATTAAGCCTACAGGCTATATTATTTCAAGTTCGAATCACTCACTCGGCTAATAAACCTACGGGCTACATCATCTCGAGTCTGAGCAATCACCCACTCTACCATTAAGCCTATGGGCTACTTTTATTTCGAGTTCGAGCAAACACTCACTCGACCAATAAGCCTATGGGCTATATCATCTCGAGTTTGAGCAATCACTTAATTCGACTACTAAGCCTATGGGCTACCTTATTTCGAGTTTGAGTAAACGCTCACTCGGATATAAAGGTTACAAAGTTCGAATTCGATCAAATTGCCTAAAAACATTATGAAAATCTTCACAAGGCAGAAAATAAAACAGAGGCAAGACGGGAAAAGAAAAGATATTTGTATATATCTACAAGATTGTATACATGATTGTTTGCAACATCCGAAATAGAAACTAAGGGCTAAGTTTCTTGGTTATCCCCGGGAGCGGTCTCTTCTCTATCGGGCTCCTCCCCGCTCTTGCTCCCATCATCGTCATCATTGGAAGCCAAAGATTCAGCATCGGCTTCGAGCTCTTTAGCCCTTTTTATCTCTTCAGTGAGGTCGAAACCTCAAGCATGGATCTCCTCGAGGGTCTCCCTCCGAGATCGGCACTTAGCAAGTTCAGGAACCCAATATGCTCGAGTGTTGGCGGTCTCGGTTGCCTCTCTTACTTGTACCTAAACAGCTTCAGCATCGGCCTGATAGACGGCCACGAATGCATTCGCATCGGCTTTTGCCTTTTTGGCATCATATTCGGCCTTGCCAAGTTCAAAGGCCAATCGAGCCTTGAGCTTCTCTATTCTTCTTGCTTGAACCGAGCTTTTCTCCTTCATACTTTGAAGCTGGTTTTTGGCCGATGACAATTAGGCTCGAGCAGCCTCTTTCTCTGCAGCAAAGTGGTCCATACCTTCTTTCCGCTTCAAGGACTTCACTTTTATCACATCGACCTCCTCACGGAGTTTCCCAATCATCTCAATTTTTTGCTGCAGCTGTGAGACCGAAAAATTAGCCATCATTCCGGTATCGAGCCCATAGGCTTTTAAAAGTATCATTACCTGCTCAGACAGATCGGTCTAATCTTGGTGAGCCTTGTCCAACTCAGCTCGGAGGTCTTTGATTTCCTCTCCCCTTGTCCCTAAGAGGAGTTTAAGGGAGTTCCTCTCCTCCGTGACCCGTTGAAGGTCGACCTCATATCGTCGCAGCTCAGTTCGAGACCGAGAACATGCTTCTCAATGAACTGTTGCGGCCTGCAAAGAAAGAAAAAACAAAGTTAGAAAATAAAAACAAGCATAAAGGAATTACCAACGAAGTAAGTTAAGGCTTACCCGATTCAAAGTCTGCTGCACTCCGAGGAAAAGATCCGATGCATCACTAGTGCCAATAACGTCCTCGACACCGATAAACAAATCACGAAAAGGATCATCTCCCTCATGAGATCCACCTACCTCAAGGGCCCCCAAAGCTTGGGCTTCCCGAATTGCCCCTTCGGAAAAAGCAGGGAAAGTGGGCAAGTCTTCGATTACTACTGCCCCAAGTGAGTCGCTTGGGGCGTTCTCTTTGGTTCGAAGAGAGTCAGGAATGGCCCCTTCAGACATATCCACCACCCGTTGACTTCGATGGGAGATATCCTTGATTCCTAACGTCTCGGGGACTTTGCCCGAATCTTTCTCTGATATATCCTCAGTTCGAGGCAGAGCCTTGTAAACCACCATCGATCCAGCTGCTTGTGGGGCATCGATGGTTTTCTTCATTCGGGCCACCAGTACGGGCCCATCGACTTTTTCTTCTTCCTCGTCTTCATCCCTCAAACGCCGAACTGATTCTAAGGTTAAAGGGATGGTATTCGTTTTCGACTTACGAGCCTTCAGTTTTGGGTTTTCAGAAGTAGAGGCCCTTTTTCTCTTATTGTCCTTTGTTGGTTTAGAAACCGGGGACGAAGTTTCCTCCTCGCTAGACAGGGGTCTCAAAACCACATCCTTGCCCAAACCTACACATAAGAAAATTGATTTGAGTATATGGAAAACAGTTCGAACTATCAATGATGCGAGAAAGGAGATTACCATGATTTTTGGCCTCCCATCGGCCCTTTGAAAAATCGCGCCATGAACGCTAGGCATACGTAGAAGTTGAATCCAGGGCCCGTACCCAGTCCTTGAGGTCGGGAATCGCACCGGGCATCCAAGGAACCACTGCACCACAAAAAGGGATATCAGTAAGAAAGGAAACGAAGAGTCAAAACAATGGGAGATAACAACTGAGTTACACTTACGCTTCATGTTCCATTCTTCGGGAAATGGATCTTCTAGGCTGGTATTAGGTCCGACGTCTTCACTCGAACGAACCTTCCCATCCAGCCTCGATCCTTGTCCTCATTTATGCTCGAGAATAGAACCTTGGTAGCCCGGCGCTGTAGTGTTATTAACCCGGGCGGTATAATCTAATGAGGTGGTTGAGGGTGAAGGATATCTCCTCGATTTTGCTCACAAAGAAACGAATCAAAATAACGATCCGCCAGAAAGAAGGATGGATTTAGCCTAAGGTTATTTGGTATTTACGGCAAAAATCGATGATAACAGGGTCAAGGGGGCCTAACGTGAAAGGGTAAGTGTACACCCTTAAAAACCCTTCCACATGAGTAGTAATATCCTCTTCCGGAGAAGGGACTACCACTTCTTTGTTTCCCCAGTTACAATGTTTTTTTACCTGCTCGAGATATCCCCTGGTTATCGAACACATATACCTCGATACCGGCTAATATCGCCCCGACACCGAAGAGCCTTTGTCGACCTTAAATTTGGAGGTAAGAATACACGCCGCCGGAACACACTCCTCAGGCAGTGGATCCTCTAGTATTTTATCGGCGGCAGATTGGGAAGAAGAAGCCTTTTCTTTTTGGGGAACGGTTTTTGATGTTTTCACCATTTTTGGATTTAAAGAAGGTGACAAAGATTTGATGGTTTTGAAGAAGGATTTTGCAGAAAAGAATCACAGATTTGCGAATGAACTCAGAAGATATGAAAGGGAACTTGGAAAATTTGAAAGATTGAAGATGTAAAAGTGATAAATGGTAAAAGGAAGGGCTATCTATAGATTGAAGCAATGGCAGTTCAATATCAGTGGTGGCCGACCATCGTCTGACACGCATTAAATGCCTTCGTAAGCTAAACTGACGGGACAGCTATCACGTACGTCATGGTCGGGCTCGATGCAAACGTCAATGCATATCCAATTGAGCCATTGAGAAATCATATCGTTTCTCACCACATCCTTCCCGAGAAACAAGGGGACTATCTGTATGCGGTCAAAATAAATTTCGTCCTTCATATGATTGATCGAGATGGGATCATAATGGACCAAAGGAAGACTTCATAATATCGATATGGGTTCCGAAGATGGTATGAACTAGCTTCAGATTTCAGGTATAGGTCAAACACTGAGTTCGAAGTCATTATCGAGCTCGGCTCCGAATCAAACTATGATGAGATGTTATGGAATCGAGATTAAGGGGCAAAGGCCAACCGATACTGAGTCATTACCAAATCCCGAGTCGGCATCGAGCTCAAGTCTGCATCGAGCTCTAAAAACAATACCGACCAGCACCGAGTGCGATCAAGTTCGAGCTCACAGACAAGAGCCGTTACAACTGCACTAAGGGAGAGAATCTAGGCGGGAATTAGGGAAAAGCTGATTTATCATGGGTTTCCCACTATGTATTTTTAATTATATCTAAAGTAGGATCCTCCACTATAAAGAGGATGGCTACATTTTTGTAAAAGGATAGTTGTTTCCTTACATTGTAACTCAAATACCATACACTCCTATATTGAAGGGTTATTCTTTTTGGTTTCATAGATTGATTCATCTTGCTTAGTCCTTAAATCATCATTTTTCCAACCTTGTATATTTTTCATTCTTTACAATTCATATTTGATACTTTCTATTTATCCTTACGATTTGTGTTAAGTTATACCACATATCCTTAGAACTACGTACAAATTCAATTCTACCCATTTTTCGGGTAAACAATGTGACGAAGCAAATAAATAATTACACTAAATGTGTCGACATTTGCATATTTTACAACTGAGATAGAAGACTTGATCAAGTCTTACCCATGGAGGAGTTACTCGTGAATATTTTGTAGTTAGCCATTTCAAAAAAGAAATATCTTCACACTCAATATACATATATGTAGGGATAGTTAATTAATGTGTATTTCGTCAAAATGATTAATGTGTATCTCACTCAATTTAGTCTTAATTATGATAAATTCATATCATTTGTAAAAGTAAGTACTCCATCCATTTCAATTTATATGAAACTATTTGATTGCGCAAGGAGGTTAAGAAAAAAGAGAAGAGATTTGAACTTGTGGTATAAAATGAGGCACATATATTTTGTGTGGCTATTGTGACATACGAATTTTTATGGACTAAAGTCTTGGACAAAATCCTAAATTCAAGAAATGGTAAGCTTAAATCAAGTTTAATTATTTAAGTCCAATATGGATTTAAATTAAAATCTGATTTTATTGGGCTCGCTCATTTAATTGGACTTCAAAAGATGAGCCCCTTTCACTAGCCCAAAGTCCAAATGGCTAGAATTACATCTTAAAGCCCAAACAAATGCCACATGTCAAATTACATGGCGCCAAGACAAGTTAACTGACTAATAAAAGCATGCCAAGTGTAACTAAATGAGATAGGTTCACAAATTAAATGGACTAATCAAATTATAGCAAAATCTTTAGGCTTTTATCACAACTCTCATGTTCTACCACTATAAATAGAGAGCTCCCATAAGGCTAAAAGAAAAGAAAATAGAAAGAAAAACATCAAGCAAGTTGGAGAAAAGCTGGAGAAGCTCCAAGCAAGCATCTACAATCTTCTTCTACATTGGCGATCTTCGTTCGTGAACAAAATCAACAACGGAGTACAAGTCAAGAATCCAAGAAGCGGCTCCAAATCATCTGCTCGTGATAGCTAAATCTCAAATCATTGTTCATGACAGACATCAAACTGTCCGTGATGGACCCGTCCTTTCAAGAACAAGCTAAGAGCCCTTGAAGCGACGTTTATAAGGATAAGAATCAGAGGACGTCATTTGTAGATCTAATAACATTTTGGAGATTGCAACCCAAGTCAAGTCTTCATATTACATTTTGTAATTTGTAAAACTTCTCTTATTCGGAATATTACAGACTCGAAATTTGTTGTTACAAATTTTTGGCATGCCAGTGGGACATCTCTACCTCTCATCTCTTATCCTCAAAGTTCAAGAACACTGAAATGGCTCTTAAGAAAGTTATCTCCAAATCTGCTTCTACTAAGGATACTAATTCAAAGTTCTCTTCTGATGTGGAAAGCGTACTTGAAGTAACTATGGGAAGCTTAGGACCTATTACTAGGAATAAAGCAAACTTGCGGGGACAACAAGCATTTCAAATGTCGTCTGCATCGGTTCCTATATTTGATTTTCGATCCTCTAAGGGGGGAAGATCCTTTTCAACTGAATTGGAAGAAGGAGCAATCATTGCTAAAATCATTTAAAAGACATTGGCTCTACTTAGCCCGTCTAGATCTAAGAATCTCATCACACAAGATGATGATGATGTATTGATCACTGGATCTGTTCCAATCACTCCACAT
Source organism: Nicotiana tomentosiformis (assembly GCF_000390325.3). NCBI lineage: Eukaryota > Viridiplantae > Streptophyta > Magnoliopsida > Solanales > Solanaceae > Nicotiana > Nicotiana tomentosiformis. The sequence goes on from NC_090823.1 coordinate 62,629,947, forward strand.
GAGTTGTTCAATTCAAAGTATGGTGTAAGAGAAAATCCATGCTTTCCTCCACCATCCACAACGGTTATCCAAGAAATGGTGACTACCACTTCAACTGTTGAAGAACAACTCATAAATTTAATAAAGGCAATTGAAGTTAACGAAGCATATGCACGACCAAGATAATCAAATTGTCAAGATGGCAGATAGAATTGAAAGCATGATGGTGGGAGATTCAAGGCATGCACCTAGAAAGCTTCAAATGATGCAATATAAAGGAGACTCATCTTCAAGGCAAATAACAATTCCCAAGGAACTTCATATTCATCTGATGGGGGTAATTCCCATTGATCAGTTGAAAGACTTCATTATGGGAACCAGAAAAGACAAGTAAGATGTTGCTGTCAAGTATTCTCTCGCATACGCAAAGCCATACACTTCGAGAATTGATAGTTTGAAGATGCCTGCAAGTTATCAACATCCAAAATTTTAACAATTTGATGGTAAAGAAAATCCAAAGCAACACATTTCATACTTCGTCGAAACTTATAATAATGCTGGAACCTTTGGAGATTATCTTGTCAAACAGTTCCTCTGCTCCTTAAAAGGAAATGCTTTTGATTGGTACACAGATCTCAAGGTTGGTTCTATCGGTAGTTGGGAGCAACTTGAACATGAATTTCTCAACCGCTTTTATAGCACAAGGCGTACTGTAATTATGGTTGAACTCACAGGCACGCGTCAATGAAAGGATGAACCGGTCATTGATTTTATCAATCGATGGAGAAATGCGAGCCTCAACTGCAAAGACAGACTTAGTAAAGCCTCTGGAATAGAAATGTGTATCCAAGAAATGCATTGGGGACTTTGTTATATCCTACAGGGTATCAAGCCTAATTCTTTTGAAGAATTGGCTACACGTGCTCATGATATGGAGTTAAGCATGTCTTCAAGTGGAAATCAAGGACCACCTATTTATGAACCTCGCAAAGGGAGAGATAAACGAGAAATAAAGAAAGGGGAAAGTTTGTGCCGAAGTCTGAGAGCAAAGAATCAATGAACGTTAATTCCTCGCCGTTAAAGGTCACTGGAAAAATGAGTAAGAAGCAAAGTGTGAAGACAACGTCCTTGCAGGATAAAGTCGGCCAAAAGTTAACTTTGAAGGAAATACAAACGAAGGAGTATCCATTCTTAAACTTCGATGTTCCAGCAATTTTTGAAGAACTCCTTGAATTGAAACTCATTGAGTTACCTGAAATGAAATGTCCAGATGAAGCTGGAAAGACTAGTGACCCAAATTATTTCAAGTACCATCGGTTGATTGGCCACCCTATTGAAAAATTCTTCTTCTTCAAGGAGAAAGTCATGGACTTGGCCTATGAATGAAAAATCTTGCTCAAGGATGAGAATGGAAGTTCGAATGAAGTCTCTGTCACTTTTGGTTTACTTGATCCTCTTGTCCTTTGCAATTTTATTAAAGTACATGAATGTGAAGGCACCCAAAACTGTGTTACCACCAAAGATAATTAAATTTGGTGAGTTTGAACCTATCGATGTGAACACAACATTGCTTTTCCCTTTAGTGAATAAACTAATAGTGGAGGATAGATCTCAAGAGGAAATTGAATCACGTGTTGGTCAAACTGATGATGAAGGTGTCACGCCCCATCCCCATGAGACGCGACCAGCGCTCAATCGAGTGAACCCGGTTGAGCAAGACTGTTAGATACTCTCTACCCAACTCACCCATGATCAAGAAAAGACATGATTTCATTAATTAGATGGAAGGAAGTTCATATATACAACATTAAACCGTTTCATTAGCCATTTAGCCTTTTAGTCTCAAAATACACAGATTCTTATAGTCTGAGAGGAACAGGTGATCAAACACAACATATACTTGTTTAACATTCCCAACACCCATATACAACCCACGTAGTGTCTACGGAGCCTCTAAAGATACAAGAGAGAGTAAAGATGGTATCGGCAACAAGGCCCCGGCTATACCTCAAAACGTGACCACAATATAAACAAAAGGTACAATACATGACCCTGGAATGAAATGGGGCTCACCGAGTTCACTAAGAAGAGGATGCAGCACTATCCATGATCAACATTGTCTGCTATATAACCACCTGCATCCATTTAAAGATGTAGCACCCTCGACAAAAGGGATGTTAGTACTGTCGAATAACACTAGTATGTAAAGCTAAACACCAAATCAATAAAATGAATAATAATACAAGAGGAACAACCAAGAATTCAATAAGGCTTCAAATAATATTAAAATAACAAGTTAAGGATCATATACGTTTTTAAGTCGATTTCCATATTATTAGGTTGGGTGATCTTTAGCACCGATATTCCACAATTCACAATACCTCTGTTTTATTACACGGAGTCCGATCTCGACCCGATCGGCTAGGTCATCTCATTTGAGACATTACCACAATTTCATTATAATTTCCAGCACAGTACCACCATGTGTGCGGTATGACATCCGATCACGGCCCGACCGGCTAGGCCATCTCATTGGAGACATTACCATAATTTCATCCATAATACCACCGTGTTCTTACACGGAGTCCGATCTCGGCCCGATCGGCTAGGCCATCTCATTTGAGATATTACCTCTTTCAGTCAATCATCTCACATCGAACTTCTTTCATGTGCTTTCAATTCATTGGCACTAGTGATTATGATTACAAAGTCATTCTTGGCACTTGGTCGTATTTCAAAGTTCCAGTCCCCTTTTTCCACCTTCAAACATCATTATCATTATCCACAACAATAAGGCTTCCTATTCAAGACATTAAATTCACATATGAGAAAATTTGGGAATCTTAGGCACATAAAGGCTTTTCATACAATTTGGCATTACAATCTTTATTTCGATCTTGACATGAAGTCTTAACATTCCTAACACATATTCCACATTTTGAACATATTCTCAAATGAAAAGATGACATGATGAAGCATTTAGCATAAACAGTGAACAAAAATCCTTTAACACAGCCACATTAGGAATAGCCAATTCAATAATAATCAAGAACTTACTCCAACTACATGAACACCATGGGATTCGATTCTAAGACGAAAGGGGTACATGAACACCATGGGATTCGATTCTAAGAAGAAGGGGGGTTTAGACAACATAACTCAATTGAGCTTCTTAGACTCTAATATGATCCGGAATTCTTAGCAACTTCAATCTATTTTAGAAATATAACAAGTTGAACCAAAAATTAGGAAGATGATCATGGTTTTAGCTCATTTGAGCATTTTATCAAACACTAGGTGTGCATTAAGGTTCTAAGGCTCTTTTGTGAAAGATTCCATAATTTCCCAACCCACTCTCTACCATTTTTAGCTCACAACCTTCCCACATACTTCAAGGATACATGCATGCAAGACAACAACCCCCACACCCAATAATTGTCTCTCTAATTACCCCATTTTTGCAAAATTTCGAAATTGAGAGCTAGGACATAGATTCTTACCTTTAGGGTGAAGACTTCCTTTGTTAATCCTTAATGATTGAGCAAGAATTGATGGATAATGGTTTAAGAATGCTCCCCAACTCTAAGAACTCTCCCTCTCACTCTAAAATATCATAAATATGCTTAAAATAGTCTATGGGGTGTGTTTTAATGGAATTGGGTCGGGTTTAAAACCCCCAAAAATGAAGCTCAGGAACAGGTTTTGCGGTCGCATATGCGACCGCATAATGGTTATACGGTCCGTATAATGACCGCGAAGTTGAGGTGCCAAAACTGGGAAAAAACTGATCTGGTCTGCGGTCACTATGCGGCCCGTAGACCTGTTCTCCGGTCGCATAGTGCACCGCAGAACCTCCCTCCGAGAAATCCCAAGACAGGATATGCAACAAGAATGTGGCCCGTGAAATGGTTATGCGATCGCATAATGGCCACGAAATTAACATAAAAATGCCCTAGAAACCTGCCCCACTGTGCGACCAGTCTGTGATCCGCAGAGTGGTTCTGCGGCCGTAGATTGGGCCGCAGAAATGCATACTTCTGCCCAACATTTTCCTTCAACTCCCCAGTGCACTGTTCAATCCAAAAAGTCTAAATCGCTGCATCACGAAAATCTGAGTTTTTAGGAAAAAGAATTTTACGGGGCCTTACGGAAGATTGGATTCTTGTGACTCGGCGGAGACACTGCAAGAAAAATTCACAAAGGGAGTCAAGTAAGCAATTAACTAGGGGAAAAATGGTGACAAGACCCAAGAAGCAAATGATAAAAAGAATTTGAAGAAAAAATAAATGGAGGAGAATCACTATCAATGTTGCATCGTCTGGTGACATTGGAAGAATTTTTGCCAAACTGGTTACGCATGCAAGTTTCCCGTGGAGATATAAAAGCCTTATGTTGTAAGGTAGATGAGGAAGAGACAAAGAAGAAAAATCCATCATTATTGCCGCCTCCATTGTCTGAAAACCTTACTAATCATTTATCTGAAGAAGTAGACACTTGTGATGCAAAAATTTCACTAATGATGATCTTTTTATAGGTGAAATACACCACAATCGTCCTTTGTTTATGGTTGGCGAGTAAGTAGAATTTTGATTGATGATGGATCTGGTGTTAATATTCTCCCAATTCGTACTGTCAAAGAGCTTGGCATATCGATGGATGAACTATCAAAAAGATGTTTGATGATTAAAGGATTCAATCAAGGGGGCAAAGATCTATAAAGGCTATCAAATTAGAAATCAATATGGGAGATATACATTCAAGCGCATAGATGCACATGATCGATGCAAAGACCTCATATAATGTCTTATTAGGAAGGCCATGGATACACGAGAACAAAGTGGTTTCATCCACCTACCATCAATGCTTAAAGTACTATAAAGATGGGGTCAAAAAGAAGATAGTTGTTTATGATAAACCTTTCACCGAGACAGAATCATACTTTGCCGATGCAAAATTCTACCTAAAGAATTATGTCTCAAAGTAGGTTAAGGTTAATGACATGATGCTGACCAAAAATGTTGCAAAGAAGGCTGATGTTATGACTGGTAAAACAAAGATTACGATTGAAAAATGGCAGTATAGGAACAAGATAAATGAGGCATCTTCAAGTAAGAAAGTGATTCTTGTTCTTCGCTATGTCCCAAATGCAAGGGAGGTTGAAGATCCATCTTCTGAACTACAAGGTAATTCGTTAGGAGGATTGACCCTTCCTGTCAAGCGAATAGATGCAATTAAGTCATCCACAAAGTTGCTTAAAGGATTTGTCAAATCATCAAACCACAATTCGCTTCTAAATGTAGCATTTCCTGCAAAGCACACAGATAAGGGCTTTGGCCCAAATGCTTATAAGTTGTTAGCAAAAGTTGAATATGATCCCCATGAACCATCCAAGTTGGGAAAGCTCCCACCTGAAGCTTATAACCCTACTCAAAGGATGATGATGGAGAAAGGGTACCCTCTGAAATAATCATGTGAAGGTTTGGGTTACAAACAATCTGCACCAATCTGTATCTCCATAAAAAGGGCTAGTTGTAACTACATTACAACTAAATAAGAGTCTACAACATTTAATGAGAAGCCTTCTGTGTTTGATCGAATTACAAAACCAATGACCTCAGTCTTGGATAGGTTGGGAACATTGAAGAAGGAACACGAGTGTCATGGAAGTAATAGAAGGATCGAACCACCTATCTTCGCTAAAAAGCAGATTTTGACCATAGATTGCTCGAGTCTGATTCCTTCTAGAATGTGGCGAGAGACAAAACTTGTAGTTTTGTGCGAAACGGCCCTCAAAGAAAAGGCTCATACTATAGTCTATACTAAAGAACGTGAGGAAGATGAAGCAAGTGTGGGTTTATCATATCATATCACAATTCATGACGAACAAAATGTTTCATCCCATATGGAAGTTGAGGAAAAGTGGATTTATTTATATATGTCATCACATATCTTTCAATGATGGTGATCCCCAAGAGGATGGAGATGCTAAAGATGCACCACCTGAGCTTGAAGAAGGGGTGAAGATAATGGTTGATGCACTAAAAGAAGTCAATCTCAGAGCCGTTGAAGATCCAAGGCCCACATATGTAAGTGCCTCTCTAACTGTTGATAAAGAGAGAAAATATATTGAGCTACTTAAGGAGTTCAAAGACGTATTTTCTTGGAGTTACAAAGAGATGCCAGGTTTAGACCCCAAGGTGGTTGTTCATCATCTTGCTGCCAAACGAGGTGCTCGTCTTATGAAGCAAGCACAACGTCACTTCAGACCTGAACCGGTTCCCTTGTTGAAGTTAACAAGCTTATTGAGGCTAGTTTCGATCGTGAAGTTAAGTATCCTATATGGATTTCGAGCAGCGTCCCTGTAAGAAAAGAGAATGGCCAAATCTAAGTTTGTGTTGACTTTAGGGACCTTAATAACGCTTGTCTTAAGGATGAATTTCCTCTTCCCATCCCAGAGCTCATGATTGATTCTAGGACTAGATATGAGGCGATGTCTTTCATGGATGGTCCGTATGGATTTAATCAGATTCACATGACACAGAAGGATGAATAACTGCCTTCTGCACCCCTAAAGGTATTACTGTTACAATGTAATGCCTTTTGGTTTGAAAAATGATGGTGCCACATATCAACGCGCTATGAAAAATATTTTTGATGACATGCCTCATAAAAACGTGGAGTGTTACATTGAAGACTTGGTGGTAAAGTCAAGGAAGAAAGATTATCACTTACAAGATTTGAGGATGCTATTCGAACAGCTTCGGAGATACCAACTCATAATGAATCCATATAAGTGCACCTTCGGGGTTGCCTCTGGAAAGTCCCTCATTTTTATTGTTAAACAATGAGGGATCGAAAATAATCAAGCTATGGTAGATGCTATCTTGAAATTGCTTGAGCCTAGAGATATGCATGAATTAAAAAGCCTACAAGGTAAGTTGGCACACCTTAGAAGATTTATTTCGAATCGAGCTGGAAGATGTCAACCATTTAGTAGCCTCATGAAAAAGGGGTTTTCTTTCGAATGGGACTAAGCATGCTGAAATGCTTTTGAAAGCATTAAGTCCTATCTGATGAAGCCTCCTGTACTAGCAACCCCCATACTTGTAAAATCGTTAATACTATATATTTCAGCGTAGGAAAGGTCGGTAGGAACACTTCTCACTCAAGGAAACAATGAAGGCAAGGAAAATGCACTTTATTACTTGAGTAGGATGATGACACCAAATGAGCTAAAGTACTCGCCTATCGAGAAGTTATGTTTGGCATTTGTATTCTTAATTTAGAAGCTGAAGCATTACTTCCAAGCTCACATTGTGTGACTCATCTCGAAAGCGAATACTATCAAGTTTGTCATGTCTAAACCTGTCCTAAGTGATCGATTAGCAAAATGGTATCTCTAGTTTCAACAATTTGAAATTGTATATGTTCCTCAAAAGGCAATAAAAGGACAAGCATTAGCAAACTTCCTAGCCGACCATCCAATTCCAGATGATTGGGAGTTGTCTGATAAATTGCCTGATGAAGATGCTTGGGTCATCGATATTCAACCTCCCTGGAAGATGTATTTTGATGGTGTTGCACATTGTGAAGGAGCTGGTGCTGGAATAGTCTTTGTCACTTCTCAAGGGGAAGTTTATCCATATTCATCGTGAAGGTGTCACAACGTTGCTCCAATAATAATGTTGAATATCAAGTGCTCGTACTTGGGCTTAAAATGGTGATGGATATGGAACAATTGCAGCTATAAGTCTTTGGAGACTCCAAGTTGGTGATCAATCAACTTTTGGGAAGCTTTGAGTTCAAGAAGCCAGAGTTGGTCCCATATCACAAATATGCTCAGACATTAGTAGGTTGGATTGGAGAGGTAACTATTAAACATGTTCTAAGAAAGGAAAATAAGAGAGTTGATGCATTAGCAGCCTTAGCTTCTTCATTAGCTTTGCCTGATAAAACACAAGTTTCATTTGCCAAAGATGGGTGGTTCCCCCACCAAATGATTCTAATGAAGAAAAAGAAGAAACCAAAGTTGAGCATGCCGTTGCCATTGTTTAGCCTGAAATTGAATATTGGCGACAACCTTTAATTGATTATCTTTGTTACGGAATATTACTAGAAAATCCCCCAAAGGAAAACGGAAGACGAAGATCTGAAAAAGAGCCCCTCGTTTCCTGTATTACAAAGAAACACTCTACAAGAGATCATTTGAAGGAGTGCTTTTACGCTGTTTGGAGGCAGATGTATCCATTCAAGCCATTCAAGAAGCACATTACGGAGTATGTGGTGCGCATCAATATGGGCCAAAATTTCATTCCCACATAAAAAGAATAGGGTGTTATTGGCCAACCATGGTGAAAATATTTCTTTGTGTCACAACCCCAAAATCCCTCCTTTAGAATCGTAATGGCACCTAGTCTCTGAGACTAGGTAAGCTTAACACATGATGAGATTTAACAGAAATAACCAACTTAACTGCTAAACATTAACTGATATTTGAAATAACATAGTTGAACCGAACAACAATCATACAACTCCAAAACCGGTAGTACAAAGTCATAAGCTCTACTGAAATACACTAGGAATCTCTATTAGAATACTGTTTGGAATGAAAATAAATAGTAGCAATGCAAACGTCAGAAAGTGACTCCGAGGTATGCGAGCGCAATAGCATGTACACATTAAAGTCCCCACAGCAAATCACAAGCAGCTAACTAACGACCGGCACGCTTCGAGGTACCTGGATCTACACAAAAATGTGCAGAAGTATAGTATGAATACACCGCAATGGTACCCAGTAAGTATCAAGACTAACCTCGGTAGTGACAAGGTATAGTCGAGATACCCACTAGACACAAAACCTATGTGAAGTATTACTATAAAACTAACAGTGGAAGAATATCAATGTAAGGCTAACAATGGAAGAGAATATTAGTATAAATCTAACAATGTAAAGAATATTAATATAAATCTAACAATGGATAGTAAAAACAACAAATGGTAACAAGGAGTAAACAAGTGATAAAACAACAAAATAATTAGAACACGAATAAAATATAAGTGAAATCAATTAAGGAAAAGCAATTGATATTCCAAATAATCAAGTCGCTCGAACACAAGGTTTACAACAAGAATTATCTCAAGTACCACACCTCATAATCACAAATCACAAATCTTCCTTATACCACCGTGCGAGCCTTATATTTATTCTTAAAAATATTTTTCCCCAAATAGCTTCATGCGCTTTAGCCCCCTGCCGTGTGTGCTACAAAATGAAGTAATTTCCCTTATTACCAACATGCGCATAAAGCCCCCTTATCTCGCCGCACGTGCATCAATATCACCACCTTTATACCGCCGCATGCGCATCTCATCTCAACATAATAATCAACTCGCACCTCACGTTCCCATATGCCACAATATTACCAAAATAATAATACCAATATCACAACAATATATAGTATGCAACTCAACAACAATGTGTACAAGAATTTCAAAAACACAATGAAACGGAAAGAAGTAAACTCAATGATGAAAGATATTCCATGTAATAACAACTTCAATTAAATGTATAAAATAACCTAAGAGTTTAAACCGGTCAAATACCACATATAAGCATGTGCACCACACTCATAATCTCATGTACACCCCTTTCACAGAATTCAAATAATGCAATTAGACCAAATCCAACGGGAAAGTTCCCCCCTCCCCCCCTTTCTCACAGAAAGTTAGGCAAGATACTTACCTCAATTAGGCCAAATCAATACTCAAAAATAGTTTTTCCTTTAAAATTCGCCTCTGCATGGCTAAAATCTAACAAAAAATGGCTTAATATAATCAAACAATGCAAGAGGAACCAATTCTGATAATTAAAGTCAAGATCTTTACACAATTCCCCAAAAGTCAACCTCGGGCCCGCCGGGTCAAAACCCGAGTCCAAGACTAATCTCAACTACCCATAACCCCATGAGTCCATATATATGCTTTATTTTCAAATCCGAGTCTAATTCGATTCTCAAATTTTTATTTTTCAAAACATAGTCAAAAACTTTCAAAATTGTTCTTCAAATTCCATGGATTAGAGGTTAAATCTCATAAATAATCATGTAATATAATTGAAATTAGATCAAAATCACTTACCCAATAGTTGTATGTGAAAATCCCTCCTCAAAATCGCTTCCTACCAAGTCTAGGGTTCTAAAATGTGATAAATGAAGCAAAGTCCTGAAATCCCACTATTTTGTTTAGTTGCATAAGTCACAAATGCGACCTAGGGTTCGCAATTCGAAATGCGGACAATACCTCACAAATGTGGTGCCTTACAAACCAGGGAAATGTCGCAAATGTAACACTGACTTCGAAAATGCGAAGTCTGTCCATTCCGCAAATGTGGCCAAATATCGCAATTGTGACCTGCCCAGCCCTAACCCATTCTTCGCAATTGCGAGTAAGGCATCGCATTTGCAATACTTGAGCCCTTCCTACCTACTTCGCAATTGCGATAACTGCAGCATCAACACACCAGCAACCTAAAACAAGTTCAAGTCAATCTGAAACACGTCCAAAACTCACCCGAGCCCTCGGGGCTCCACACCAAATATCCACACAAGTCTAAAAAATCATACGAACTCGCTCATGTAATCATATCACCAAAATAAAATCTAGAACCACGAATCGGACATCAAAACACATAAGATTTCACAATAAAAGAATCGATATAATCACTACCACATGTCTGATTCCTATCAAACCAATTCGGAATGACACAAAATTTTGCAGACAAGTTCCAAATGACAAAACGAACCTATTTCAAGTTCCAAAACCAAAATCCAAACCCGATAACCATAAAGTCAACCTATGGTCAAACTTAAGATATTTTCAAACCTTCAAATTTCCAACTTTCGGCAAAACAAGTTAAATCAACCTAGAAACCTCCGAATTCAAATCCGGGCATACGTCTAAGTCCAAAATTACTTTATAAATCTATTGGAGCCATCAAAACACCATTCCGGGGTCGTTTCACAAAAGTCAAACCTCGATCAATATTCCAACTTAAGTTTCTAAACCAAGAATTAAAGGATCCAAATCATTCTAAAACTCCCTCGAAACGAAACCATCCATCCCCGCAAGTCATAAAACCACAAATACATATACGGGAAGCTTCAAAAGGGAAACGAGGATCCAATACACAAAATAACTGGCCGGGTCTTTACATTCTCCCCCTCTTAAACAAAGGTTTATCCTCGAACGAGTATAGAGACATACCTAAAGTGCCAAAAAGATGAGGATAACGGCTGCGCATATCATGCTCGGTCTCCCAAGTCACCTCCTCGAGTGGTTGACCTCTCCACTAAACCTTCACTGAAGAAATGTTCTTTGACCTCAACTTCCGGATCTGCCTGTTTAATATAGCCACTGGCTCCTTAACATAAGTCAAAATCTTATCCAACTGTACTGAGCTGAAATCTAATACATAAGACGGATCACCGTAGTACTTCCGGAGCATGGAAACATGGAACACCGGGTGAACTCCCGATAAACTGGGTGGGAATGAAAGTTTGTAGGACACTTCACCAACTCTCTTAAGGATCTCTAAAGGACAAATATACCGAGGGCTCAACTTATCCTTCTTCCCGAACCTTATCACACCCTTCATGGGTAAAGCTCTAAGCAAACCCCTCTCACCCACCATGAATACAACATCACGAGCCCCCCGATCTGTATAACTCTTCTGCCTGGACTGTGTCGTACGAAGCAGATCCTGAATCAACTTCACCTTCTCCAAAGCCTCTCAAACCAAATCAGTGCCCAATAACCTAGCCTTCCTATCTCAAACCATCCAACTGGAGAACGACATCGCCTCCCATGTAAGGCCTCATAAGGAGCCATTTAGATGCTCGACTAATAGCTGTTATTATAGGTGAACTCTGCAAGCGGTATGAACTGATCCCATGAACCCTCGAAATCAATAAAACATGCACGTAACATATCCTCTAATATTTGAATAGTGCGCTCGGACTGTCCGTCCATTTGGGGATGAAATGTTATACTCAGCTCGACTAGTGTGCCCAACTCATGCTGCACAACTCTCTAAAAATGCAACATGAACTATGTGCCTCGATCGAAGATAATAGACATCGGCACACCATAAAGGCGAACAATCTCCCGAATATAAATCTGAGCCAGCTGCTCTGAAGAGTAGGTAGTCATGACTGGAATGAAGTGTGTAGACTTGGTCATTCTATCCACAATGACCCACACTGCAACGAATCTATTCAAGGTCTGTGGAAGTCCAACTAGAAAATCCATGGTGATACGCTCCCACTTCCACTCCGGAATATCAAGTCTCTGAATCAAACCACCTGTCTTTGATGCTCGTACTTCACATGCTGGTAGTTCAAACACTGAGACGCATATTCTACAATATCTTTCTTCATTCTTCTCCACCAGTAGTGCTGCCTCAAGTCTTGGTACATCTTTGCGCCACCCGGATGAATGGAATACCGCGAACTATAGGCCTCCTCAAGAATCAACTCACGTAACCCATCCATATTCGAGACATAGATCCGGCCTTGCATATTCAACACCCCATCATCACCAATAGTCACCTCTTTGGAATCGTCGTGCTACACTATATCCTTAAGAATAAGCAAGCGGGGATCATCATAATGATGTGCCTTTATGCGCTCAAATAAGACCGTGAAACCACCCAAATAAGAATCCGGCTAGGCTCCAAAATATCTAACCCCACCAACCTGTTGGCCAAAGAATGAACATCCAAAGCTAATGGCCTCTCCCCAACTGGAATATAAGCAAGGCTACCCATGCTCTCAATCTTTCTACTCAAGGCATCGGCCACCACATTGGCCTTCCTGGGATGGTAAAGAATGATGATATCATATTCATTTAGTAGCTCCAACCACCTCCGCTGCCTCAAGTTCAGATCCTTTTACTTGAACTAGTGTTGTAGACTCCTGTGATCTGTAAACACCTCACAAGACACGCTGTAGAGATAGTACCTCCAAATCTTCAATGCGTGAACAATGACTTCTAACTTTAAATCATATACTGGGTAGTTCTTCTCATAGGGCTTCAACTGACATGAAGCATAAGCAATCACTCTACCCTCCTGCATCAATACACATCTAATGCCAATCCGCGAAGCATCATAATTGTATAAGAACCAGATGCTGAAGGTACAACCAGAGCTACAACTGTGGTCAAGGCAGTCTTGAGCTTCTGAAAGCTCTTCTCACACTTGTCACACCACCTAAATGAGGCACCCTTCTGAGTCAATCTAGTTAAAAGAGTTGTGATGGATGAAAACCCCTCCACAAAATGGCGATAATAACCATCCAAGCCTAGAAAACTTCGGATCTCAGTAGCAGATGACGATCTGAGCCAACTCTAAATTACATCCACCTTCTTCAAATCCACCTTAATCCCCTCACTAGACACTACGTGGCCCAAGAATTCCACTGAATCAAGCCAAAACTCATACTTGGAGAAGTTAGCATATAGCTTCTTCTCTCTAAAGGTCTGGAGCACGATCCTCAAATTCTGCTCATGATCCTCCCGGCTGCTAAATACACTAATATGTCATCAATGAACATGATGATGAATGAATCAAGATATGGATGAAATAAATTGCTCATCAAGTGCATAAAGGTTGTTGTGGCATTGGTCAGCCCAAATGACATCACCAAAAACTCATAGTGACCATTGCAAGCCCTGAAAGTCATCTTCGAAATGTCTGAATCCTGGATCTTCAACTGATGGTACCCCGATCTCAAATCAATCTTTGAGAATACCCGAGCACCCTGAAGCTAATCAAACAAATCATTAATATGCGGTAATGGGTACTTGTTCTTGACTGTGACCTTCTTCAGCTGCCTGTAGTAAATAGACATCCTCTTAGAGCCGTCTTTCTTCTTCACAAATAGAACATAAGCACCCCAAGGCGAGACACTTGGTCGGATGAAACCATTATCAAGCAACTCCTAAAATTGTTCATTTAATTCCTTCAACTCTACTGTTGTCATACTATATAGTGGAATATAGATAGGTTGAGTGTCCAGTACCAAGCCAGTACCAAAATCGATATTCCTATCGAGCGGCATACCCGGTAGGTTTCCTGGAAACACATCTGGGAAGTCTCACCATCGGAACTGACTCAATGGTAGGAGTATCATCACTGATATCCCTCAGCAAAGATAGATACGCTAAGCACCCCTTCTCAACCATCCCGTTGTGCCTATAGAAAGGACACCACCATACTAGGAACATAATCCAATATACTTCTCCACTCCAACCACGGCAAACTCGACATAGACAATGTCACAGTCTTGGCGTGACAATCCAAAATAGAATGATAGGGAAACAACCAATCCATGCCCAATATCACGTCAAAGTCCACCATATTGAGTAGTAGAAAGTCAACCCTGGTCTGATAGCTCCTGATTGTGACTAAACACAACTGATAGATGCGGTCTACCACAATAGAATCTCCAACATGTGTAGATACATAAACATGAGTACCCAAAGAATCACGAGATATATCCAAATATGAAGCAAAGTAAGATGACACATACGAATACATGGAACCCAAATCAAATAAAACTGGTGCATCCCTATGACAGACCGGAACAATACCTGTGAAGATAACATCTGATGCAATAGCCTCAGTTCTACATAAAAAAGAATAACAACGGGCCTGGACTCCTCCTCTAGGATGACCTCTACCCGCCTGTCCTCCACCCCTGACTGGTTGTGCAGGTGAAGTAGCAACTTGAGCAGCAAGCATAGCCTATGGACCCTGTAGAGGTGCACCCCTCCAAGTCTGGGATAGTCCCTCACCATATGCCTAGTATCACCACACAAAACAATCTCTCTGTCGGCGCGGCTACTGGAACTAAGTCTGACCCGGTCGGCTAGAATGACCGCTGTAGGCACCTCGTGCAGGAGGTACACTGGAAAGTGGATGTGCCCAATGGTCAATCTGAGACCTCGGAATATCTGGAGCATTGCAAGTACCCTGAAGAACCGAATGAACTGGTAGACTGACATAACCTCTGCCATGACAAGCTGAAACTGCAGTGCAGGATCCGCTAAATCCTCCAGAGTCTAGAGGCCTCTTGGCCTCCCTATCCTCTCTCTACTGGCCACACATACACTCTAATCTCCGAGCGATCCCCATAACCTATTGAAATGGAGTATCCGTCTCTAACTCCCGTGCCATACTAAATCTAATACCATAACTGAGCCCCTCAATGAATCTGCACACTCGCTCTCTCACTGTAGATACCAAAGTAGAGGCATGGCTGGATAACTCACTAAACCTCATGACATACTCTGACACCGTCATAATCCCTTAACGCAACTACTCGAACTCTGTGTGCCATGCGTCCCAGAGGGTCTCTAGGATGAACTCCCTAAAACATATATCAGAAAATTGAGCCCAAGTGAGTGGCACCGCATCAACTGGACTACCCTCCTCATAAGCCTTCCACCATCTATAAGCCAACTCCGTCAATTGAAATGTAGTAAAGGCGACTCCGCTCACCTCCACAATGCCCATGGTGTAGAGAATACGGTGACACTGGTCCAGAAAATCCTATGCATCCTTAGAGTCTATGCCAATGAAAGTAGGAGGATCATACTTCTTGAATCTCTCAAGGATCCTCTACTCCTCCTCTGACGCCACTAGCCTGACCTCAGCATGAACTGCAATAACGGGTTGTACTAGCATAGCATATACAACTTGATCAATATAGGCCCGCTGCTCTAGAGTATGGGCAGCAGGAGTTTGAGCCCCTCCCCCAGCCTGAGAAGTAGCTGGTGCAGCTTTGATCAATCCCGCTTGAGCTAAAATACCAAACATTCTCAGAAAATGTGTCAAGGTCTCCTGAAGTCCTGGGGTAGCAACAGGCGTCTTAGGTGCCTCGCCACCCCCCCCCCCAAACCAGAGCTACTGGTGGCTCCTCAGTCGATGTCGTGGAAGGTGCTCTAGCTGTGTCACATGCCCCTCTTCGGCCTCTACCTTGGTCACGGCCTCTCGCGGCTCTAGCAGGGGTCACGGGTGTCTGCTCAGCTGATCCAGTAGTGCGTGTCCTCACCATCTGTGAGAGAATAGAAAGACAAAGGAGCAGATTCTGTAATCAACAAATCCACATGATAAGAATTGAAAGAAGCAAAATTTCCTAATAGTTTCGTAGTCTTTCGAAGATAAGTACAAACGTCTCCGTACTAATACGCAAGACTCTACTAAACTCGCTCATGACTCGTAGCACCAATGAACCTAGAACTCTAATACCAACTTGTCATGACCCCAAAATCCTACCTTTAGAATCGTGATGGCACCTAGTTTTTGAAACTAGGTAAGCTTAACACACGATGACATTTAACAAAAATAACCAACTTAACTGCTAAACATTAACTAATAACTGAAATAATATAGTTGAACCGAACAACAATCATACAACCCCAAGACCAGTAATATAGAGTCATAAGCTCTACTGAAATACACTGGGAATCTCTATTATAATACTATTTGGAATGAAAATAAACAGTAGCAAGGCAAACATCATAAGGTGACTCCGAGGCCTGCAAGCGCAATGGCAGGTATAACTTGAAGTCTCCGCAGCAAATCACAAGCAGCTAACTAATGACCGACATATTCCGAGGTACTTGGATCATCACAAAAATGAGTAGAAGCATAGTATGAGTACACCAAATGGTACCCAGTAAGTATCAAGACTAACCTCGGTGGAGTAGTGATGAGGTACAGTCGAGACACATACTAGACACAAAACCTGTGCGAAGTACTAATATAAAGCTAATGGTGGAAGAATAGCAATGTAAGGCTAACAATGGAATGGAATATTAGTATAAAGTGAACAATGAAAAGAATATTAATATAAAGCTAACAATGGATAGTAAAAATAACAAATGGAAACAAGGAGTAAACAGGTGATGAAGCAGCAAAATAATCAGAACACAATTAAAATACAAGTGAAATCAATTAAGGAAAAGCAATTGATAGTCCAAATAATCAAGCCATTCGAACACAAGGTTTACAACAAGAATTACCCTGAGGTACCACACCTCATAATCACAAATCACAAGTCACAAATCACAAATCTTCCCTATAACGCCGCATAACCCTTACATTTATTTTTAAAAATATTTTTCCCGAAATAGCTTCACGCGCTTTAGCCCCCTTATCTCGCCGCGTGTGCTTCAAAATGAAGTAATTCCCCTTACTGGCAACACGCGCATAAAATCCTCTTATCTCGCCACATGCGCATCAATATCACCACCCTTATACCGCCGCATACGCATCTCATCACATCACAATAATCAACTCGTACCTCACGTGCCCATATGCCACAACATTGCCGCAGAAATACCAATATCACAACAATACATAGCCCGCGACTCAACAACAATGTGTACAAGAATTTCAACAACAACACAATGAAACGGATAGAAGTAAACTCAAGAAAAAAGATATTCCATGTAATAACAACACAACACAATTAAATGCATATAAATAACCTAAGAGTCTAAACCGGTCAAATACCACATATAACCCCATGCACAAACTCGTCCCTTAATGTACACGTCTTTCAAAAAATTTGAATAATGAAATTAGACCAAATCCTACGGGGAAGTTCCCCCAATTAGGCCAAATCAACACTCAAAAATAGTTTTTCCTTTAAAATTCACCTCTACACGACTCAAATCTAAACAAAAAATGACTTAATATCATCAAACAATGCAAGAGAAACCAATTCTGATAACTAAAGTTAAGATCTTTACAAAATTCCCCGAAAGTCAACATAAGTCAACCCCGAGCTCGTCCGGTCAAAACCCGAGTCCAAGGGTAGATCTCGACTACACATAACCCCACGAGTCCATATATGCATTTTGTCTTCATATCCGAGTCCTTCGACTCTCAAATCTCAACTTTTTATTTTTCAAAACATAGTCAAAATTTCCAAAACTTTTCTTCAAATTCCATGGATTAGAGCTTAAATCTCATAAATAGCCATGTCATATAATTGAAATTGGATCAAAACCATTTACCCAATAGTTGTATGTGAACATCACTCCTCAAAATCGCCTCCTACTGAGTCTAGGATTCTAAAATGTGATAAATAAAGCTAAGTCCCGAAATTCCATTATTTTGTTCAGCTATAGAAGTCACAAATGCGACCAAGGGTTCGCAATTATGAACCCTAGAAAATAGGGACAATACCTCGCAAATGCAGCACCTGACAAACCAGGGAAATGTCACAAATGCGCCAGTGACTTCGCAAATGCGAAGTCCGTCCCTTCCGCAAATGCGGCCAAATGGTTGCAACTGCGACCTGCCCAGCCTAATCCTATTCTTCGCAATTGCCAGTAAGGCATCGCATTTGCGATACCTGAGCTCTCCCTTTGTACTTCGTAATTGCGATGCTAGTGCTCACAATTGCGATAAATGCAGCACCAGCACACCAGCAACCTGAAACAAGTTCAAACCAATCTGAAATACATTTGAAACTCACCCGAGCCCTCGGGGCTCTACACCAAACATCTACACAAGTCTAAAAATATCATACGAAATTCCTCGCATGATCAAAAATCACCAAAATAACATCCGAAACCACGAATCGGACATCCCAACACATAAGATTTCGCAATGAACTCAAGAATCACTACCAAGCATCTGATTCCTATCAAACCAATTCGGAATGACACCAAATTTGCAGACAAATTTTGAATAACAAAACGCACCTATTTCAAGTCCCAAAATAAAAATCCGAACCCAATAGCCATAAAGTCAACCTACAGTCGAACTTAGGATATTTCTAAACCTTCAAATTGCCAATTTTCGGCAAAACAAGCCAAATCAACCTAGAAACCACCGAATTCAAATTCGGGTATACGCCTAAGTCCAAAATTACTATACTAATCTATTGGATCCATCAAAACAACGTTCCAGGGTAATTTTCACAAAATTTAAATCTCGGTCAATATTTCCAACTTAAGCTTCTAAACCATGAAATAAAGGATCCAAAACTCTCCTGAAGCAAAACCAACAATCCCTGCAAGTAATAAAACAACTAATACACATACGGTAAGCTTCATAAGGGGAAATAGGGCTCAAATATATAAAATGAATGGTCGGGTCGTTACACTTGGATTATGCGTGAAGGTGTAAAGCTTGCCAATTCCATGCTAACTTTATACGTCAGCCACCTAAAATGTTGCACCCAACTGTTGCTTCATGGTCGTTTGATTCTTGGGGTCTAGATGTTGTTGGACCACTACCAAAATCTTCTGGTGGACATTTATACATTTTGGTTGCAACTGATTACTTATCGACGTGGGCTGAAGACATTTTTCTTAAAGAAGTAAAGAAAGAAAATGTGGCAAATTTCATCCGAGTCAAATTATTTATCGTTTTGGAATTCCTCGATATACATTGACGTACTGTTACACCCATGTTTTCGTACGTAAGAGTACGTCATAAGTCAATTGATGTAAGCTAAAAAATAAGATCGTCCTTGAAAGTACATAAAGTGAGTTAATCATGTTACCTTAGGGGTTCCAAATATTTAAGATCATAAATAACAAGTACCAAGAGGGTTGTAAAGCTTTCAAGCTAAACGAATTAAAGAAAATAAGTTTCGTCGAAAGTCGACAAGTTGGGAATGTTATATCATGTACTTTTGGGATGAGACTAGGGTACTTAACATAATAATGAGGTTATGTTATGATTTATTTTAATTGTATGAGAGTCGTGTATTAAGTTTTGAAGTCAAGTGAGTTGTGAAACAAAATTTGACAAAGGTCATTACAAGTTACATTCATAAATGTGCTGAAAATTAGGTCAAATGCAACAGAGATTTTCTCTCAATATAATAAGAATTACAGGGTTACCCACCTATCAAACTGAAGGTTTACGAGTATAGTTTCCAACGCATTAAACCGTTCATCGATACGACATTTGGAGTACAGTGATATTCGCATTTTCGCGAGACTGCACTAGCAGCTCCCAATGGGACCCACTTAGGCGGTGGGTTATTCTCCAACCTTTAAAGATCGGGGAAAGGCTCATTTGGGTTCATTTGTTCGCCCCAACCAGACCCAATACTCTCCCAAAATACTCTCAAAGCCGTCTCCATGATTCTAGAGTGAAAACCAATGATAAAAACATGAATCCGATGCTAGAAATCCCGTGGTGCTTACTAGATCGCAGTTCTTCATCTTGTGGCTATTTTAGAGGATTTTTCAAAGTGATTTAACCTCAGATTTCGTGTTATTCTTATTGATTAAGGTAAGAATCAGTCCCTCCTTCATATATATTAAAGTTTCAAGGCAAAATATAAGTGTTGACACACCAACTTGAACATCAAAAGTTGGTTCAAGAAGAGAATACAACTCCTATAGTGTTGTGGTGTGATTGAGGGTTGTTGTGAGCTACACTAGCTGGGGATTTTAAGTTGTATTTAATACCTAAGGTAATTAAATAATTTTCTTGTTTGTGCTTAAGGTTAATCATGTGTTGGTTGAGTTGTTTGAGAGAAAATCTACAAGATAGTAATTGACATGGTATAAGGAATCGTTATCTTTTTTTGTGGGCTGTGTTGAGGCTATATATATGGTTTGTTGTGGCTGGAAATTGTTAGAAATAGTTTGATATTGTTAGGGCTTCTGTTGTTAAGATTATCCATATGCCAATTAAGTTGATTGAAGAAGAAAATATGAAAAATAAGAGGTTGACGATAAAGGTTAAGGTACTAGGTGTGTGAACTATTTTTGAAGATTTTCATATGATGTTTTGGGCTGAAAATGATATGGTAAGCATAAGTATGATGTTATAGATGTTGTAGGAAGATTCATGGAAAAGGAATTAGATTAAATTATATTTTGTTAATTGTAAATCGAGCTTGCCGTTCAAAATGGTTGTTGAAGTAATCAGAGAGCTTATTGTGAATTATATTGTTGTTGTTTGGGCTATTTGGTGACTTTTAGTAACATATGGGATGTAGTTAAAATAGGGGAGGTATTGTCCGTTTTCTTGTAGAATATTGGTTTCGAAATATGAGAGTTACAACGCTTATATGATGACAACGAAGTCGGTTTACTCATTGTAGACGTAAGAAGATCATATTGAGCTTGGTTGATGATTGAAGAAAAGATTGCAAAGGTATGTTAAGGCACTTCCTTCTTTTTTTTGGTATGATCTAAAGTGAAATGAACGTAAATGATACGCTATTTCATAACGAATCTACTCCTAGCAACTAAGGTTGTCCATGTTGTTCTTTCCTTATAAAGTTATTCTAAGCATGTGTGTATGATGCTTGAATCCTATTGAGGTTCATATTTATGGCATGATGTCCATAACGTTAATCGAAGGTGCAATGACCTTACGTTACTCCGAAAGGTCTAGAACGTGATTCCATGAGTCCACCATGCATTATATATACGTATCTATTTTACTCTATCGAGTCATGCTATAGTCGGTCGGGTATGGAACCTTTTTGCAACCACTGATCAGTTTGATTTTACCGAGCTTCACGTGGCCGGGTACGACTCTACCGAGCCTTATGATGGTTGGGTATGTTTTTACCGAGCCTATTACGGCCGGGTATAATGATGATGATGATACCCACAGAGGCATATGTTTTTAAAGGTTTATGTATATATTTGTATCATGCATTTCATGTCAGTATCCCTCAGAGGCACTCAGATATTACATGTTGTATCTTCTCTATCTCTCTTTACATTACTATTCTTATTTATGCTTTCCTGCCTTACATACTCAGAAGTTTATTCATACTGACGTCCCTTTTGCCTGGGGACACTGCGTTTCATGCCCGCAGTTCCTGATAGATAGGTTGACAGCCCTCCTAGTAGGCTATCAGCTCAGCGGAAGGTGTAGGTGCACTCCACTTGCTCCAGAGTTACCTATTTGGTCAGCATGCTTTGGACATGTATGATTGGTATGGTGGGGCCTTGTCCCAACCTTTATGATATTTATGTACTCTTAGACACTTGTAGACAGATGTCATGTATATAGATACTTGTATGGCCTTGTCGGCCTATGTTTTGAGTGTACAAATGATCATATCGGCCTCATAGGCCCGTATGTCACATGTATAAGTTTGTATATCATGTTGGGTCATCCTATGTCGAGTATTCCCTTATGTTTTATTCCGGTTAGCTCATGACAGCCCTTCTGGCCCATTTACCTATGATGGTATGATAAGAAAGATACATTATGTTGGTACTCGGTTGAGTAATGCATCGAGTGCCCGTGGCGGCCCTCCGATTTGGGTCGTGACAAACTTGGTATCAAAGCAGTTCTGTACTAGGGAGTCTACAAGCCGTGTCTAGTAGAGTCTTATTTATGGGTGTGTTGTGCACCACACTTATAAGAAGGAGGCTACATGGCATTTAGAACTATCACTCTTTCTTCTTAATCTAGATCGTGTGGTAGAGCTCATTTGTAAGAATTCAAACTCCTAAATTCTATTTTATTCGTAATACAATGATACTGACATCTAGAAAGACAGCTGGTAAGAGATTGAATGTGGATGTGGAAGAGTTGAGTCAGTGGAACTCGATTTTGTATCATGCTTATGATGAGTAAATATGATGTTTTCAGCAGATCATATGTGTAATAAGACGTGTAAGCTTCTTGATAAGAATCCATAAGGCATGAATATCTATCCGCCCATATGGTAAAAATTAATATGAGAATTAGAAGGTAGATACAAGTTTCAACAAGTAAAAGAAGCAAGGTGAAGAAGGGTACGAGATACCCAGTTAGTGAAGACTATCAGTATTTACAATTCTGGCAGAGAAATATAAGTATTCTGAGTTACCTTCAACAGTAACAGAGGTATGTACAATTGGCCACAAACATCTCAGTTATGCCATATGGGAGCTAACAGATAGTTTAAGAGAAAGATGAGAAATCAAGATCCAGCTGGGGTTAGAGAAACCCAAAATGGTGGATGGATTATTAGCGTTAGCTGACATTTCCGAAGGATATTTCAAACATGGTAATAGTTCTCCTTGTGAGACACCCAAATGGTGCACTCTAGAATAGTATAGTTAGATATGAATACTAGAATATTCAGAAGATTCAGAAGATATGCACTGGAATCCTAGAAGGGATAAATTTTACCTTAGTATGGCTCTCGTCCCTAGTAAAGAGAGAATGTTAGGCAACCCAAAGATCCAGTGGATGGAGCAAGGGGAGCTAAAAGCGAAAGAATATTTTGTTGAAGTTTTCAGAATAAAGTGATAGACAAAAATATTAGTAGGACAATAAGAAGAGAATAAATGACGCATTATGAGTAAGATATGATAAATGGGTGATAATGGTAAATCAAAATATGATAGGATGAAAGTGTCTATAGTCAAGTGAAGGAAAACACAAGAGGTGACAGGCCTTGAGACAATAAAAGAGTATAAGCCATAAAGTTATATCCTCGTTTCGTGAAATGAGTTGGTGACTCCAACGTGCTTACCAGAAGGAAAAGTTAAACCCCCCGGTGTAATTTAAATTAGTATGGGCTAGTAAACAAGATTAAAAAATGAACATGAATTAGGGACCGAAGGATTTGATAATAGTCGGCATCATGAGAATTTCAAAGATTGCGTTCCGACAATAATAGAATGGACAACGGAAGAATAAACTTTAAAGGTCATTTAGGAAGACGCTTCCCTAAAGAAATCACTGTGAGTAGAGTTAAGCTTAAGGGACTAAGTGTGCCAGTTACACTAGGTGTCACCCACATGCATAAGAAATTCAGTTATCCTTGGTACAGAAGGATTACCGCAAGGCGAGTAAGATGTCAGTGGAGATATGAAAAGACGCCCTAGATGATGAGGTAACTATGGAATAGTAAAGGGATAATGCAAAAAAAAAAGCGAAAGGAATGAGATTGTATTTATTCAGATCCTACATATATGTTACGACTCCAGAGCATTATGCAAGCACGATGCTGGGGAGAGGTAGTAAAGGTTCTCACCTGGGATGTTACTGATAAATAAGTGTGAATGAACACTTGATACATAAGGAGCCCGTGCGACAGGTAAGTTAAGACAAAGGAAATAACCCAAGAGAGATTACGCAGAATATAGATATGAGAATGGACCAACGAGTAGTTAATAGTTGATTCAGGAAGAGTCTAGTTATGGCTAGACAAGAGGATACAGATAAATCAACAGATCGTGCAAGATAAATGTAGTGAACCCCAATATAGGGAATTCAGTCTCGTAGATATGACATCGTGATCCTTGAGAAATATTTAGATAGGAGTTTGGGTAGTTAAAGATACTGTATAAGTGTTACGAAAATAAAGAGAGTGCCAGTGGAGAGACAGTCAAAATTTTAGTTCAGAAGCAACCCTACGAGCACAAGGGCGTGGAGGTTAGTAACTAAGGATAATTAGAGGCGAGTAAGAACATCAAAAATTCCTTCGGGTATACGATGTAATAAGCTCGCAGCTTTACAGGAGTCAGAGAGTCTCCCCTAAGTATTACCACGAAAGACTAGCTAAAAGAATAAGGAGGAAGGCTTCAACCTAAGCATAGTGACCTAAAGAAGAAATGATCTAGTAACAATAGTCTCTCTACAACATCGTATGCACTCTATAAGAAAGTGGCACCTATCGTGACTAATGAATGGAGAGTAAAATCAAAAGTAATATTTGAGATCATGTGGGTTGCATGTAATTCCAATATGTGTGGGCACTAAGATAAGCCAAGTATTAATACAAAAAGTGAAAGAACGACCAAGAAAAGTAATTGCTTACATTTAAAGACAACTGAGAAGGCACGAAAGGAAATCTATAGTGCTAGCAATTTAAAGGAAGATTGCGAGTAGTATAAATAGATATGTTTAGGTCGCTAGCTAAAGTATGGTAGAGCGACAAGGTTTTAGGTAGATATGAGTAAGGATAAGAAAGGTGAGTGAGAAGGTGACAAGAATAGGTAAGGCCTCGGAATTAAGCCTATCAAGAGAGCTGATGGTTTCTGTAAGTTATAAAAATCTCAGTATAGCCTGAATGAACTCAAAGGAGTTTAAAACTAGGAGCATTTAGAAGAGATGGAATGTTGCCCTGGTAGTAAAGTTAGGGTGTAATTGTGATAAATGATAAGAGGATGACGTTTAGGCCTTTGATTGAGTAATGATTCAAAGAGAAAAGATTTCATGAATTGCACGGGATTAGAATACCACCTATAAGATGAATCACGTTAGGATGCTATGAAATACAGTTATTGAAGTATAGTATCATCCCTAGGTGGATCAGGCAAATAACTTCAGATATTCCCCGATGAGAAATAAGCCCTAGTGACAATGTATTACGTAAGAAGTTTCTAGTTATCAGTGATAGATTATAGATCAACATTATGGTGAATCAATAATAGATGGATAAAAGTTCCAATGTGTGAGATGAGATTAGGCTGTCATTCTTAAGATGAACAATAATGAGGAAGCATTAAAGGACTTAGATTTATACATATATGATAAGCAGCGAGAGAGTAACCTAGAGTTAGGTAGCAAACCTTGGTAATAATAAACCGAAGTAAATGGTATAATATGAGCTACCTCGATGTATTAAAGCCATAAGGATAGATAACTGAGGCTATGAAACAAAATATAACAATAGTCGTAAGTTAGATAAAGTATCGAGCGAAGAACTTCAGTATACCTATAGATGCCTAGCGACATCTTGTCATAATTCTCTATATGTTCTCAAAGTGAGGCCTAGAGATTGGCTAAAAGCTGGAGAAAAAAGGAGAGAGGAGTCGCATAGGCGCACATACAAGGACAGAGTCGTAAAAGCTGCATGACAGAAGGTAGAAACATTACGAGATTGGAAGAATTCCTACCACAAGTCATGGTGTGAGAAAGAGGCCTAAAGTGGGGAATGCACTGGCATTTGGATTTATTCACAGAACGGTTGCCTAGATGGCAAGGACAATATTAAAGTATTCATAAAGGCTATAGGTTATGAGACTAATAAGCGTATCAGTCAACATTCGTAAACATTCGAGGACAAATGTTCCAAAGGAGAGAATGATGTTACACCCCATGATTTCGTACGTAAGAGTACGTTGTAAGTCAATTAATGAAAGCTCAAAAATGAGATCATCCTTGAAAGTACATAAAGTGAGTTAATCATGTTACCTTGGGGGTAATAAATATTTAAGATCATCAATAACAAGTACCAAGAGGGTTGGAAAGCTTAGAAGCTAATCGAATTGAAGAAAATAAGTTTCGTCGAAAGTCGACAAGTTGGGAATGTTATAGCATGTACTTTTGGGGTGAGAGAATGCTTAACATGATAAGGAGGTTATGTTATGATTTATTTTAGTCATATGATAGTCATGTGTTATGTTTTGAAGTCAAGCGAATTGTGGAACAAAAGTTGGCAAAGAACATCACAAGTTACATTCATAAATGTGTTGAAAATTAGGTCAACTATAGCAAAGCTTTTCACTCAATATAATAAGAAATACAGGGTGATACACCTATCAAATTTAACTTTTACAAGTCTAGTTTGCAGAGCATTAAACCGTTCGTCAATATGACATCGGAGTAGAGAGATATTCGCGTTTTTGCGAGACTGCACAAGCAGCTCCCAATGGAACCCACTTAGGCGGTGGGTGATTCTCCAACCTTTAAAGATCGGGGAAAGGCTCATTTGGGTTCATATTTTCGACCCAACCAAACCTTGTACTCTCCAAAAACACTCTCAAAGCAGTCTCCATGATTCTAGAGAGAAAACCAAAGATAAAAACATGAATCCAACGCTAGAAATCTGGTGGTGCTTGCTAGATCGCAGTTCTTCATCTTGTGGCTGTTTTAGATAATTCTTCAAAGTGATGTAACCTTAGATTTCGTGTTGTTCTTGTTTATTAAAGTAATAATCAGTCCCTCCTCCATATATATTAGAGTTTCAAGGCGAAATATAAGTGTTTACACACAACCTTGAACATCAAATATTGGTTCAAGAAGAGAATACAACTCCTATAGTATTGTGGTATGATTGAGGGTTGTTGTGAGCTACACCAGCTAGGGATTTCAAGTTGTATATAATTCCTAAGGTAATTAAATCATGTTCGTAGTTGTGCTTAAGGTTAATCATATGTTGGTTGAGTGAAAATCTACAAGATAGTAATTGACATAGCATAAAGAATCGTTATCTTTTTTATGGGTTATGTTGAGGCTATATATATGGTTTGTTTTGGCTGGAATTTGTTAGAAATAGTTTGATATTGTTATGGAAGCTGTTGTAAAGCTTATCCATGTTCCATTTAAGTTGATTGAAAAAGAAAACATGAAAAACAAGAGTTGACGATAAAGGTTAAGGTACTAGGCGTGTGGACTATTTTTGAAGATTTTCTTATGATGTTTTGGGCTGAAAATGATATGGTAAGCATAAGTATGATGTTATAGATGTTTTAGGCAGATTCATGTAAAATAAATTAGATTAAATTATATTTTATTAATTATAAATCGAGCTTACCGCTCAAAATGGTTGTTGAAGTAATCAGAGAGCTTATTGTGAATTAAATTGTTGTTGTTTGGGTTGTTTGGTGACTTTAGTAACTTATGGTATGTAGTAAAAATAGGAGAGGTATTGTCCATTTTCTTGTAGAATATTAGTTTCAAAATATGAGAGTTCCAACGCTTATATGATGAAGACGAAGTCGGTTTACTCATTGTATACGTAAGACGATCATATTAAGTTTGGTTGATGATTGGAGAGAAGATTGCAAAGGTATGTTAAGTCACTTCATTCTTTATTTTACCATGATCTAATGTGAAACGGACATAAACGATATGCTATTTCATAACGGATTTACTCCTAGCAACTAAGGTTGTCCATGTTGTTCTTTCCTTATAAAGTTATTCTAAGCATTTATGTATGATGCTTGAATTCTATTGAGGTTAATATTGATAGTATGATGTCCATAACGTTAATCGAAGATGCAACGACCTTACGTCACTCCGAAATGTTTAGAACGCAATTCCATGAGTCCAACATGCATTATATATATATATATTTTACTCTACCGAGTCGCGCTATAGTCGGTAGGGTACGACACCTATTGTGCAACCACTAGTTAGTTGGATTTTACCGAGCTCCACGTGGAGGGTAAGATTCTAATGAGCCTTATGATGGTCGAGTACGTTTTTACCAAGCTTATTATGGCCTGGTACGGTATGATGATGATGATGATGCCTATAGAGGCGTATATTTTTAAAAGTTTATGTCTATATATGTATCATGCGTTTCATGTCAGTATCCTTCAGAGGCACTCAGATGTTACAGGTTGTATCTTCTCTATCTCTCTTTACATTACAATTCTTATTTATGCTTTCATATCTTACATATTCGGTACTTTATTCGTACTGATGTTTCTTTTGCCTGGGGACGCTGTGTTTCATGATCGCAGGTCTCGATAGACAAGTTGAAAGTCCTCCTAGTAGGCTATCAGCTCATCGGAAGGTGTTGGTGCACTTCACTTGCTCCGAAGTTTCCTATTTGGTCAGCATGCTTTGGACATGTATGATTGGTATAGCAGGGCCTTGTCCCGGCCTTTATGACATTTATGTATTCATAGAGGCTTGTAGACAGATGTCATATATATGGATACTTGTATGGCCTTGTCGGCCTATGTTTTGAGTGTACAAATGATCATGTCAGCTTTATAGGCCCGTATGTCACATGTACAAGTTTGTATATCATGTTGGTCGTCCTATGTCGAGTATTCCCTTATGTTTTATTCTGGTTATCTCATGATGGCCCTTCTAGCCCATTTACCCATGATGGTATGATAAGAAAGATACATTACGTTGGTACTCGATTGATTTAGGCATCGGGTGCCCGTCGCGACCCTCCGATTTGGGTCGTGACACGGACAACGGCAAGCCATTTTCCAACAAGTTGATGACCAAAATATGTGATCTTATTTGATTCAAGAAATATTCTTCCATGTATTATATTGTTTCCAATTGTCTAGCTGAAGTATTTAACAAGACGCTCTGCAATTTGTTCAAGAAAGTAGTCTCCAAGTCCAAAAGAGATTGGCACGAAAGAATGGAAGAAGCTCTTTGGTCATACCGGACCGCATATCGCACACCAACACGAGTGAGTCCCTATTCACTTGTGTAAGGAGTAGAAGCAGTTCTTCCACTTGAGCATCAGATTCTATCATTGCCTCGCCATTCAACAAGGACTTACTGATGAAGAAAATGCTCACCTGTGCCTTGAAGAGTTGGAAGCTCTTGATGAGAAGAGACTAGAGGCTCAACAAAGCCTTGAATGTTATCAAGCCCGGCTATCTCGATCTTTCAACAAGAGGGTTCGCCTTAGATCCTTCTAAGTGGGTGATCAAGTTCTCGTGGTAAGAAGACCTATTTTACTTCTCGTCGATCGGGAAGCAAATTTTCCGCCAATTGGGATGGACCATATGTATTACAAGAGGTGTATTTGAGTGGCGCTTACAAACTTGTTGACTCAAAAAGTTTGCGGATTGGCCCAATTGATGGAAAGTTCATGAAGAGGTACTATCCGTAAAAATATTATAAGAAGGCAAGTCGCTCCTTGATGCACAAGCCAACATTGCACGTTACTACACTCCTGGCCCGCATGAGTCTAAACTGTGTACGACCCACCCACAAAAAAAAGATCCGCTATGTTGAAAACCTCGCGAGAGGCGGCCTAGGCAAAAGTTAGGACACTAAAAAAAAGTAAAAAACTTCACTTTGTTCTGAACTATGATAAGACTTGATCTTCTTCATTGAGGTACGTAGGCAGCTTAGAGTATTATTCTAAGTTCATTCGCATGAGTTTCAAAAGAAAAAAAATCTTGTACGACGTCATCATCAAAAAAATAAAGTCGAGAGCATCACATTGATTCCTTCAAATGAGAAGGCATACATATCTGAATAAAAAATCTATTTACATTGAGGTGTTTAAAAAAGGAATCTCATTCTTTCGATATTGCAACTGTCTGATATATCCATGGTGAAGAAGAAAGAGGCATGGAAGTTGTTGCATATCAACCTAACAAAGAGCTTGCGAAAAAAGGAGGTTTTGAAGCTGAGATATTGCCGACGCATCTTGAAAGCCTCTTCCAAGTTTTGCATGTTATCTACTAATGTCCAATTTCAAGAAAATATTACAACCAATCTTCAAGGATTTTAACCATAATGATTTGAAATATTGGTGTTTTGGGGGTCTACTTTCCAACGGTAGAGAGGGCTCATAATCCTAACACTCCAAGCTCGAGATATGAATTCTATAGTTAGAATCCACAAAGTTGGAAAGCAAGCATGACATACGCTTGGATTAGTTTCGAAAAAAATCAATGCAGCCTATCTGGAAGGATTTCTGGCATGGAAATTGCATATATTCCAAGTTTACTTTTCAACGGCAAAGACGGATCGCGATTACGACACCTCTATCCCGAGTTATGATTTTTTCGCCAAAAGTATGCAAACATAGGTCACTGCAGCTACATCAAATTCGAAAATTTACTGCGCTCAACCGGAAAAGAATTCTGCCATGAAATTCACATATATTGCTTCTCTCTGAGTTTACTTTCAGCGGCAAAGACTGATTACAATACCGACACTCCTAGCCTCGGATATTGTATACGGTCAAAATCGGGCTCTCCCATTGTGTGATTAATAGAGACTGGAATATGATAGGTTAAGATTCGACCTCGTATTATATCGAACCATGATGCAAAATTAGATCGTTGAGCTCGTGACCCAAAGACTGATCAAGATAGAGACCGAGCAAGGTCGAGATCAAGCAAGATCGAAACCGAGTAAGATCGAGGGAAACTTACCGAGCTAAATAACGGACAGCCAAAATATCCGCGATCAGTCGAGGATCACGGCGAAAATCTCGGTGCATATCAAGGAGAGGCCGAGTAATTAGCAAATCATAAGATTTTTTATCCTGTATAGAATTGTACCAAGAGTAGGACACCCCTACTATATAAAGGGGTGTCTGATCATTTGTAATGGATATATATCAACGCAACATAAAGAAATATACTGACACTTTCTAGCTTTTATTATCTTTTTACTCTAATAGCTTGTTCATACTTCAGTTGAAACATCTTTGGTTCAAAGGTGGTCAAACTCGAGGGCCAAGGCAATTCGATACGCGTGGTTTGTATTTATTCTTTTATTGTCAATTTTAATATTAATCTGTCTTCTTAATTTGTGTCATGTTATATCACGTATCTTTAAAACCGCGTATAAATTTAATTGTTATCCGTTTTTTAGGGTAAACAGTTTGGCGCCCACCGTGGGGCTAAGGATAATAGTGATTATTTGGTGCAAACTTTCATAACACACACTATTTTACACTTGTTCTTTGGAGTGTTTTTGATTCCAGGACAAAATGTCGAACTCACAATCAGCACCCCTTCACGTTGACAATGATTTCGGCCACTACGGCGAGAATGACAACATAGCACCAGGGAACGACGTTCGATGGAGTTCTGGCTGTAAATCCGATTGACGTCAGTTCGCATGTAGCCATCAACACAATTTTGGCCGTCGATCCCGAGGGCAGTGTCCGTAGGAATGTTCGATCGGCCGCTCAAAGCACTCATGGTGGCGAAGAGGGTGGGATCAGCCTATGAGTAATCTTCAAAATGTTGCAGGCTTAACAGGCAGAGATAGCCCAACTCCAAAACCAGAATCGCCCACCGGACAGGATCGAGACCGAGCCATCCCAGGAAGTTGTCCACAGGGTCGAATCAACTTCAAGGGAATCGAACGAGAAATAATCAGGGATCGACCCTGTAATCATAAAGATGCTCGAAGAGTTGACAAAACGAATTGAGTCGTGGGAAAAGAAGATCGAGGCAAACGATAAGAAGGTGGAAACTTACAATTCCAGGGTCGATCAAATCCTGGGGGAACCACCGATATTAAAGGGTCTGGACTCCAAAAAGTTCGTGCAAAAGCCTTTCCCCCCGAGTGCGGCTCCCAAGCCGATTTCCAAGAAATTTTGAATGCCCGAAATTCCTAAATATAACGGAACAATCGACCCAAACGAGCATGTCACCTCTTACACATGCACTATCAAAGGGAATGATCTAGAGGATGACGAGATCGAATCAGTCTTGCTAAAGAAATTCGAAGAGACCCTGTCAAAGGGGGCTATGATATGGTACCACAATTTTCCACCTAATTCTATTGACTCGTTTGCTATGCCTGTAGATTCTTTCGTAAAGGCACATGCTGGACCCATCAAGGTCGAAAATAGGAAATCGGACCTTTTAAAGGTAAGGCAGCAGGACAACAAAATACTCAGAGAATTTGTGTCTCGCTTCCAAATGGAACGGATGGACCTACCACCAGTAGTCGACGATTGGGCAGTTTAAGCTTTCACCCAAGGACTCAATATTCGAAGCTCGGTGGCTTCGCAGCAGTTGAAGCAGAATTTGATAGAATACCCGGCTGTCACTTGGGCTGATGTACATAATCGGTATCAATATGACGACCAACTCTGGGCTCCTTCCGGGTCCGTTTATCCTATCATACCCATCGATGGAATTAAGATAGATATCGACCGAGAACCGAGGTCGAACAGAGAACGATATCAGCCATATAATGGAGATCGTAGGAATGGCGGACCTGGGCAGAATCCTGTACGAAATGAAAGGAGAAGTGATCGAGGTCGGACCCAAAGAGGCACCTCGGTTATCAAAGTACAACTTTAGTGTTGACGCAGCCGCCATCGTATCAGCTATCAGATGTATCAAAGATACCAGATGGCCTCGACCTCTACAAACCGATCCAGCACAAAGGGATCTCAACCAAATATGCAAATATCATGGCACACATGGCCAAAGAACGGAGGATTGTTGACAATTGAGAGATGAAGTAGCTTGGTTAATCAACAACGGGCATCTTCGAGAATTTCTGAGCGACCGAGCTAAGAATCATTTCAGAAACAGGGATTGCAATAAACAGAATGAACAAGACGAGCCCCAACACGTTATTCATATGATCATCGGAGGGGTCTATGTTCCTCAAGGTCCGGTGATAAAATGCACCAAAGTATCAATCGCAAGGGAAAAACGGACTCGAGATTACATACTAGAATGAACTTTATCTTTCAATGACGAGGACGCAGAAGGAATCATATAGCCCCATAATGATGCACTGGTAATTTCTGTACTCATGAATAAAACTCGAGTTAAACGTGTGCTAATTGATCCAGGTAGTTCGGCCAACATCATTCGATCGAGGGTCATAGAACAACTCGGCCTACAGGACCAAATCGTGCATGCGGCCCGAGTGCTAAACGGATTCAACATGGCTTGCGAAACTACTAAGAGAGAAATAACGTTGCCGATAAACATAGCCGGTATCACCCAGGAGACCAAGTTTTATGTGATCGAAGGGGACATGAGGTACAATGCCCTGTTCAGGAGGCCATGGATCCACAACATAAGGGTTGTGCCCTTGACCCTTCACCAGGTATTAAAATTTTTGACACCAGAAGGGATAAAGACGGTTTATGGGGAGCAACCCGCCGCAAAGGAGATGTTTGTCGTCGATGAAGTAATTCCGATATCAACACTCTCATCGACAAAGGACTCAGGTTCGAAAGCGAAATAGGAAGCCAAATAGCAATCATCGATGCCAGCCTCGACCTAATCGAACAAGCAGGGGATTGACGAAGATGACGATTAAGGGGTTCCTCGATCCTTTATTGCTCCTGATGATTCCTTTGCTACTAAATCGACGATCGAAGAGCTGGAGCAAGTCATATTAATTGAACATCTGCACGATCGAAAGGTATACCTGGGCACAGGATTAACTCCCGAGCTCAGGAAAAGACTCATTCAATTTCTTATTGCTAATATGGATTGTTTTGCTTGGTCCCATCTCGATATGACAGAGATTCCACTGGAGATCACCACTCACAAACTTAGCCTGGACCCGAAATTCTATCCGATCAAGCAGAAAAGGAGACCGCAGTCCGAGATCAAGCAAGCTTTCATCAAAGACGAGGTAACTAAACTCCTTAAAATAGGGTCCATCCGGAAAGTCCAATACCCGGAATGGCTAGAAAACGTAGTGGTAGTCCCTAAAAAGGGGAATAAACTGAGAATGTGCCTGGATTACAAGGATTTAAATAAGGTGTGCCCCAAAGACTCTTTCTCGTTGCCTATCATCGATCGCATGATCTTTGCCACAGCCGGCCACAAGATCCTCAGCTTTCTCGATGCCTATTCTAGGTATAACCAAATACGAATGAACCCGGATGATTAAGAAAAGACCTCTTTCATCACTAAGTATGGCACATACTGTTATAATGTAATGCCATTTGGGTTAAAAATGCTGGTGTCACTTACCAACGCCTAGTAAACCGAATGTTCAAAAAACAAATAGGGAAATCTATGGAAGTTTACATTGATGATATGTTAGTTAAGTCCCTGCGAGCAGAGGACCATTTAAAGCATTTGCAGGAAACCTTCAGTATACTGAAGAAATACAACATGAAGCTGAATCCGGAAAAATGTGCGTTCGGAGTCGGATCGGGTAAATTTCTTGGGTTCATGGTATCCAGCCGGGGAATCGAGATCAACCCCGACAAGATCAAAGCCATCGAGGATATCATGGTAGTGGACAATGTGAAGGTCGTACAAAGGCTAGCCGGGCGCATAGCTGCCCTGGGACGGTTCATCTCGAGGTCTTCCAGTAAGAGTCATCGATTTTTCTTATTGTTGAAGAAGAAAGCCAACTTCACATGGACCCCGGAATGCCAACGGGCCTTGGAAGAACTCAAGCGGTACCTATCGAGCCCGCCACTGCTTCACACATTGAAGGCGGATGAACAGCTATACTTGTATTTGGTAGTATCGGAGATAGCAGTAAGTGGAGTCCGAGTTCGGGAAGAACAAGGTACGTAATTTCGGATTTATTATGTTAGCCGGACCTTAGGTGAGGCCGAAACTAGATATCCTCACTTGAAAAAACTGGCGCTCACTTTGCTAAGCGCCTCTAGGAAACTAAAATCATACTTTCAGTGCCACCCTATATGTGTTGTGACAACTTACCCATTGCGAAATATAATGCATAAGCCCGAACTCTCGGGGTGACTGGCCAAATGGGCCGTAGAAATCAGTGGGTATGATATTGAATATCGACTCCGGATGGCCATTAAGTCTCAAATCTTGGCAGATTTCGTGGCCGACTTCACGCCGTCCCTAATACTCGAGGTTGAAAAAGAGTTACTGGTAAACTCAGGGATGTCTTCGGGAATCTGGACCCTCTTTACGGACGGTGCATCGAACGTAAAGAGGTCCGGACTTGGCATCGTACTGAAGCCACCCACAGACAACATAGTCAGGTAATCCATTAGAACTGTGAAATTGACTAACAACAAGATGAATATGAGGCCATGATTGTATGTCTCAAACTGGCGAAGAGCTTAGGGGCGGAGGTGATCGAAGCTAAGTGTGACTCCCTCCTTGTGGTAAATCAAGTTAACAGAACGTTGTAGTCAGAGAAGAACGGATGCAAAGGTACCTGGATAAGCTACAGGTAATATGATATCGATTCAAAGAGTGGACCTTGCAACACGTACCCCGAGATCAGAATAGTGAGGCCGATGCACTTGCAAACTTAGGCTTTTTGGTCGAGGATGATGAGCTCAAATCGGGGGCAGTCGTACAGCTTACGATATCGGTAGTAGAGGAAAGTCACTCCAAAATAAATTCTACAAGACTAACTTGGGATTGGAGGAATAAATACATAGAATATTTGAGGACTGGCAAAGTACCCGCAGATCTTAAAGAGTCGAGGGCCCTACGCACAAAGGCAACTTGATTCTGCTTGGCCGATGATGGAATATTATTCAGAAGAATGTTCGATGGCCCACTAGCTATATGTCTGGGACTGGGAGATACCAAGTACGTTCTGAGGGAAGTCCACGAAGGCACCTGCGGGAACCACTCAGGCGCCGAATCATTGGTTCAAAAGGTAATCAAAGCTGGCTATTACCGTATCGATATGAAAAAGATGCGAAGGAGTTCATACAAAAATGTGATAAATGTCAAAGGCATGCTCCGATAATTCATTAACCCAGAGAACTGCTGCATTCGGTCTTGTCGCCATGGCCATTCATGAACTGGGGAATGGACATTGTTGGCCCTCTTCCATGGGCACCAGGTAAAGCTCAATTTATCTTATTTATGACTGACTATTTTTCTAAATGGGTTGAAGCCCAGGCGTACGAGAAAATCAGGGAGAAGGAGGTCATTGACTTCATTTGGGACCACATCATATGTCGGTTCGGGATGCCATCCGAAATTGTATGTAACAACGGGAAACAATTTATCGGCAGCAAAGTGACCAAGTTTCTCGAAGATCATAAGATCAAAAGGATCTTGTCCACACCATACCACCCTAGTGGGAACGGACAAGTCGAATCGACCAACAAAATCTCAATCCAAAACCTTAAGAAAAGGTTGACTGATGCTAAGGGAAAATGGAAAGAGATCCTGCC
This sequence comes from Nicotiana tomentosiformis, assembly GCF_000390325.3. Classification (NCBI taxonomy): domain Eukaryota; kingdom Viridiplantae; phylum Streptophyta; class Magnoliopsida; order Solanales; family Solanaceae; genus Nicotiana; species Nicotiana tomentosiformis. Next base: position 62,666,495 of record NC_090823.1, read on the forward strand.
CGAAGTTCTAAGGGCATATCGCACGACTTCGAAGTCCAGTACTGGGGCTACCCCATTCTCATTGATTTATGCCGCCGAAGCTCTAATACCGGTCGAAATCGGTGAGCAAGTATCAGATTTCGATATGCAACAAAGGAATCAAATGACGAGGCCATGAACATGAGCCTGGAGCTATTAGATTAAAGGCGTGAAGACGCCCTTGGTCGATTGGCCGCCCAAAAGCAATGGATCGAGAGGTATTATAATCGAAGGGCCAACCTTTGATACTTCAATGTCGGGGACCTAGTACTAAGGAAGGTCACACTAAGCACCCGAAATTCGAACGAAGGGAAATTGGGTCCGAACTGGGAAGGACCATACCAGATTCTCGAGGTCACAGAGAAAGGATCCTATAAGCTCGGAATAACAAACAGAGAATAGCTATCGAACAATTGGAACGTAACTCACCTAAAACGATATTACTGCTAAGGTACGACCCTATTTTATTTCTTTTTACTTTCGGACTAACACTTGCAGGTGGTCGAAAAGGAGCGGCACGAGGTCTTTAGGTTTGAAAGCACGCGTTGCACTCTTTTTCCCTTGAACCGTTTTTATCCCAATTGGGTTTTTCGGCAAGGTTTTTAATGAGGCAGCGGTGGATCGTGCTAACTTAGAATCAAAGGCCGATCACGAATCGGTGTCGAAGACAGCACTAAAAGTATCTGAGGTTCCTCTACAATCAACCTCGAATACTGGGGGGCATTACCCTTGGATATCGACTTTTGCGAGGAAATTACTTCGTAATAGAAGGATCTCGATAGGTAAGATTCGTTGTAAGGGCCAAATGGTCAAATGAGTCATGCCCACATAGGTTGCTCAAGCCCTGGCATAAAATATGTACGCATGTATAACTGTTCACAAAATAAAGAGAAGTACTTTCCTTGCAATTATCTAATGTCTTAGAAAAATTTCCTCTTTACAATTTCGTACTTTCGATCTCTTAAGGAAATGAGCTCAACGGATGATTATAACCAGAGTTCGGATGATCACTCCCTCACTCGGGGACTGTCGTTCGAAAAACAAACTCGGACAGATCGAACTATTAAACATCGGGAGAGTAAGACCTCTAAGGAAACCCCCAAATTTTAAAGGCCACAGCCATACCCTCTGAGCTACACCCGAATTAAAAGGCTACGGCCATATTAACACGGCTCGGAGACGTCCGAGAACCGTAACATAAAATAGGCTTTCAAAATTTTCATAATCGGTTTTAAAGGCTACCCTCGGGAAACTATAATCTGAGTTACTTACTTTGGGAGAAGGTTCCCGGTAACACCGAACCTCCAAGATGACTCAAAAATAAAAATAATGTAAAGGCGGGGTTTGTTCGAACATACACAACCTAAGCTATTTTATGCTAAGGCATTCCGACCTTTGTGAATACAAGTAATAAAGCAGAGGAAAAATTTGAAAGCCAAAAGGGAAAATAAAGCCTTGTATATATTTACCCAATAATCTTTTTACAGAGGCCAGAATGGCTTAATTCAAAAATTTACAATGGCCGAAACGGCCTCAAAAAGATGCAAAAGAAAGCAAAAAATATAGAGGCTGTTGATACCCGATTTTTCCCTCATATTTTTCAAATATATATATACCTTCAAAATAGTGCATATGCATCATCATTTGATTTACAAGCATACACAAGTATTTTCATAATTTTTCATGATTTTTAAAGACCTTAAACCAATTTATTTCTGCATTTTTATTGTATAAATATCCAATAATTATCCTCCAAATTATTTTATGATGATTTAATCATCTAAACTTATCATTTACACCAATATGAGGTTTAAATATTTTCAGGGCATTTCTTATAATTATATTTGCATTTTTCTAGGGCCAAATTGCACGCTTTGCAATAATAGCTCATATGCATGTATAATTATATTTTTTATGCAGAAAATAACTTTTTATATTTTTATAATGTTAACTAATTGTTTTTTATCATTTTCATGCACAAATGATAATTTTGATATTTATTAATTACTTTTATAAATTTTTTATTTATTAAACATTGGGTATTTAAAACCTAGCCCTAAATTCCATTTAATTTCGGACCTAACAACCCAATCCCAGCCCAATAACCCTTGATCCCAAACCAATTAACCCAACCCCATACCCGGTCGTGATCCGTTTCACTAACCCGACCCAGAACCCCCGACTAATCATGGCCGTTGATCTCTGAGATCAACATCCCATATTACACCCGCCCATTTAAATTATACCCGAACCCCCCTAAACCCTAAACTATTCGTCCCTTCACCAGCCGCCCTCGAACTCTCTCAAACTCCCCTTCTCTCTCTGTCAAACCCTATCCATCTCCCCCCCAATTTTCTCTCCTAATCCTACCGATCATGGGATTTCATGGTCGCTTCTTGCCATATTCGACTCCCCCTTGGTACTGGAACCTTCTATATACCGCTTGCCTAAACATGGCAAGCGGGTTTTATCGATTTTGAACCAAAGCTGGTTCATTTCCTTGATCTTTTCCGACTATGTTCGTTCTTGTTCGTTTATGGTATGAATCTCTGTACATTTCCGTGATTCCTACTCATCCTAAAATTAGGGTTTCAAATTATTTTAAATCGAACCAAATCTGGTTTGATTCTTTGATTTTAAAAGGTATTTCTGTCTATGTTCATCTTATTCTATGCAGCATGTGATTTTCACTTTTTATTTATTTTTGGTTTCTGCCGATTTTACACTTTCCCTAAAATTAAGGTTTGAGAATTTTCTCTTTTCCTTAGTGATTTGATTACATGCGATGATTCTTTCCTTTCTCGTGTTTGATTGATGATTTTCCTTGTTTGGATGTTAATTTCTATTACTATATAAACACCTCCGCATTCCCCTTTTTGGGACAGACTTGAATCATGAATGTTTACTAAAAAACTGAAATTATCGCTCTTTGTTCTCTAAATACTCTTGTTCTATATTCTGGTTCCTGGCCGGCTGAATGCCAAGGCCAAAAATTCTGGGTTCTTGTTATTGTGTACTTTGTTCTTTCTTGTCTCTTCGCTTAACGGCCAAGGCCAAAAATTCTGGGTTCTTGCTACTGTGGACTTTGTTCTTTCTTGTTTTTCGTTTAACTGGTGAGTTGCTGAACTTTCGTCACTTTATTCCTATTTACCTGTCATTAGCATGTGTTTTCACTTCTGAAGGTTGTTGTTCAAGATGTTTCTGGGCTGTTATCTTATGCAATCTTGACTGTCTTACTTCAATTCTAGGCCTTTCTAATCTAAAATGCCATTACACTTGTAGTTTGAGACATGTTTAGACCTGCTTTAAGTTGATTAATTTCTTTTTAAGTCTGCCTAGCCTATGTGTTACTGATGTTTAGAACCTTTGCACTTTAGCCATCTCTTTAGTGTTTAAATTTTCTATTAACCCTGTTACTTGAACATGCTTTCATATCCCCTTTTATGGATTAGATGACTAAGCATGAAGGTATTTACTAAGTGTTTAGCATAAGTCTGTTTCTGAACTTGCTGTGATGACATGTAGCATGTTTGATCCTCTTTGCTTCTACCATGTCTTGACTTCCCAATAGTGCCTTAATTTGTCCTCATTCTGTTAAGTTCTGTTGCCAATTGATATGATCCCTTCTTGGGACACTAGCATCTACACTTAGCATAATCTGAACCTTTTTTTTCTAAATATGAGTCTGTGTACATCAATCTTGCAAACCTGTCTTGTTAGTATATGTATTACGTGTTGAACTTATTTTTCTGAAACTTTGTTAAGTCTGTTCTCAAAACCTAAGCATGTTCTACTACATGTTCTATGTGCACAATTTGAATTTGTTTGTATCCTTCAGTGATGTCCCACTAACCTCAGTCTATTCCTTTACTACTTGGTCTCTTTGAGTTCTTATTCTTAGCCGGCTGAAAGCCATGGCTACTTAGGTTCTATCATTTGACCTCCCTAGTGTGAGCACCGCTTGGGGTCCAATTGAGACCCTTGTGAACTCTGACACACTAGGATTTGGTCCTTAGGCTTTCTCTGAATTTCCCCTATCAACCTCCCTAGTGTGAGCACTGCCCTGGGTTCTTGAAACCCTTGGGAACTCTGACACACTAGGGCCATGGTTCTAATGCTCAACTCTACCCAGTGTCCACTGGGTGAATCACTTGATTCCTGGCCGCCTTATGCCCATGAGGATGTAATTTTGGGCTGTTATGAACTATGAGAATGAAGGCCTGGCCTGACTGGGTGTATCTTTGGGCTTGCTATAGGCTCCATATAGCTATTCTACTTTGTAATTCATTCTATTCATTTTGGGCCTGTAATAATTCTTGTAATAACATTTGGGGTATTAATGAAATTGGGAAAGGGATTTTTATCTTATATTTGCAATCAATGGGGTAGGAATCCTACCTATAGGTTCAATAATGCGTGTTTAGTTATCGTGTGTTAGAAATCATGCCTATAGGTATCATATTATGTTCAGTCATTATATGTTAGCAATCCTGCCTATGGTTTCAATACTTGGTTCGATTGTGTTCTATTTCGGCTTATTAGAAACCATTCCTATAAGAAATCACACACTTCACTTAACCTGCCTAATACCTGCACATTATTTAAAAGCATGATCGTTTGACTAAATATTTTACCTGCTCCTATGCCTATTTCTGTCCGATTATTAGATATCATACCTATAGGAACAATTGAGTTATTCTGAATATCTCTCGTATTTATTACTTCCAAATACTGAGTAAATCACCTAGATAGCATGTCTATAGGTTTTAACCGCTTATACCCATAATCATTAGGCAATTGTGCAGTCACGCAGGAATTATACTTTGCATAACTGCTCGCATGATTAAAATCCAGAATCATATAGAAATCATGGCTATAGAACTTAACAACTTTAATTGTTGAAACTGTCAAAATGCCTAATTTGTTTGCGTGCATTTGTTGCCTAAGCGTGGAGGCTAACTTGAGCCCTTATTTGCTTTTACATGAAGGTACAACTTGTTTTGTATGTCGCTTAGTTTTATCATTTTTAGAAACCTAAGTTAAAGTCTAGAACCCCCCTGAAATAGAGGCCCAAATGCCTCCTGGACCATAGGCATGGGACGGGTAGTGCACGCATAGAGTACGACTTAGAATTAACTAGTGCGCTTTAGGTAAACAACTTAAAGATAGTAATCGGGTAGCAGGAGATGATAGTCTATACCCGCTGAATAATATTAGTAACACCCCATCTTGAGGGAGTTACGAAGTATAATTTATGTTACACGGGGTGATCCTTTAGGCTGAAAAACTTAGGACCCCCCACCTTTGTTAAAGTCAATCATTTTATTTGTCCAAATTTCTTCCCTTCCCTTAGACCAATTCATATAATTTGAGTTCGGTCGGGACCCACCGTTGTGGACCTCGAGGAGCGCCTAACACCTTCTTCTCAAGGTAATTTGAGCCCTTACCCGATCTTTGGTGACGCAACTGGTTAATTTAGAGTTATCTACAAAATAGGTGCCCTAACTCACCTTAATCCGTTAGGTGGCGACTCTCTTTTAGTACCCTCCCATTTAAAAAGTTGTCACGACATCGAGGCCCGCTTTCCACGAGGAAAAATAGGGCGCGACAGCATGGCGACTCTGATGGGGATATCCTTAGGCTCTTACCATAATGAACTTGGTCTGTGTGAATTAGCCTCCTTCGATAAACGTGTCTTTATTATTTTATGCTCAAATTCACCATTTATTTGCTACATGCACACCCCCTTCCCTATTTTCTCTTTTACATGAATTTATATGCAACTTTTCGTTTAACCTTGTTCGCTGGCTTCAATCTTTATGTCTTTCCCAATCCCTACCCCTTTTACCGCTTTATTATAATTTTTCATTATGCAAACTAACTCCTTCTTTGTTTTTCTTTCTTTCCTGTCTTTACATTTATTAAATACCGCATTTATCACTTTCATCATGCAAAATACTTGACAAGGTGTTGTTTTATTTTTTGCATAATTACATGCTCTGTATCATATTCCACTCGTGCGCAATTAATATCATAGCGGCACTTAATGAGTGTCAGCGCTCTTCCTATATTACCCTTTTTAAATTTGGAAAGGATTATTTGTGGTAAAACTAGTCGATCAGCGGTGCAGTCGACGGTTCCGTGCCTTTCCCTCTCAAGTTGTCCGCTTGAGGGTACCGATCTAGACTTCTATAGAAAACCCTACTCTGATGTTAACTGTGCATGCATCATGTCCAAACCTAGCATGAGTTAGAATGTTGTCCGCATAATAACTCTCTAAGGAAAGCCTGGTCCAAAGTCCATCGGGATTTCCATAAACCTAACGGGCACGATCATGATATGTGCATTATTTGGAGAAAACGTGTCGATATGCTAATCATTAATGTGTAAGTAGTTAAACCCGGAGGGGGGAGGGCTAACTTTATTTGTTTTGCGGAAATGAGGCACGAAGTATCCAGGTTCGGCATGGTCCGAAGTATCTCACCTCTATTTCTAGACTGGTGGGAAAATCTCTCGCCAAGCGACAAGAACCATGTGAAAAGAATTCTTGGAAATTTACCTTCTTTGCTGGACATTCAGCCAAACAATGTACTGATCGAGGCCGCTACTATGTTCTGGGTTGAAAAAGGGGCTGTTTTCCGTTTTGGTAACATAGAGATGACTCCCCTTCTTGAGGAAATAGGAGGTTTTGCCGGGCTACCCTGGGATAGCCCTAGTCTGCTGGTACCGGAAAATCGTACTTCTAGGGAATTTCTTTAGATAATGGGTCTTAGAAAGAATGATGAGTTAGTCTGCCTGAAGAAGTCCTACATACCTTTCGACTTCCTCTACAAGCGTTATAGGCACAGCACATCCTACCGTATCTATCATGATGAGTTTGCCATCACTTCCCTGGGCTGGACTCATCGTCAGGTTTTTTTGTTTATCGTCTGTTTTCTGGGTATGATAGTATTTCCAATTCAAGGAGATAGGATTCATACTCGTTTGGCTATGGTTACCACGACCTTAATAGAAGGGATTGAGGGACAGACTTACACTATTGTCCCAATGATCGTGGTAGAGATATACCGGGCTTTGGACCATTGTAAGAAGGGATTCAGACATTTTGAGGGTTGTAATTTGTTACTGCAAATATGGTTGTTGGAGCATCTTCAAAGAGGACAGTACTGTCAGGAATTTCCGCGGCAACCATGGAATGACCACATAGCCTTTCACCATCCAAAAAGAATAACTTTCATCCCAGATAGGTTTGCACAACCAGAAAACACCGTGGATTGGGTACACTTCTTTATCAATTTGACTGATGGACAAGGTCCATTGGATGTTCGAGTGGTTCCCTACTAGTGAGTTCATCATCAGGTCCAGGGATGTTCCCCACTTAGTGCTGATCGGGTTGAGGGGTATCTATCTCTATGCTCCTATCAGGGTCAAAAGACAGGCTGGGAGAAAACAAGTCATACCGTGAGTTTCTAAGATGGTTCACTACAAAGCAGACTTTCAGGGTGGTGCCATTCCCTTCAAGCGTGAGGCCCAACACATGTGGCATCTGAAGATTATTGTGGAAAAGGATACCATCGAACCAGATCGGTACCACGCGTGTCATATGTATTTCTACCTATCATGGTTGGATGATGACATAGCAGGAGAAGTCGAGCCAGGGATCAATTGAGGAAACAGGGTCATAGACGATGCTGCTGAAGCACAAGTAAAATACAAGAGGTTGTGCAAGAGGATCCTTGAGTCTGAAGCCAGACATTTGGAACAACACAAGATAGACATGGAATCAATCAATGAATGGAGGTAAGTTGCTACAAAATCAACAGAGAGGTTGGAGTACTTAGAGCAGGGTCTGATGGAACTTAAAGGGAAGATGAGGAAAAGGATCATGGATTGTCAGAATGCAGAGGGCAACGAAGGAGGACACCTAGCAAGGGCATATCTGCTGCTGGACATACGCGACCTGGGGAATCTGATCGATGGGGCCTTGTCCAAGCTTGGAGAGGGTCCCTCCAGGACCAAATAGAATAGAATTGTTATTTATTTGCTTTTCTAGAGTCATTTTAGAAATTGATTGTAGTAAGGCAAATGCCACTAGCAACTCTTTTAATTATTGTCATTTTAGAGGTTTGATCTATTTATTACATTAATGAAATGAGGCAGTTATCGGCATCAAGTTTCTCTAAATCTATGTGTCGCTAGGCCTACCTCAGGCACAATGAGGTCCCCAAAATTAGGACGCAAATTTATAATTCTGCAATACATGTTTAAATACTGCAAATATCCTTCCAAAATCCCCTATTGACTTGTTTACCTTTTTGCTTTTCTTTGTTTTGATTATTCCCATCCCCTAAAGTTGGTTCTTGCATACTGGCATCATCTGCATATTATACCAGATCTAGAGGCCCTCCACCTCCTCCTCCTCTAAGTGATCCTAAAAGTAAGGGAAAGGCTAAGATGGATGACATGAGTAGTATTAGGAAAGATAACGTTGCGCATGCAGAAAATGTTGAAACTTCAGATGGTCGGAGTATTCCGGCACAGAATGATTTGGTTCTATGGTTGGAGCAGAAAATACAGGAATTGCAAGGGGAACTTGAGCAGGTCCGCAACTTGGCAACCTCTCCCTCACCTTAAATGTCCCGGATATTAACCAACAGAACGCCCAAAACCCAGCACCTCCTCAAAACACACCAAACCAACATCCACAAAATCCTCCCGCACCTCATCAATACGCCACACCTCCTCAAAATCCTAACCCTCCACCAGTGCCAATACATCCTCAACACCAATATCTTCCGACTCAGTATCCACAAACTACTACCAACCATACTCCTCAAAATACACCGCAACTTACCCCCGATCCGCAGAACTCAACCAATGATCATCACTACACCCAAATCTCTGGTATCCACCAAAGTAACCCCATATATGTAGAAACCCTACCTCACCCCACTCAACAAACCCCATACACACCAAAATCCGCCGAGAAGGACCTGATCATCAAGAATATGGAGGAGGAACTTAAGAAGCTCACAAGCCGAGCCCAGGGTGTCCAAGGGGGTAAAGGCATTGAGGGTTTGAATTATGAAGATCTGTGTATTCAGCCAGACGTAGAAATGCCGGAGGGTTACAAACCTCCTAAGTTCGAGATGTTTGATGGAACAAGTGACCCAAAGGTGCATCTAAGGACATACTGTGACAAGCTCGTAGGAGTTGGAAAAGATGAAAGGATTCGCATGAAACTGTTCGTAAGAAGCCTCATTGGAGATGCCCTATCGTGGTACATCAGCCAAAATCCAAAGAAGTGGGTTAGCTGGGTAAGCATGGCATCGGATTTCATGGATCGGTTCAGGTTTAATACGAAGAATGCACCAGATGTCTTCTATATCAAGAATCTCAAGAAGAAGCCAATAGATACTTTCCGCGAGTATGCTACTCGATAGAGAGCGGAAGCTGTGAAAGTAAGGCTGGCATTGGAAGAAGAGCAGATAAACAAGTTCTTCGTCCGGGCCCAGGATCCACAATACTACGAAAGGTTAATTATTATAGAGAATCACAAATTCTCTGACATCATCAAATTGGGGGAAAGGATTGAAGAAGGGATCAATAGCGGAATGGTAACTAATTTTGAGGCATTACAGGCTACAAACAAAGCATTGCAGTCAGGGGGTATATCCAAGAAGAAAGAAGTAGGGGCCGTGATGATAGCCCAAGGTCCAAAATCTCCTCTTACATACCAAACACCTTCACCCACATATCAGCCTTCACCTCCCAGATATCCACAACCCGCCACTACCTACCACACTTATAACACCCAGCCAGTATATTATCACTCACCGCCAACCTGCCAAAACTATCAGAAACCCAAACCAAATTCGACCGCAGGTCACCCAGACAATACACCCCTATTGCTGAACCCATCGATCAATTATACGAGAGACTGAAAGCTGTTGGATATGTCACTCCTATTCCCGCTGTTGCCATGGAAAACTCCTCTCAATGGGTCAATCCAAACAAAATATGTGCCTACTACTCTGGCATGAAAGGTCATACCATTGATGAATGTCGCACCCTGAAAGACAAGATCCAGACACTAATCGATACCAAGGTTATACAAGCAAAGAAGGCTGCACCTAACGTCCGCAACAATCCCCTCCCGGATCATAGGGGCGAGGGAGTAAATGTGATAGAAACCGATGAAGAATGGGACCCAGAAGGGTCGATTGGGCATATTCGAGAAGAGGATGACCCAAAGAAACCTACGGTCACTCTTGCTCCTATTGTGGTACAGATACAGCCACCAGTTGAAGTTGAAGTGGCCGCACCAACCCCGTTCGAGGTGGAAACAACACCTGCAGCTGCACATGCTCCATTCGCAGTAGAAGTAACCATACCCTTCACTGTGACGGTAGCATCCACACCGCCCTTTTAAATCCAAAGTCGTACCCTGGAACTATGTTGCAGAAGCCAGGAGGAAAGGAAAAGCAAAAATGGAAGACTCTGGTGCAGCATAAGGGATGACCAGGACTAATAGAATTTATACACCTGATAATTTGGGAGGAACGAGTAGAGAAGCTACTTCCAAGCAACCCATCATCGAAACTGGCCCATATGATCTTTGGAGAAAGGTGCAAGCGAGAGAATATTTTTTGGTAAACCATATGAACAAAACCCCTGCTCAGATATCCATCCTATCATTACTGTAGAATTCTGAGGCACATAGGAATGCCTTGATGAAGGTATTGAATGAAGCTTACGTACCTAACAATATCACCAGTGGGGAGATGGCAAACATGGTAGGGCAAGTACTGGAGAGCCACAAGATCACCTTTCATGAAGACGAACTGCCACCAAAGGGATTAAGCCACAACAGGGCGCTGCACATCACGGTACAATGCGAGGATAAATTCAATGCCAGGGTTTTGATAGATGGAGGGTCCAGTCTCAACATCTGTCCACTAACTACTCTAAAAAGGTTGGGTAAAGGTTTGCATGAAATACGAGCAGGGACTATGAATGTGAAGGCGTTCGATGGGTCTCAAAGGGCCACAATTAGGGAAACCAATCTATGCTTGCAGATGGGCCCGACTTGGTTTGATGTTGAATTTCAAGTGCTAGACATATCAGCCTCATACAATCTACTGTTGGGACGACCTTGGATACATGCCGCCGGGGCCGGGGCTTCTACTTTGCACCAGGCTATAAAGTTCGAATAGAATCATCAGGAGGTGATCATTCATGGAGATGGGAGTAATCCCATTTATACCAACCAAACTATTCCGGTCGTGGAAAATAGAAGGAAGTTAGGTGGGGAGACTTATCATCGCATCGAGCGCATCAATGCAATTGAGAAAGACAAGTGGTGGAGCAGCAAAATAGAAAGCATACTAGCGTGGGCAGGGTATGAACCCGGTAAAGGGATCGGGAAGAACCTCCAAGGTATTACCAAACCGATACAAATAAAATGTCACGGCACGACCTTTGGACTTGGATATCAGTACACCTGGTAGGAGTATGACGATTGGTCGCCGCCATGGCATGGTCCTTATTACGCTCTTGTGCAGCCGGTACCACATTTGAGCCAATCCTTTCATCAGGCCGACATGATGTGGGGATCTGAAGAAGATGAAATTTCAGCTGGCTTAAGGAATCTATTCTTGGAAGATGAAGACATGGATTGCAGTGTGATAGTTGGGGAGGAGGAGGAAGAAGGCCTCATCATCCAGATAGTGGAGAAGGGAGTTGTTATCAGGAACTGGACTGCCACACCATCCAGGGCCCGACGAGTCCCGGGGTAGCATGGTTGCTATTGTCATTCATTTTGAAAACAATTCCTTTTGAGCATTTTTGTTTGAAACATTTTTTCTTTCCTTTCAGTATTTTGCTTTAGAAAACATTGTTTGAAGTCATTAAAATTTGCTTTGTTTGACGTTTCAATACTTATCAACGACTTGATATTTTATTATTATTATATTTCATATCTTCTCTCTACAGCATTACTATTTCTTATCTTGATGAACCAACGACTGTGACATGTAATGAGATAACGTAACATAAGAATAGTGACTCGGAAGAGTTAGAAGAAGAAGATGTGATACCTGAGGAAATCGTCAGAGAAGTTGAGAATTTTAAGAACAAACCTAAGTCCAATCTTGACGAGACTGAGGTAGTCAACTTGGGAGATTCTGAAACCGTCAAAGAAACTCACATAAGCATTCACTTGTCACCATCAGAGAAGGAAGAGTACACTCGTTTCTTAAGAAAGTATGAAGACATTTTCGCATGGTCATATGATGATATGACCGGGCTGAGCACGTCCATAATGGCTCACAAGCTACCTACCAATCCAATGTGTCCACCAGTAAAGCAGAAACTCAGAAAGTTCAAACCAGAAATGAGTCTAAAAATCAAGGAAGAAGTCAACAAGCATATCAAAGCTAAGGTCCTCAAGGTAGTTGAATATCCAACTTGGTTAGCCAACATTGTGCCGGTTCCGAAGAAAGACGAAAAAGTCAGGGTGTGTATCGACTATTGGGATTTAAATAGAGCAAGTCCCAAGGATGATTTTCCACTACCAAACATACACATACTGATCGATAATTACGCTAAGCATGAACTCCAATCCTTTGTTGATTGCTTCGCGGGTTATCATCAGATTTGGATGGATGAAGAAGACGCGGAGAAAACAGCTTTCATCACGCCGTGGGGAGTGTACTGTTACAAAATGATATTGTTTGGTTTAAAGAATACTGGGCCACCTACATGAGGGCCATGGAAACCATTTTCCATGACATGATACACAAGGAGATAGAAGTATATATGGATAACGTCATCATCAAATCCAAGAGGGCCGCAGATCACATAGCAGATCTGAGAAAGTTCTTTGACCGGCTACGGAAGTACAATCTGAAACTGAACCCCGCAAAATGTGCCTTCGGAGTTCCTGCCGAAAAATTGTTAGGGTTCATTGTCAGCCGCCGAGGAATTGAGTTAGACCCATCAAAGGTCAAAGCTATCAAGGATTTGCCGCCTCCAAAGAACAAGAAAGACGTGATGAGCTTCTTGGGACATCTTAATTACATCAGCTGCTTCATAGCATAATCAACCGTGATCTATGAGCCGATTTTCAAAATGTTAAAGAAGGATGCCGCAACTAATTGGACTAAAGACTGCCAGAAAGCTCGTGACAGAATCAAAGAATATTTGTCCACACCGCCAGTCCTGGTCCCGCCAGAACCTGGTAGACCACTGCTACTCTATCTCTCCGTATTAGATGGGGCTTTCGGTTCTGTCTTGGAACAACACGACGAAACGGGAAGGAAATAACAGGCCATATACTATTTGAGTAAGAAGTTCACACCCTACGAAGCATTGTATTCTTTGCTGGAATACACCCGTTGTGCTTTGACCTGGATAGCCCAGAAACTGAGGCACTACTTATGTGCCTATACCACATATCTCATATCAAGGATGGACCCTCTGAAGTACATCTTCCAGAAACCCATGCCTACAGGGAAGCTGCAAAATGGCAGATATTGTTGAGTGAATTCAACATTGTCTATGTGACTCAGAAGGCGGTTAAGGGACAAGCATTAGCGGATTATCTTGCGTAAAATCCTATAGGAGGAGAATACGAACCACTAAAAACATATTTTCCTGATGAAGAAGTATCATTCGTAGGAGAAGATATCGCCGAAGCCTACGACGGGTGGAGAATGTTTTTCGATGGAGCCGCAAACTTCAAATGAGTGGGTATTGGAGCCGTTTTGGTGTCAGAAATAGGTCAACATTATCCAGTATCCGCAAAACTCAGATTTTCGTGCACCAATAACAGGGCAGAATATGAGGGTCGCATATTGGGGCTCAATTTGGCCGTTGACATGAATATCCAGGAAAAACTAGTAATTGGCGATTCAGATCTGCTGGTACATTAGGTGCAGGGAGAATGGGCTACAAAGAATACCAAGATATTACCATATCTATATCATGTGCAAGAGATGATGAAGATGTTCACAAAGATAGAGTTTAGACATGTCCCGAGAATCCATAATGAGTTCGCAAACGCATTGGCCACTTTGTCCTCCATGATACAGCATCCGGACAAGAATTTTATCGACCCCATTCCGGTAAGGATTCATAATCAGCCGGCTTACTGCGCTCATGTTGAAGAAGAAACAGCCATGGTTCCATGATATCAGGGAATATTTGACAAAAGGAGAATATCTAGAGCACGCAAGCCACACCCAGAAATGCACACTTCGGAGGTTGTTTAACCATTTCTTCCAGAGTGGAGGAATTCTATATAGAAGAACTCCAGATCTAGGGCTATTACGGTGTGTTGACACCAAAAAAGCCTCCAAACTACTTGAAAAGATACACGCCGGAACCTGCGGCCCACATATGAATGGTTTCATCCTAGCCAAGAAGATACTCAGAGCCGGATGCTTTTGGATGACTATGGAAATAGACTGCATCCGGTATGTCTAGAAATGCCATCAGTGCCAGATACACGCAGATATGATATGGGTACCTCCAAATGAACTTAATGCAACCAGTGCACCTTGGCCTTTTGTTGCCTAGGGAACGGATGTCATTGGACCAATCAAGCCCACTGCTTCAAACGGGCACAGGTTCATTCTAGTGGCCATCGACTATTTCACAAAGTGGGTTGAAGCTGCATCTTACAAAGCTGTAACCAAGAAAGTCGTCGCAAATTTTGTTAAGGACCGTATTGTTTGTCGATTCGGGGTTCCAGAATCCATCATCATTGACAATGCCGCCAATCTCAACAGTGATCTAATGAAAGCCATGTGCGAAACCTTCAAGATCAAGCACAAAAACTCCACAGCATACCGACCCCAAATGAATGGAGATGTGGAAGCCGCCAACAAGAACATTAAGAAGATACTAAGGAAGATGGTAGAGAATCACAAGCAGTGGCACGATAAGTTACCATTTGCCTTATTGGGATACCGTACCATAGTCTGCACGTCAACCGGGGCAACTCCGTACTTATTGGTCTACGGTACTGAAGTCGTCATCCCCGCCGAGGTAGAAATTCCTTCCTTGAGAATTATACAAGAAGCTGAGCTCAGTGATGCGGAATGGATAAGAAGCCGCTACGAGCAGTTAGCTCTCATTGATGGGAAAAGAATGAATGCGGTGTGTCATGGTCAGCTTTATCAGAACAGAATGTCCAGAGCTTTCAACAAAAGGGTTAAACTTAGACAGTTCGCACTGGGGCAGCTAGTGCTGAAACGGATCTTTCCACATCAGGATGAAGCCAAAGGAAAATTCTCACCCAACTGGCAAGGGCCTTATATGGTTCACAGGGTACTAACAGGAGGAGCACCCATGCTCGTAGAGATGGATGGAGAAATTTGGCCAAAGCCTATTAATTCAGACGCAGTCAAAAGATACTATGTCTAAACTTTTTGCATATGATGTCACTGAACTATGCTTGACCTGATTCCTGTTTAAGAGGGGATACGTACGCAGCCCTGTGGGTTTGGTCACAATTCAATAAAATTTTAATTTTCTACATAATCGGAAACTGGCGCAGAATTTTGAGGAGTACCCTCAAAGTTCCAAAGCAAGTTCAACCAACGGCACTGTATGCGGAACAACCAAAGATTCGTCTAGGTAAATGGGAAAAAAAATTGAGGAGGACCCTCAAAATTCTATGGCAAGAAGGTCGCAATGTCTCTAACAGTGTCACAGTTATTGGTTCATCTAATCAATTTTTAAATTGCACATTACTATGTTTTCAATAACTATGCATGCATATTTTTTTTCGAAAACTTTATTCTTAGCCAGATGCTACCCATGGTAACTCGGGCAGGATTTCAATGCAGAACAGAGCAAAGAAACCAGACAAAGGCACGAACCAACCTCCCCCGCGAAACTCACAATTTTTCTTTGAATGCAGGAACAAGAGATAGTCGCCAGTATGTGCGCACCTTAGAATCACTGTCTTCACAACAACAAAGCTACCGAACTCATCCACAGCTAACAAATACTCTGCTGTCACTTATTATTTATTCGCTGCATGAGACTAAGCATTGTCTCCATCCTGCATGAGGCTAAGCCCTGCCTCCTCAACTACATAAGGCAAAGCATTGCCTTCCATTTGTATGAGACTAAGCATTGTCTCAAATATTGCATGAGGCTAAGCCTTGCCTCGTCAACTGCAGAAGGCTAAGCATTGCCTTCCCCTTGCATGAGACCAAGCACCTTCTCCATCTTGCATGAGGCTAAGCCCTGCCTCCTCAACTGCATAAGGCTAAGCATTGCCTTCTATTTGCATGAGGCTAAGCCCTGCCTCCTCAACTGTATAAGGCTAAGCATTGCCTTCCATTGCATAAGACTAAGCACTGTCTCAACCTTGCATGAGGCTAAGCCCTGCCTCCTTAATTGCATAAGGCTAAGCTCTGCCTTCCTATTGCATGAGACTAAGCATTGTCTCAAATCTTTACATTAGGCTAAGCCCTGCCTCTTTAATTGCATAAGGCTAAGCTCTGCCTTCCCATTGCATGAGACTAAGCATTGTCTCAAATCTTTGCATGAGGCTAAGCCCTGCCTCCTTAATTGCATAAGGCTAAGCTCTGCCTTCCCATTGCATGAGACTAAGCATTGTCTCAAATCTTTGCATAAGGCTAAGCCCTGCCTCCTTAATTGCATAAGGCTAAGCTCTGTCTTCCTATTGCATGAGACTAAACATTGTCTCAAATCTTGCATGAGGCTAAGCCCTGCCTCTCAACTGCATAAGGCTAAGCTCTGCCTCCCCCCCCCCCCCCCCACGAGACTAAGCATTGTCTCTCCTTGCATGACCATAAAAGTTGCTCTATTCCAAAAACCCTGCATCATTCTCTTCTCTCGAGCCTGAGCTCTACCTCCGACCTTACACAAAACTAAGTTCTGTCTTGTCTTATCTCAAGCATCATGTCTTTGCATCTCATGGGCTGATACATAGCCAAATTTTTTGAGGGCGTCATAATCCGAAGGCATCATCTTCATAGCCGAAAGACACCATGCCATGGCCTGAGGATCTCTTAATATTGCACATCATTATTCAAAGGCATCATGGTTCAGAGGCACCACCTTCATAGCCCGAGAACATCATTTCATCGCCTGCGAATCTGTTATCTCGCAACTCATGGCCCGGGACATCATGGTCTAAGGACATCATCCTCACCGTCCAAAGACAATCTCCATGGTCCAGAGGGAATTTGCATCATATTTATATTCTTGCAATAATCAATATATATATATATATATATATATATATATATTGTGCATACATCGTGTTTTGGGTTTGCAGGTGATCCAGGAAGTAACTGTTATCCTAACGGGAGCAATCTTCGCTCCAGTATCCATTCAACGTCCAAATCCTTCAATTATTTCAAACTTAACCGATCATCGTCCGTTACCCATTCTCATCTGATACCTACTCAAGTATCCATCCATTTCCAATCCCGATATTGTCCTATCCAGAATATCTTGTCTGTTCTTAAAATAACTCCGTCGGTTTATTCCAATCTTGGATCCGGAACTACACATGGCCTAATTCCTGTAAAACCAAGGATATGTAGGCAGCTCAGAGACCAGGGCCCGGCCAATATCTTTTCAAATCACCACATTCGGTCATAATCGGTCATTATTTCTTTACCCGACAACTCTTTCATCCTTCCCGGGTAAAGAGGGGCAGCTATTGATACCCGATTTTTCCCTCATATTTGATTTACAAGCATACACAAGTATTTTCATAATTTTTCATGATTTTTAAAGGCTTTAAACCAATTTATTTCTGTATTTTTATTGTATAAATATCCAATAATTATCCTCCAAATTATTTTATGATGATTTAATCATCTAAACTTATCATTTAAACCAATATGAGGTTTAAATATTTTCAGGGCATTTCTTATAATTATATTTGCATTTGTCTAGGGCCAAATTGCACGTTTTGCAATAATAGGCCATATGCATGTATAATTATATTATTTATGCAGAAAATAACTTTTTATATTTTTATAATATTAAATAATTGTTTTTAATCATTTTCATGCACAAATGATAATTTTTATATTTATTAATTACTTTAATAAATTATTTATTTATTAAACATTGGGTATTTAAAACCTAGCCCTAAATTCCTTTTAATTTCGGACCTAACTACCCAATCCCAGCCCAATAACCCTTTAGCCCAAACCAATTAACCCAACCCCATACCCGGTCGCGACCTGTTTTACTAACCCGACCCAGAACCCCTGACTAATCGTGGCCGTTGATCTCTGAGATCAACGACACATATTACACCTGCCCTTTTAAATTATACCCGAACCCCCCTAAACCCTAAACCATTCGTCCCTTCACCCGCCGCCCTCGAACTCTCTCAAACTCCCCTTCTCTCTCTGTCAAACCCTAGCCATCTCCCCCTAGTTTTCTCTCTTAGTCCCACCGATCATGGGATTCCATGGTCGTTTCTTGCCATATTCGACTCCCTCTTGGTACTGGAACCTTCTATATACCGCTTGCCTAAATATGGAAATCGAATTTCATCGATTTCAAACCAAAGCTGGTTCATTTCCTTGACCTTTTCCGTCTATGTTCGTTCTTGTTCATTTATGGTATGAATCTCTGTGCATTTCCGTGATTCCTACTCACCCTAAAATTAGGGTTTCAGATTCTTTTAAATCGAACCAAATCTGGTTCGATTCTTTGATTTTAAAAGGTATTTCTGTCTATGTTCATCTAATTTTATGCAGCATGTGATTTTCACCTTTTATTTATTTTTGGTTTCTGCCGATTTTACACTTTCCCTAAAATTAGGGTTTGAGATTTTTCTCTTTTCCTTACTGATTTGATTACATGCGATGATTCTTTCCTTTCTCGTGTTTGATTTATGATTTTCCTTCTTTGGATATTAATTTCTACTGCTATATAAACCCCTCCCCATTCTCCTTTTTGGGACAAACTTGAATAGTGAATGTTTACTAAAAACTGAAATTATCACTCTGTGTTCTCTAAATACTCTTGTTCTATATTCTGGTTCATGGCCAGCTGAAAGCCAAGGCCAAAAATTTTGGGTTCTTGTTACTGTGTACTTTGTTCTTTCTTGTCTCTTCGCTTAACGGCCAAGGCTAGAAATTCTGGGTTCTTGCTACTGTAGACTTTGTTCTTTCTTGTTTTTCGTTTAACTGGTGAGTTGCTGAACTTTCGTCACTTCATTCCTATTTACCTGTCATTAGCATGTGTTTTCACTTCTAAAGGTTGTTGTTCAATATGTTTCTGGGCTTCTCTCTTATGCAATCCTGACTGTCTTACTTCAATTCTAGGCCTTTCTAATCTAAAATGCCATTACGCTTGTAGTTTGAGACATGTTTAGACCTGCTTTAAGTTGATTAATTTCTTTTTAAGTCTGCCTAGCCTATGTGTTACTGATGTTTAGAACCTTTTCACTTTAGCCATCTCTTTAGTGTTTAAATTTGCTATTAACCTTGTTACTTGAACATGCTTTCATATCCCCTTTAATGGATTAGATGACTAAACATTAAGGTATTCACTAAGTGATTAGCATAAGTCTGTTTCTGAACTTGCTGTGATGACATGTAGCATGTTTGATCCTGTATGCTTCTACCATGTCTTGACTTCCCAATACTGGCCTTAAATTGTCCTCATTCTGCTAAGTTCTGTTGCCAATTGATATGATCCCTTCTTGGAACACTAGCATCTACACTTAGCATAATCTGAACCCTTTTTTTTTTCTAAATATGAGTCTGTGTACATCAATCTTGCAAATCTGTCTTGTTACTATATGCATTATGTGTTGAACTTGTTTTTCTGAAACTTTGTTACGTCTGTTCTCAAAACCTAAGCATGTTCTACTACCTATTCTATGTGCTCAATTTGAATCTGTTTGTATTCTTCAGTATTGTCCCCCTAACCTCAGTCTATTTCTTTACTACTTGGTCTCTTTGAGTTCTTATTCTTTGCCGGCTGAAAGCCAAGGCTACTTAGGTTTTATCATTTGACCTCCCTAGTGTGAGCACTGCTCGGGGTCCAGTTGAGACCCTTGTGAACTCTGACACACTAGGATTTGAACCTTAGGCTTTCTCTGAATTTTCCCTATCAACCTCCCTGGTGTGAGCACTGCCCTGGGTTCTTGAAACCCTTGGGAACTATGACACACTAGGGCCATGGTTCTAATGCTCAACTCTACCCTGTGCCCACTGGGTGAATCACTTGATTCCTGGCTACCTTATGCCCATGAGGATGTAATTTTGGGCTGTTATGAACTATGAGAATGAAGGCCTGGCCTAGCCGGGTGTATCTTTGGGCCTGTTGTAGGCTCCCTATAGCTATTCTACTTTGTAATTCATTCTATTCATTCTGGGCCTGTAATAATTCTTGTAATAACATTTAGGGTATTAGTGAAATTGGGAAAGGGATTTTTATCTTATATTTGCAATCAATGGGGTAGGAATCTTGCCTATAGGTTCAATAATGCGTGTTTAGTTATCGTGTGTTAGAAATCATGCCTATAGGTATCCTATTATGTTCAGTCATTATATGTTAGCAATCTTGCCTATGGTTTCAATACTTGGTTCAATTGTGTTCTATTTCTGCTTATTAGAAACCATGCCTATAGGAAATCACACACTTCACTTAACATGCCTAATACTTGCACATTATTCAAAAGCATGATCGTTTGACTAAATATTTTACCTGCTCCTATGCCTATTTCTGTCCGATTATTTAGATATCATGCCTATAGGAACAACTGAGTTATTCTGAATATCTCTCGTGTTTATTACTGCCAAATACTGAGTAAATCACCTAGATAGCATGTCTATAGGTTTTAACCGCTTATACCCATAACTAGTAGGCAATTGTGCAGTCACGCAGGAATTATACTTTGCATAACTGCTCGCATGATTAAAATCTAGAATCACATAGAAATCATGTCTATAGAACTTAACAACTTTAATTGTTGAAACTGTCAAAACACCTAATTTGTTTGCGTGCATTTGCTGCCTAAGTGTGGAGGCTAACTTGAGCCCTTATTTGCTTTTACATGAAGGTCCAACTTGTTTTGTATGTCACTTAGTTTTATCATTTTGAGCAACCTAAGTTAAAGTCTAGAACCCCCCTGAAATAGAGGTCCAAATGCCTCCTGGACCATAGGCATGGGACGGGTAGTGCAAGCATAGAGTACGACTTAGAATTAACTAGTGCGCTTTAGGTAAACAACTTAAAGATAGTAATCGGGTCGCAGGAGATGATAGCATGTGCCCGCTGAATAATATGAGTAACACCCCATCTTGAGGGAGTTACGAAGTATTATTTATGTTGCACAGGGTGATCCTTTAGGCTAAAAAACTTAGGACCCCCACCTTTGTTAAAGTCAATCATTTTATTTGTCCAAATTGCTTCCCTTCCCTTAGACTAATTCATATAATTCGAGTTCGGCCGGGATCCACCGTTGTGGACCTCGAGGAGTGCCTAACACCTTCTCCTCAAGGTAATTTGAGCCCTTACCCAATCTTTGGTGACGCAACTGGTTAATTGAGAGTTATCTGCAAAATAGGTGCCCTAATGCACCTTAATCCGTTAGGTGGCGACACCCTCCCATTTAAAAGAGTTGTCACGACATCGAGGCCCGCTTTCCGCGAGGAAAAATGGGGCGCGACAGAGGCCTAAGTGGCCTGGTCTTCATCGGAGGCAACATCTCCGCCCTCGGGATCTTCCCTGCCTTCAGACTCGCTTAAACTCTCGAAATCTTCCTCGAGATAGGCCAACTTTAGGGCCCTGGCTTCTTCTACTTTGGCGTTCTCGATTTCAGCCAGTATATCGAAGTCCTGAGCATGGACTCCCTCGAGGGCTTCCCTTCGAGCTTGCCCACCTTGCATGATCCGCCATGCTCTTGGCTTGTGCTTGGATGGCCTCGAAGTTGACCTTGAATTGGGACACTTTAGCATCGGCTTTGGTATTGGCCACGACCACCTCAGATTTGGCCGCCTCGAGTTCATTGGCCAAGTTTGCCTTATTAGAAATAACCAAGTCTAATTGGGATTGAAGCTCCTCGATTTTCTTGACCTGCACCGAGGCCTTCTCTTTTGCAGCTCGGAGCTGGGTCTCGGCCGACTCCAGTTGTGCTTGGGCAGCTTCCCTTTTCGATACTAAGATGTCCATATTTTTCTTGAACTCCCCAGCCTCAGCTTGAATTGTATCTACTTGTGCCTAAAGCTCCCAGTTTTGTTCAAGCCTTTGCCGGACCTGCAGGATCGGATTGTTAGTCACTATCTTCAATTCGTCTTCACTATCATGAAGCACTCGAAATACCTGCTCGGCCATCTCGGCATGCTCATTCTGAGCCGTTACTAAATCGGCCTGAAGCTTCTCACTGAGAAGATTATAGGTGTCACTCTTCTCAGTGAGGTCCCGAACCTCAGCCTCGTGGTGAGTTAATTCCTCTCGGTATCGGAGGAAAGTCTCATGATGCAACACCGAAGCCTGCAAGCATAAGGGAAGGTGTTATGGTTATTTACAAATTTAGATTTAGAATATATGAGAATAAAGATACACAAAGTTAACCGATTTAATACTTGTTGGGCTTCATTGAATAGGCAGAGGGTTTCCACCTTGTTCATCACTGCCTCATCTTCTTCGGTCACCAAGCACCGAAGGTAGCTAGCGTCCCCCACAGGGGCAGAGAAAACCCGGACATCCTCCGGGATAGAGAAAGCTATTGACTGTCTTCGGTCAGGATCGACGCTGGGAACCGGTTCACCAATTTTGGGCTCGAGGAAGACCCACTGGCTCCCGGCGATGGTACCTTCTTTGGCGCCGGCAAGTCTCCGAGCCCAGTGACATCCTCGAAGGCAGTGGACTCAAATCCGTCCAAGAAGTGGTGGATATCAGTCGTCCCCTGAGGCCCCTCGTAAGAATGGCTTTCTAACATACTGGCCTCGCGAATCATGGCATCTGATATTTGAGGGGACCCGGTAATGTCGATCGCCCCAAGCTCGTCTCTCGGGATACCTTCCTCTGCTCAAGAAGCGTCGCCCCCAGTCTCCCTCTCGACCCCCTTAGCTGGGCCGGAGTGGCCTCAACCCCTTCTGGTTCAGGAGCTTCGGCTAAGACTCCCTCATCGACCTCCTCATGTCGGAACGGTCCGATTTCGGCATCCGTCGGTTCACCTGCCCGTACACGGGCCACCAACTGCATTTCTCTTCTTCTTCTTCTTCTTCTTCTTCTTCTTCTTTCTTCTTCTTCCTCTTCCTCTTTCTTCTTCTTCTTCTTCTTATTCGGACTCGTCCCTTAATCGGCAGATTGAGTCCGAGGATAGAGCGTCAGTTCTTCCCTTGGGCTTGTGCGACCTCTTCTTCGATTTCTTCTTTTCTGAGTTTGGGGAACTCGGGACCCTTTTCCTCTTCTTTTCATCACCCTGCTTCGGAGCAGGGGACTTGAGAGGGACATCCTCTTCATCGGATGGAGGCCTCATGGCAACATCTTTGGGAAGACCTATAAAAGAAAAAAAAACAATAAGAATTCGACTGTACGAGGAGGGAATTAAACATTATTGCATCAAAAGATAAAACTTACCATGATTACGGGCCTCCCATCGACCCTTCGATAATTCCATCCGAGCATGCTCGGAATAGAGTCTTTGTGACACAAGGCCCTCGACCCATTCCTTGAGTTCAGAAACTACGTCCGACACTTGGGCCACAGCTGCAACACTAAAAATATCGATAAGGAAGGAGATAAGAGGTAAAACTACAAGATTGAACATTCAAGGCGAAGTACTACTTACGATTCGTGTTCCATTTCTTTGGAAATGGCATGTCTTCGGCAGGGATCAGGTCTGAAGTCTTTATTCGAACAAATCGGCCCATCCAACCTCGGTCCCGAGCCTAGTCTGGGGCCTTGCTAGCTCGGCGAGCAAGCTTGATCAGCCCTCCTCGATAGAATCGGGAACTGTAGAGGCACATAAGGTGATCGAGGGTAAAGGGACATCCCTCGATTTTGCTTACGAAGAATCAGAGGAGAATCACTATTCTCTAGAAGGAAGGGTGGATCTGGCCAAGAGTCACATCGTACCTCTTGCAGAAAGTAATGATGATAGGGTCTAAGGGACCCAACGTGAAGGGGTAAGTGTATACACTTAGAAAATTCTCCACGTAGGTGGGGATCGATTCCTCGGGCGAAGGTACCACCACATGCTTATCGACCCAGTTGCAATCCTCTTTAACCTTGGTGAGGAGATCATCGGTAATTGTGCATATGTACCTCGAGACTGGCTCACATCGACCCGGTACCAAGGAGGTCTTTTCAATCTTATAATCAGCAATAGTAGGACACCCTGCCGGAATGAATTCCTCAAGATGAGGTTCCGCCGTAGCCCCGTCGCCGGCGGGTCGTGATGAAGAGGCGGCCTCCTTTTACGGTACAGTCTTTGAAGTTTTCGCCATTGTAGAACAGAAAAGGGAATTAGGATGGTATGCGGTTTGCAAAAAGTTCAAGAAATTTTGGTGCAAGAGTTGATAAGCAAAGGGATTTTTGAAAAGAAACAAGAATAGGAGTATCTTTGAACGTAAAGTTTGAATAGAGGAAGGTTTGAGTACTTATAGCTTGCTGGTGACGGCTCCGAACCCATAGTGGCCGACCAGCAGGGCCCGACGAGTCCCGGGGTAGAATGGTTGCTATTGTCATTCATTTTGAAAACAATTCCTTTTGAGCATTTTTGTTTGAAACATTTTTTCTTTCCTTTCAGTATTTTGCTTTAGAAAACATTGTTTGAAGTCATTAAAATTTGCTTTGTTTGACGTTTCAATACTTATCCACGACTTGATATTTTATTATTATTATATTTCATATCTTCTATCTACAGCATTACTATTTTTTATCTTGATGAACTAACGACTGTGACATGTAATGAGACAACGTAACATAAGGATAGTGACTCGGAAGAGTTAGAAGAAGAAGATGTGATACCTGAGGAAATCATCAGAGAAGTTGAGAATTTTAAGAACAAACCTAAGTCCAATCTGGACGAGACTGAGGTAGTCAACTTGGGAGATTCTGAAACCGTCAAAGAAACTCACATAAGCATTCACTTGTCACCATCAGAGAAGGAAGAGTACACTCGTTTCTTAAGAAAGTATGAAGACATTTCCGCATGGTCATATGATGATATGACCGGGCTGAGCACGTCCATAGTGGCTCACAAGCTACCTACCAATCCAATGTGTCCACCAGTAAAGCAGAAACTCAGAAAGTTCAAACCAGAAATGAGTCTAAAAATCAAGGAAGAAGTCACCAAGCATATCAAAGCTAAGGTCCTCAAGGTAGTTGAATATCCAACTTGGTTAGCCAACATTGTGCCGGTTCCGAAGAAAGACGGAAAAGTCAGGGTGTGTATCGACTATTGGGATTTAAATAGAGCAAGTCCCAAGGATGATTTCCCACTACCAAACATACACATACTGATCGATAATTACGCTAAGCATGAACTCCAATCCTTTGTTGATTGCTTCGTGGGTTATCATCAGATTTGGATGGATGAAGAAGACGCGGAGAAAACAGCTTTCATCACGCCGTAGGGAGTGTACTGTTACAAAATGATGTTGTTTGGTTTAAAGAATACTGGGCCACCTACTTGAGGGCCATGGAAACCATTTTCCATGACATGATACACAAGAAGATAGAAGTATATATGGATAACGTCATCATCAAATCCAAGAGGGCCGCAGATCACATAGCAGATCTGAGAAAGTTCTTTGACCGGCTGCGGAAGTACAATCTGAAACTAAACCCCGCAAAATGTGCCTTCGGAGTTCCTGCCGGAAAATTGTTAGGGTTCATTGTCAGCCGCCGAGGAATTGAGTTAGACCCATCAAAGGTCAAAGCTATCCAAGATTTGCCGCCTCCAAAGAACAAGAAAGACGTGATGAGCATCTTGGGACGTCTTAATTACATCATGATATGTGCATTATTTGGAGAAAACGTGTCGATATGCTAATCATTAATGTGTAAGTAGTTAAACCCGGAGGGGGGAGGGCTAACTTTATTTGTTTTGTGGAAATGAGGCACGAAGTATCCAGGTTCGGCATGGTCCGAAGTATCTCACCTCTATTTCTAGACTGGTGGGAAAATCTCTCGCCAAGCGACAAGAACCATGTGAAAAGAATTCTTGGAAATTTACCTTCTTTGCTGGACATTCAGCCAAACAATGTACTGATCGAGGCCGCTACTATGTTCTGGGTTGAAAAAGGGGCTGTTTTCCGTTTTGGTAACATAGAGATGACTCCCCTTCTTGAGGAAATAGGAGGTTTTGCCGGGCTACCCTGGGATAGCCCTAGTCTGCTGGTACCGGAAAATCGTACTTCTAGGGAATTTCTTTAGATAATGGGTCTTAGAAAGAATGATGAGTTAGTCTGCCTGAAGAAGTCCTACATACCTTTCGACTTCCTCTACAAGCGTTATAGGCACAGCACATCCTACCGTATCTATCATGATGAGTTTGCCA
This sequence comes from Nicotiana tomentosiformis, assembly GCF_000390325.3. Lineage (NCBI taxonomy): Eukaryota > Viridiplantae > Streptophyta > Magnoliopsida > Solanales > Solanaceae > Nicotiana > Nicotiana tomentosiformis. Next base: position 62,693,046 of record NC_090823.1, read on the forward strand.
TCACTTCCCTGGGCTGGACTCATCGTCAGGTTTTTTTGTTTATCGTCTGTTTTCTGGGTATGATAGTATTTCCAATTCAAGGAGATAGGATTCATACTCGTTTGGCTATGGTTACCACGACCTTAATAGAAGGGATTGAGGGACAGACTTACACTATTGTCCCAATGATCGTGGTAGAGATATACCGGGCTTTGGACCATTGTAAGAAGGGATTCAGACATTTTGAGGGTTGTAATTTGTTACTGCAAATATGGTTGTTGGAGCATCTTCAAAGAGGACAGTACTGTCAGGAATTTCCGCGGCGACCATGGAATGACCACATAGCCTTTCACCATCCAAAAAGAATAACTTTCATCCCAGATAGGTTTGCACAACCAGAAAACACCGTGGATTGGGTACACTTCTTTATCAATTTGACTGATGGACAAGGTCCATTGGATGTTCGAGTGGTTCCCTACTAGTGAGTTCATCATCAGGTCCAGGGATGTTCCCCACTTAGTGCTGATCGGGTTGAGGGGTATCTATCTCTATGCTCCTATCAGGGTCAAAAGACAGGCTGGGAGAAAACAAGTCATACCGTGAGTTTCTAAGATGGTTCACTACAAAGCAGACTTTCAGGGTGGTGCCATTCCCTTCAAGTGTGAGGCCCAACACATGTGGCATCTGAAGATTATTATGGAAAAGGATACCATCGAACCAGATCGGTACCACGCGTGTCATATGTATTTCTACCTATCATGGTTGGATGATGACATAGCAGGAGAAGTCGAGCCAGGGATCAATTGAGGAAACAGGGTCATAGACGATGCTGCTGAAGCACAAGTAAAATACAAGAGGTTGTGCAAGAGGATCCTTGAGTCTGAAGCCAGACATTTGGAACAACACAAGATAGACATGGAATCAATCAATGAATGGAGGTAAGTTGCTACAAAATCAACAGAGAGGTTGGAGTACTTAGAGCAGGGTCTGATGGAACTTAAAGGGAAGATGAGGAAAAGGATCATGGATTGTCAGAATGCAGAGGGCAACGAAGGAGGACACCTAGCAAGGGCATATCTGCTGCTGGACATACGCGACCTGGGGAATCTGATCGATGGGGCCTTGTCCAAGCTTGGAGAGGGTCCCTCCAGGACCAAATAGAATAGAATTGTTATTTATTTGCTTTTCTAGAGTCATTTTAGAAATTGATTGTAGTAAGGCAAATGCCACTAGCAACTCTTTTAATTATTGTCATTTTAGAGGTTTGATCTATTTATTACATTAATGAAATGAGGCAGTTATCGGCATCAAGTTTCTCTAAATCTATGTGTCGCTAGGCCTACCTCAGGCACAATGAGGTCCCCAAAATTAGGACGCAAATTTATAATTCTGCAATACATGTTTAAATACTGCAAATATCCTTCCAAAATCCCCTATTGACTTGTTTACCTTTTTGCTTTTCTTTGTTTTGATTATTCCCATCCCCTAAAGTTGGTTCTTGCATACTGGCATCATCTGCATATTATACCAGATCTAGAGGCCCTCCACCTCCTCCTCCTCTAAGTGATCCTAAAAGTAAGGGAAAGGCTAAGATGGATGACATGAGTAGTATCAGGAAAGATAACGCTGCGCATGCAGAAAATGTTGAAACTTCAGATGGTCGGAGTATTCCGGCACAGAATGATTTGGTTCTATGGTTGGAGCAGAAAATACAGGAATTGCAAGGGGAACTTGAGCAGGTCCGCAACTTGGCAACCTCTCCCTCACCTTAAATGTCCCGGATATTAACCAACAGAACGCCCAAAACCCAGCACCTCCTCAAAACACACCAAACCAACATCCACAAAATCCTCCCGCACCTCATCAATACGCCACACCTCCTCAAAATCCTAACCCTCCACCAGTGCCAATACATCCTCAACACCAATATCTTTCGACTCAGTATCCACAAACTACTACCAACCATACTCCTCAAAATACACCGCAACTTACCCCCGATCCGCAGAACTCAACCAATGATCATCACTACACCCAAATCTCTGGTATCCACCAAAGTAACCCCATATATGTAGAAACCCTACCTCACCCCACTCAACAAACCCCATACACACCAAAATCCGCCGAGAAGGACCTGATCATCAAGAATATGGAGGAGGAACTTAAGAAGCTCACAAGCCGAGCCCAGGGTGTCCAAGGGGGTAAAGGCATTGAGGGTTTGAATTATGAAGATCTGTGTATTCAGCCAGACGTAGAAATGCCGGAGGGTTACAAACCTCCTAAGTTCGAGATGTTTGATGGAACAAGTGACCCAAAGGTGCATCTAAGGACATACTGTGACAAGCTCGTAGGAGTTGGAAAAGATGAAAGGATTCGCATGAAACTGTTCGTAAGAAGCCTCATTGGAGATGCCCTATCGTGGTACATCAGCCAAAATCCAAAGAAGTGGGTTAGCTGGGTAAGCATGGCATCGGATTTCATGGATCGGTTCAGGTTTAATACGAAGAATGCACCAGATGTCTTCTATATCAAGAATCTCAAGAAGAAGCCAATAGATACTTTCCGCGAGTATGCTACTCGATAGAGAGCGGAAGCTGCGAAAGTAAGGCTGGCATTGGAAGAAGAGCAGATAAACAAGTTCTTCGTCCGGGCCCAGGATCCACAATACTAGGAAAGGTTAATTATTATAGAGAATCACAAATTCTCTGACATCATCAAATTGGGGGAAAGGATTGAAGAAGGGATCAATAGCGGAATGGTAACTAATTTTGAGGCATTACAGGCTACAAACAAAGCATTGCAGTCAGGGGGTATATCCAAGAAGAAAGAAGTAGGGGCCGTGATGATAGCCCAAGGTCCAAAATCTCCTCTTACATACCAAACACCTTCACCCACATATCAGCCTTCACCTCCCAGATATCCACAACCCGCCACTACCTACCACACTTATAACACCCAGCCAGCATATTATCACTCACCGCCAGCCTGCCAAAACTATCAGAAACCCAAACCAAATTCGACCGCAGGTCACCCAGACAATACACCCCTATTGCTGAACCCATCGATCAATTATACGAGAGACTGAAAGCTGTTGGATATGTCACTCCTATTCCCGCTGTTGCCATGGAAAACTCCTCTCAATGGGTCAATCCAAACAAAATATGTGCCTACTACTCTGGCATGAAAGGTCATACCATTGATGAATGTCGCACCCTGAAAGACAAGATCCAGACACTAATCGATACCAAGGTTATACAAGCAAAGAAGGCTGCACCTAACGTCCGCAACAATCCCCTCCCGGATCATAGGGGCGAGGGAGTAAATGTGATAGAAACCAATGAAGAATGGGACCCAGAAGGGTCGATTGGGCATATTCGAGAAGAGGATGACCCAAAGAAACCTACGGTCACTCTTGCTCCTATTGTGGTACAGATACAGCCACCAGTTGAAGTTGAAGTGGCCGCACCAACCCCGTTCGAGGTGGAAACAACACCTGCAGCTGCACATGCTCCATTCGCAGTAGAAGTAACCATACCCTTCACTGTGACGGTAGCATCCACACCGCCCTTTTAAATCCAAAGTCGTACCCTGGAACTATGTTGCAGAAGCCAGGAGGAAAGGAAAAGCAAAAATGGAAGACTCTGGTGCAGCATAAGGGATGACCAGGACTAGTAGAATTTATACACCTGATAATTTGGGAGGAACGAGTAGAGAAGCTACTTCCAAGCAACCCATCATCGAAACTGGCCCATATGATCTTTGGAGAAAGGTGCAAGCGAGAGAATATTTTTTGGTAAACCATATGAACAAAACCCCTGCTCAGATATCCATCCTATCATTACTGTAGAATTCTGAGGCACATAGGAATGCCTTGATGAAGGTATTGAATGAAGCTTACGTACCTAACAATATCACCAGTGGGGAGATGGCAAACATGGTAGGGCAAGTACTGGAGAGCCACAAGATCACCTTTCATGAAGACGAACTGCCACCAAAGGGATTAAGCCACAACAGGGCGCTGCACATCACGGTACAATGCGAGGATAAATTCAATGCCAGGGTTTTGATAGATGGAGGGTCCAGTCTCAACATCTGTCCACTAACTACTCTGAAAAGGTTGGGTAAAGGTTTGCATGAAATACGAGCAGGGACTATGAATGTGAAGGCGTTCGATGGGTCTCAAAGGGCCACAATTAGGGAAACCAATCTATGCTTGCAGATGGGCCCGACTTGGTTTGATGTTGAATTTCAAGTGCTAGACATATCAGCCTCATACAATCTACTGTTGGGACGACCTTGGATACATGCCGCCGGGGCCGGGGCTTCTACTTTGCACCAGGCTATAAAGTTCGAATAGAATCATCAGGAGGTGATAATTCATGGAGATGGGAGTAATCCCATTTATACCAACCAAACTATTCCGGTCGTGGAAAATAGAAGAAAGTTAGGTGGGGAGACTTATCATCGCATCGAGCGCATCAATGCAATTGAGAAAGACAAGTGGTGGAGCAGCAAAATAGAAAGCATACTAGCGTGGGCAGGGTATGAACCCGGTAAAGGGATCGGGAAGAACCTCCAAGGTATTACCAAACCGATACAAATAAAATGTCACGGCACGACCTTTGGACTTGGATATCAGTACACCTGGTAGGAGTATGACGATTGGTCGCCGCCATGGCATGGTCCTTATTACGCTCTTGTGCAGCCGGTACCACATTTGAGCCAATCCTTTCATCAGGCCGACATGATGTGGGGATCTGAAGAAGATGAAATTCCAGCTGGCTTAAGGAATCTGTTCTTGGAAGATGAAGACATGGATTGCAGTGTGATAGTTGGGGAGGAGGAGGAAGAAGGCCTCATCATCCAGATAGTGGAGAAGGGAGTTGTTATCAGGAACTGGACTGCCACACCATCCAGGGCCCGACGAGTCCCGGGGTAGCATGGTTGCTATTGTCATTCATTTTGAAAACAATTCCTTTTGAGCATTTTTGTTTGAAACATTTTTTCTTTCCTTTCAGTATTTTGCTTTAGAAAACATTGTTTGAAGTCATTAAAATTTGCTTTGTTTGACGTTTCAATACTTATCAACGACTTGATATTTTATTATTATTATATTTCATATCTTCTCTCTACAGCATTACTATTTCTTATCTTGATGAACCAACGACTGTGACATGTAATGAGATAACGTAACATAAGAATAGTGACTCGGAAGAGTTAGAAGAAGAAGATGTGATACCTGAGGAAATCGTCAGAGAAGTTGAGAATTTTAAGAACAAACCTAAGTCCAATCTTGACGAGACTGAGGTAGTCAACTTGGGAGATTCTGAAACCGTCAAAGAAACTCACATAAGCATTCACTTGTCACCATCAGAGAAGGAAGAGTACACTTGTTTCTTAAGAAAGTATGAAGACATTTTCGCATGGTCATATGATGATATGACCGGGCTGAGCACGTCCATAATGGCTCACAAGCTACCTACCAATCCAATGTGTCCACCAGTAAAGCAGAAACTCAGAAAGTTCAAACCAGAAATGAGTCTAAAAATCAAGGAAGAAGTCAACAAGCATATCAAAGCTAAGGTCCTCAAGGTAGTTGAATATCCAACTTGGTTAGCCAACATTGTGCCGGTTCCGAAGAAAGACGAAAAAGTCAGGGTGTGTATCGACTATTGGGATTTAAATAGAGCAAGTCCCAAGGATGATTTTCCACTACCAAACATACACATACTGATCGATAATTACGCTAAGCATGAACTCCAATCCTTTGTTGATTGCTTCGCGGGTTATCATCAGATTTGGATGGATGAAGAAGACGCGGAGAAAACAGCTTTCATCACGCCGTGGGGAGTGTACTGTTACAAAATGATATTGTTTGGTTTAAAGAATACTGGGCCACCTACATGAGGGCCATGGAAACCATTTTCCATGACATGATACACAAGGAGATAGAAGTATATATGGATAACGTCATCATCAAATCCAAGAGGGCCGCAGATCACATAGCAGATCTGAGAAAGTTCTTTGACCGGCTACGGAAGTACAATCTGAAACTGAACCCCGCAAAATGTGCCTTCGGAGTTCCTGCCGAAAAATTGTTAGGGTTCATTGTCAGCCGCCGAGGAATTGAGTTAGACCCATCAAAGGTCAAAGCTATCAAGGATTTGCCGCCTCCAAAGAACAAGAAAGACGTGATGAGCTTCTTGGGACATCTTAATTACATCAGCTGCTTCATAGCATAATCAACCGTGATCTATGAGCCGATTTTCAAAATGTTAAAGAAGGATGCCGCAACTAATTGGACTAAAGACTGCCAGAAAGCTCGTGACAGAATCAAAGAATATTTGTCCACACCGCCAGTCCTGGTCCCGCCAGAACCTGGTAGACCACTGCTACTCTATCTCTCCGTATTAGATGGGGCTTTCGGTTCTGTCTTGGAACAACACGACGAAACGGGAAGGAAATAACAGGCCATATACTATTTGAGTAAGAAGTTCACACCCTACGAAGCATTGTATTCTTTGCTGGAATACACCCGTTGTGCTTTGACCTGGATAGCCCAGAAACTGAGGCACTACTTATGTGCCTATACCACATATCTCATATCAAGGATGGACCCTCTGAAGTACATCTTCCAGAAACCCATGCCTACAGGGAAGCTGCAAAATGGCAGATATTGTTGAGTGAATTCAACATTGTCTATGTGACTCAGAAGGCGGTTAAGGGACAAGCATTAGCGGATTATCTTGCGTAAAATCCTATAGGAGGAGAATACGAACCACTAAAAACATATTTTCCTGATGAAGAAGTATCATTCGTAGGAGAAGATATCGCCGAAGCCTACGACGGGTGGAGAATGTTTTTCGATGGAGCCGCAAACTTCAAATGAGTGGGTATTGGAGCCGTTTTGGTGTCAGAAATAGGTCAACATTATCCAGTATCCGCAAAACTCAGATTTTCGTGCACCAATAACATGGCAGAATATGAGGGTCGCATATTGGGGCTCAATTTGGCCGTTGACATGAATATCCAGGAAAAACTAGTAATTGGCGATTCAGATCTGCTGGTACATCAGGTGCAGGGAGAATGGGCTACAAAGAATACCAAGATATTACCATATCTATATTATGTGCAAGAGATGATGAAGAGGTTCACGAAGATAGAGTTTAGACATGTCCCGAGAATCCAGAATGAGTTCGCAAACGCATTGGCCACTTTGTCCTCCATGATACAGCATCCGGACAAGAATTTTATCGACCCCATTTCGGTAAGGATTCATAATCAGCCGGCTTACTGTGCTCATGTTGAAGAAGAAACAGATGGGAATACATGGTTCCATGATATCAGGGAATATTTGACAAACGGAGAATATCTAGAGCGTGCAAGCCACACCCAGAAATGCACACTTCGGAGGTTGTTTAACCATTTCTTCCAGAGTGGAGGAATTCTATATAGAAGAACTCCAGATCTAGGGCTATTACGGTGTGTTGACACCAAAAAAGCCTCCAAACTACTTGAAGAGATATACGCCGGAACCTGTGGCCCATATATGAATGGTTTCATCCTAGCCAAGAAGATACTCAGAGCCGGATACTTTTGGATGACTATGGAAACAGACTGCATCCGGTATGTCTAGAAATGCCATCAATGCCAGATACACGCAGATATGATACGGGTACCTCCAAATGAACTTAATGCAACCAGCGCACCTTGGCCTTTTATTGCCTAGGGAACGGATGTCATTGGACCAATCGAGCCCACTGCTTCAAACGGGCACAGGTTCATTCTAGTGGCCATCGACTATTTCACAAAGTGGGTTGAAGCTGCATCTTACAAAGATGTAACCAAGAAAGTCATCGCAGATTTTGTCAAGGACCGTATTGTTTGTCGATTCGGGGTTCCAGAATCCATCATCATTGACAATGACGCCAATCTCAACAGTGATCTAATGAAAGCCATGTGCGAAACCTTCAAGATCAAGCACAAAAACTCCACAGCATACCGACCCCAAATGAATGGAGATGTGGAAGCCGCCAACAAGAACATTAAGAAGATACTAAGGAAGATGGTAGAGAATCACAAGCAGTGGCACGATAAGTTACCATTTGCCTTATTGGGATACCGTACCATAGTCCGCACGTCAACCGGGGCAACTCCGTACTTATTGGTCTACGGTACTGAAGTCGTCATCCCCGTCGAGGTAGAAATTCCTTCCTTGAGAATTATACAAGAAGCTGAGCTCAGTGATGCGGAATGGATAAGAAGACGCTACGAGCAGTTAGCTCTCATTGATGGGAAAAGAATGAATGCGGTGTGTCATGGTCAGCTTTATCAGAACAGAATGTCCAGAGCTTTCAACAAAAGGGTTAAACTTAGACAGTTCGCACTGGGGCAGCTAGTGCTGAAACGGATCTTTCCACATCAGGATGAAGCCAAAGGAAAATTCTCACCCAACTGACAAGGGCCTTATATGGTTCACAGGGTACTAACAGGAGGAGCACTCATGCTCGTAGAGATGGATGGAGAAATTTGGCCAAAGCCTATTAATTCAGATGCAGTCAAAAGATACTATGTCTAAACTTTTTGCATATGATGTCACTGAACTACGCTTGACCTGATTCCCGTTTAAGAGGGGATACATAGGCAGCCCTGTGGGTTCGGTCACAATTTAATAAAATTTCCATTTTCTACATAATCGGAAACTGGCGCAGAATTTTGAGGAGGACCCTCAAAATTCCAAAGCAAGTTCAACCAACGGCACTGTATGCGGAACAACCAAAGATTCGTCTAGGTAAATGGGGAAAAAATTTGAGGAGGACCCTCAAAATTCTATGGTAAGAAGGTCGCAATGTCTCTAACAGTGTCACAGTTATTGGTTCATCTAATCAATTTTTAAATTGCACATTACTATGTTTTCAATAACTATGCATGCATATTTTTTTTCGAAAACTTTATTCTTAGCCAGATGCTACCCATGGTAACTCGGACAGGATTTTAATGCAGAACAGAGCAAAGCAACCAGTCAAAGGCACGAACCAACCTCCCCCGCAAAACTCAAGATTTTTCTTTGAATGCAAGAACAAGAGATAGTCGCCAGTATGTGCGCACCTTAGAATCACTGTCTTCACAACAACAAGGCTACCGAACTCATCCACAGCTAAGAAATACTCTGCTGTCACTTATTATTTATTCGCTGCATGAGACTAAGCATTGTCTCCATCCTGCATGAGGCTAAGCCCTGCCTCCTCAACTGCATAAGGCTAAGCATTGCCTTCCATTTGCATGAGACTAAGCATTGTCTCAAATCTTGCATGAGGCTAAGCCTTGCCTCCTCAACTGCATAAGGCTAAGCATTGCCTTCCCCTTGCATGAGACCAAGCACCGTCTCCATCTTGCATGAGGCTAAGCCCTGCCTCCTCAACTGCATAAGGCTAAGCATTGCCTTCCATTTGCTTGAGACTAAGCATTGTCTCCAACCTGCATGAGGCTAAGCCCTGCCTCCTCAACTGTATAAGGCTAAGCATTGCCTTCCATTGCATAAGACTAAGCACTGTCTCAACCTTGCATGAGGCTAAGCCCTGCCTCCTTAATTGCATAAGGCTAAGCTCTGCCTTCCTATTGCATGAGACTAAGCATTGTCTCAAATATTTGCATTAGGCTAAGCCCTGCCTCCTTAATTGCATAAGGCTAAGCTCTGCCTTCCCATTACATGAGACTAAGCATTGTCTCAAATCTTTGCATGAGGCTAAGCCCTGCCTCCTTAATTGCATAAGGCTAAGCTCTATCTTCCTATTGCATGAGACTAAACATTGTCTAAAATCTTTCATGAGGCTAATCCCTGCCTCTCAACTACATAAGGCTAAGCTCTGCCTCCCCCCCCCCCCCCACAAGACTAAGCATTGTCTCTCCTTGCATGACCACAAATGTTGCTCTATTCCAAAAACCTTGCGTCATTCTCTTCTCTCGAGGCTGAGCTCTACCTCCGACCTTACACAAAACTAAGTTCTGTCTTGTCTTATCTCAAGCATCATGTCTTTGCATCTCATGGGCTGATACATAGCCAAATATTTTGAGGGCGTCATAATCCGAAAGCATCATCTTCATAGCCGAAAGACACCATGCCATGGCCTGAGGATCTCTTAATATTGTACATCATTATTCAAAGGCATCATGGTTCAAAGGCACCACCTTCATAGCCCGAGAACATCATTTTATCGCATGCGAATCCCCTATCTCACAACTCATGGCCCGGGATGTCATGGTCTAAGGACATCATCCTCACCGTCCAAAGACGATCTCCATGGTCCAGAGGGAATTTGCATCATGTTTAAATTCTTGCAATAATCAATATATATATATTGTGCATACATCGTGTTTTGAGTTTGCAGGTGATCTAGGAAGTAACTGTTATCCTAACGGGAGCAAACTTCGCTCCAGTTTCCATTCAACGTCCAAATCCTTCAATTATTTCAAACGTAACCGATCATCGTCCGTTACCCATTCTCATCTGATATCTACTCAAGTATCCATCCATTCCCAATCCCTATATTGTCCTATCTAGAATATCTTGTCTGTTCTTACAATAACTCCGTCGGTTTATTCCAATGTTGGATCCGGAACTACACATGGCCTGATTCCTGTAAAATCAGGGATATGTAGGCAGCTCAGAGACCAGGCCCCGGCCAATATCTTTTCAAATTACCCCATTCGGTCAAAATCGGTCATCATTTCTTTACCCGACAACTCTTTCATCCTTCCCGGGGTAAAGAGAGGCAGCTGTTGATACCCGATTTTTCCCTCATATTTTTCATATATATATATATATATATATATATATATATATATATATATATATATATATATATATATATATATATATATATATATATATATATATATATATACCTTCAAAATAGCGCATATGCATCATCATTTGATTTACAAGCATACACAAGTATTTTCATAATTTTTCATGATTTTTAAAGACTTTAAACCAATTTATTTCTGTATTTTTATTGTATAAATATCCAATAATTATCCTCCAAATTATTTTATGATGATTTAATCATCTAAACTTATCATTTAAACCAATATGTGGTTTAAATATTTTCAGGGCATTTCTTATAATTACATTTGCATTTTTCTAGGGCCAAATTGTACGTTTTGCAATAATAGGCCATATGCATGTATAATTACATTATTTATGTATAAAATAACTTTTTATATTTTTATAATGTTAAATAATTGTTTTTAATCATTTTCATGCACAAATGATAATTTTTATATTTATTAATTACTTTTATAAATTATTTAATTATCAAACATTGGGTATTTAAAACCTAGCCCTAAATTCCTTTTAATTTCGGACCTAACTACCCAATCCCAGCCCAATAACCCTTTAGCCCAAACCAATTAACCCAACCCCATACCCGGTCGCGACCCGTTTCACTAACCCGACCCAGAACCCCTGACTAATCGTGGTCGTTGATCTCTGAGATCAACGACACATATTACACCCGCCATTTTAAATTATACCCGAACCCCCCTAAACCATTCGTCCCTTCACCCACCACCCTCAAACTGTCTCAAACTCCCCTTCTCTCTCTGTCAAACCCTAGCCATCTCCCCCCAATTTTCTCTCTTAGTCCCCCCGATCATGGGATTCCATGGTCGTTTCTTGCCACATTCGACTCCCTCTTGGTACTGGAACCTTCTATATACCGCTTGCCTAAATAAGGCAATCGGATTTCATCGATTTCAAACCAAAGCTGGTTCATTTCCTTGACCTTTTCCGTCTATGTTCGTTCTTGTTCGTTTATGGTATGAATCTCTGTGCATTTCCGTGATTCCTACTCACCCTAAAATTAAGGTTTCAGATTCTTTTGAATCGAACCAAATCTGGTTCGATTCTTTGATTTTAAAAGGTATTTCTGTCTATGTTCATCTAATTCTATGCAGCATGTGATTTTCACCTTTTATTTATTTTTGGTTTCTACCGATTTTACACTTTCCCTAAAATTAGGGTTTGAGATTTTTCTCTTTTCCTTACTGATTTGATTACATGCGATGATTCTTTCCTTTCTCGTGTTTGATTTATGATTTTTCTTCTTTGGATATTAATTTCTACTACTATATAAACCCCTCCCCATTCTCCTTTTTGGGACAGACTTGAATAGTGAATGTTTACTAAAAAACTGAAATTATCACTCTGTGTTCTCTAATTACTCTTGTTCTATATTCTGGTTCCTGGCCGGCTGAAAGCCAAGGCCAAAAATTTTGGGTTCTTGTTACTGTGTACTTTGTTCTTTCTTGTCTCTTCGCTTAACGGCCAAGGCCAGAAATTCTGGGTTCTTGCTACTGTGGACTTTGTTCTTTCTTGTTTTTCGTTTAACTGGTGAGTTGCTGAACTTTCGTCACTTCATTCCTATTTACCTGTCATTAGCATGTGTTTTCACTTCTAAAGGTTGTTGTTCAATATGTTTCTGGGCTGCTCTCTTATGCAATCCTGACTGTCTTACTTCAATTCTAGGCCTTTCTAATCTAAAATGCCATTACGCTTGTAGTTTGAGACATGTTTAGACCTGCTTTAAGTTGATTAATTTCTTTTTAAGTCTGCCTAGCCTATGTGTTACTGATGTTTAGAACCTTTTCACTTTAGCCATCTCTTTAGTGTTTAAATTTGCTATTAACCTTGTTACTTAAACATGCTTTCATATCCCCATTTATGGATTAGATGACTAAGCATGAAGGTATTCACTAAGTGATTAGCATAAGTCTGTTTCTGAACTTGCTATGATGACATATAGCATGTTTGATCCTATATGCTTCTACCATGTCTTGACTTCCCAATACTGGCCTTAATTTGTCCTCATTCTGTTAAGTTCTGTTGCCAATTGATATGATCCCTTCTTGGGACACTAGCATCTACACTTAGCATAATCTGAACCCTTTTTTCTAAATATGAGTCTGTGTACATCAATCTTGCAAATCTGTCTTGTTAGTATATGCATTATGTGTTGAACTTGTTTTTCTGAAACTTTGTTAAGTCTGTTCTCAAAACCTAAGCTTGTTCTACTACCTGTTTTATGTGCTCAATTTGAATCTGTTTGGATTCTTCAGTGTTGTCCCCCTAACCTCAGTCTATTCCTTTACTACTTGGTCTCTTTGAGTTCTTATTCTTAGCCGGCTGAAAGCCAAGGCTACTTAGGTTTTATCATTTGACCTCCCTAGTGTGAGCACTGCTCGGGGTCCAATTGAGACCTTTGTGAACTCTGACACACTAGGATTTGAACCTTAGGCTTTCTCTGAATTTTCCCTATCAACCTCCCTGGTGTGAGCACTGCCCTGGGTTCTTGAAACCCTTGGGAACTATGACACACTAGGGCCATGGTTCTAATGCTCAACTCTACCCTGTGCCCACTGGGTGAATCACTTGATTCCTGGCATCCTTATGCCTATGAGGATGTAATTTTAGGCTGTTATGAACTATGAGAATGAAGGCCTGGCCTGGCTGGGTGTATCTTTGGGCCTGTTGTAGGCTCCCTATAGCTATTCTACTTTGTAATTCATTCTATTCATTCTGGGCCTGTAATAATTCTTGTAATAATATTTAGGGTATTAGTGAAATTGGAAAAGGGATTTTTATCTTGTATTTGCAATCAATGGGGTAGGAATCTTGCATATAGGTTCAATAATGCGTGTTTAGTTATCGTGTATTAGAAATCATGCCTATAGGTATCCTATTATATTCAGTCATTATATGTTAGCAATCTTGCCTATGGTTTCAATACTTGGTTCAATTGTGTTCTATTTCTGCTTATTAGAAACCATGCCTATAGGAAATTACACACTTCACTTAACCTGCCTAATACTTGCACATTATTCAAAAGCATGATCGTTTGACTAAATATTTTACCTGCTCCTATGCCTATTTCTGTCCAATTATTAGATATCATGCCTATAGGAACAACTGAGTTATTCTGAATATCTCTCGTGTTTATTACTGCCAAATACTGAGTAAATCACCTAGATAGCATGTCTATAGGTTTTAACCGCTTATACCCATAACCAGTAGGCAATTGTGCAGTCACGCAGGAATTATACTTTGCATAACTGCTCGCATGATTAAAATCTAGAATCACATAGAAATCATGTCTATAGGACTTAACAACTTTAATTGTTGAAACTGTCAAAACACCTAATTTGTTTGCGTGCATTTGCTGCCTAAGTGTGGAGGCTAACTTGAGCCCTTATTTGCTTTTACATGAAGGTCCAACTTGTTTTGTATGTCGCTTAGTTTTATCATTTTGAGCAACCTAAGTTAAAGTCTAGAACCCCCCCTGAAATAGAGGTCCAAATGCCTCCTGGACCATAGGAATGGGACGGGTAGTGCAAGCATAGAGTACGACTTAGAATTAACTAGTGCGCTTTAGGTAAACAACTTAAAGATAGTAATCGGGTCGCAGGAGATGATAGCATGTGCCCGCTGAATAATATGAGTAACACCCCATCTTGAGGGAGTTACGAAGTATTATTTATGTTGCACAGGGTGATCCTTTAGGCTAAAAAACTTAGGACCCCCACCTTTGTTAAAGTCAATCATTTTATTTGTCCAAATTGCTTCCCTTCCCTTAGACTAATTCATATAATTCGAGTTCGGCCGGGATCCACCGTTGTGGACCTCGAGGAGTGCCTAACACCTTCTCCTCAAGGTAATTTGAGCCCTTACCCAATCTTTGGTGACGCAACTGGTTAATTGAGAGTTATCTGCAAAATAGGTGCCCTAATGCACCTTAATCCGTTAGGTGGCGACACCCTCCCATTTAAAAGAGTTGTCACGACATCGAGGCCCGCTTTCCGCGAGGAAAAATGGGGCGCGACAGAGGCCTAAGTGGCCTGGTCTTCATCGGAGGCAACATCTCCGCCCTCGGGATCTTCCCTGCCTTCAGACTCGCTTAAACTCTCGAAATCTTCCTCGAGATAGGCCAACTTTAGGGCCCTGGCTTCTTCTACTTTGGCGTTCTCGATTTCAGCCAGTATATCGAAGTCCTGAGCATGGACTCCCTCGAGGGCTTCCCTTCGAGCTTGCCCACCTTGCATGATCCGCCATGCTCTTGGCTTGTGCTTGGATGGCCTCGAAGTTGACCTTGAATTGGGACACTTTAGCATCGGCTTTGGTATTGGCCACGACCACCTCAGATTTGGCCGCCTCGAGTTCATTGGCCAAGTTTGCCTTATTAGAAATAACCAAGTCCAATTGGGATTGAAGCTCCTCAATTTTCTTGAACTGCACTGAGGCCTTCTCTTTTGCAGCTCAGAGCTGGGTCTCGGCCGACTCCAGTTGTGCTTGGGCAGCTTCCCTTTTCGATACTAAGATGTCCATATTTTTCTTGAACTCCCCAGCCTCAGCTTGAATTGTATCTACCTGTGCCTGAAGCTCCCCGATCTGTTCAAGCCTTTGTCGGACCTGCAGGATCGGATTGTTAGTCACTATCTTCAATTCGTCTTCACTATCGTGAAGCACTCGAAATACCTGCTCGGCCATCTCGGCATGCTCATTCCGAGCCGTTACTAAATCGGCCTGAAGCTTCTCACTGAGAAGATTGTAGGTGTCACTCTTCTCAGTGAGGTCCCGAACCTCGGCCTCGTGGTGAGTTAATTCCTCTCGGTATCAGAGAAAAGTCTCATGATGCAACACCGAAGCCTGCAAGCATAAGGGAAGGTGTTATGGTTATTTACAACTTTAGATTTAGAATATATGAGAATAAAGATACACAAAGTTAACCGATTTAATGCTTGTTGGGCTTCATTGAATAGGCAGGGGGTTTCCACCTTGTTTATCACTGCCTCATCTTCTTCGGTCACTAAGCACCGAAGGTAGCTAGCAACCCCCACAGGGGCAGAGAAAACCCGGACATCCTCCGGGATAGAGAAAGCTATTGACCATCTTCGGTCAGGATCGACGTCGGGAACCGATTCACCAATTTTGGGCTCGAGGAAGACCCACTGGCTCCCGGCGATGGTACCTTCTTTGGCGCCGGCAAGTCTCCGAGCCCAGTGACATCCTCGAAGGCAGTAGACTCAAATCCGTCCAAGAAGTGATGGATATCAGTCGTCCCCTGAGGCCCCTCGTAAGAATGGCTTTCTAACATACTGGCCTCGCGAATCATGGCATTTGAAATTTGAGGGGACCCGGTAATGTCGATCACCCCAAGCTCGTCTCTCGGGATACCTTCCTCTGCTCAAGAAGCGTCGCCCCCAGTCTCCTTCTTGACCCCCTTAGCTGGGGTGGAGTGGCCTCAAGCCCTTCTGGTTTGGGAGCTTCGGCTAAGACTCCCTCATCGACCTTCTCATGTCGGAACGGTCCGATTTCGGCATCCGTCGGTTCACCTGCCCGTACACGGGCCACCAACTGGGATTTCTCTTCTTCTTCTTCTTCTTCTTCTTCTTCTTCTTCTTCTTCTTCTTCTTCTTCTTCGAACTCGTCCCTTAATCGGCAAATTGAGTCCTAGGATAGAGCGTCGGCGCTTCCTTTGGGCTTACGCGACCTCTTCTTTGGTTTCTTCTTTTCCGAGTTTAGGGAACTCGGGACCCTTTTCCTCTTCTTTTCATCACCATGCTTCGGAGCAGGGGACTTGAGAGGCACATCCTCTTCACCGGATGGAGGCCTCATGGCAACATCTTTGGGGAGACCTACAAAAGAAAAAAAAACTATAAGAATTCGACTGTACGAGGAGGGAATTAAACATTATTGCATCAAAAGATAAAACTTACCATGATTACGGGCCTCCCATCGACCCTTCGATAATTCCATCCAAGCACGCTCGGAATAGAGTATTTGTGACACAAGGCCCTCGACCCATTCCTTGAGTTCAGAAACTACGTCCGCCACTTGGGCCACAACTGCAACACTAAAAATATCGATAAGGAAGGAGATAAGAGGTAAAACAACAAGATTGAACATTCAAGGCGAAGTACTACTTATGATTCGTGTTCCATTTCTTAGGAAATGGCATGTCTTCGGCAGGGATCAGGTTCGAAGTCTTTATTCGAACAAATCGGCCCATCCAACCTCGGTCGCGAGCCTCGTCTATACTCGAGAACGGGGCCTTGATGGCTCGACGAGCAAGCTTGATCAGCCCTCCTCGATAGAGTCGGGAACTGTAGAGGCGCATAAGGTGATCGAGGGTAAAGGGACATCCCTCGATTTTGCTTACGAAGAATCAAAGGAGAATCACTATTCTCTAGAAGGAAGGGTAGATCTGGCCAAGAGTCACATCGTACCTCTTGCAGAAAGCAATGATGATAGGGTCTAAGGGACCCAACGTGAAGGGGTAAGTGTATACACTTAAAAAATTCTCCACGTGGGTAGTGATCGATTCCTCGGGCGAAGGTACCACCACATGCTTATCGACCCAGTTGCAATCCTCTTTAACCTTGGTGAGGAGATCATCGGTAATTGTGCATATGTACCTCGAGACCGGCTCACATCGACCCGGTACCGAGGAGGTCTTTTCAATCTTATAATCAGCAACAGTAGGACACCCTACCGGAACGAATTCCTCAAGATGAGGTTCCGCCGTAGCCCCGTCGCCGGCGGGTCGTGATGAAGAGGCGGCCTCCTTTTGCGGTACAGTCTTTGAAGTTTTCGCCATTGTAGAATAGAAAAGGGAATTAGGATGGTATGCGGTTTGCAAAAAGTTCAAGAAATTTTGGTGCAAGAGTTGCAAAGCAAAGGGACTTTTGAAAAGAAACAAGAATAGGAGGAGCTTTGAACGTAAAGTTTGAATAGAGGAAGGTTAGAGTACTTATAGCTTGTTGGTGACGGCTCAGAACCCATAGTGGCCGACCAACAACTGACATACATTTAATACCTTGGTAACTGGACCGACGGAACATTTCGATATCCATTTTTTGCTTACGTCGTAGTCGGGTGTATCAGTGACGTTCATCGCTTACGTCATGGCCCATCGAGATGGGATTCGGAAGTTCATATCGTTTCTCGTCATCTTTTCTTCGAGAAACGAGGGGACTATCTGTATACGGTCAAAACCGGGCTCGCCCCTTGTGTGATTAATCGAGACTGAATATGATAGGTTAAGGTTTGACCTCATATTATATCGAACCATGATGCAAAATTAGATCGTCGAGCTCGTGACTCAAAAACGATCAAGATCAAGATCAAGTAATATCGAGACCGAGCAAGATCGAAACCGAGCAAGATCGAGGGAAACTTACTGAGCCAAATAACGGACAACTGAAATATCCACGATCGATCGAGGATCAAGACGAAAATCTCGGCACATATCAAGGAGAGGCTGAGTAATTAGCAAATCATAAGATTTTTTACCCTGTATAAAATTGTACCAAGAGTAGGACACCCCTACTATATAAAGAGGGTCTGATCATTTGTAATGGATATATATCAACGCAACATAAAGCAATATACTGACACTTTCTAGCTTTTATTATCTTTTTACTCTATTAGCCTGTTCATACTTCAGTTGAAACATCTTTGGTTCAAAGGTGGTCAAACTCGAGGGCCAAGGCAATTAGATACGCGTGGTTCGCATTTATTCTTCTATTGTCAATTTCAATATTAATCTGTCTTCTTAATTTGTGCTAAGTTATATCACGTATCCTTAAAATCACGTATAAATTCAATTGTTATCAGTTTTTTTTTAGAGTAAACGGATATAAATTTTTTGGTGTAAGCGCGAAAAGCTGTAAAGCGGACGTGTCAGACTTCAAAGTCAGCTTTAGAAATTAATTCCAACCAATTTGGAAGGAATTTCGATCTAAAATTTTGACATGTTGAAGACCTTTGAGTTCTAGTTCTATAGGATCAGGCGATTTGCGATTTGAATGTTTTCAGCTCGGGATATGAATTTTTTTTTTAGTAAAGCATGCAAATCTGGAAAGTCAGCATGGCTGCTATCTTAGTCATTTTCAAACAATTTATCGCAATTGATCCAAAGGGAATTTGTCTCTAATTTTCTGATACATTGCAAAAGTTGATGTCTAATTTTATAGAATTAAGTGGCTGGGAATTTGAATATTCCTATACTAAGATATAATTTATTTGTTGAAGGCATGCACAACTGAAGGAACTAGTGTGTCACAATTCATGGCTTGATTTCACAACATTATCTGGGAAAATTTGCTAGTGATTCGATCGTAAATTTTACGTATATCATAGCTACGGAGGTCTACTTTTTAGAAACATAGTGTCATGAGTTATAGTAGAACAATATTGCAAAATAAGCACAACAACTTTAAGAAAGAAAGAAAAAAAAATCACAATCGAGTTGCAATATTTGACCCAAAAAGAAAAATATTAGTGTTATAAAAAAAATTTGTTCAATAACTTTTTTGTTATGTATTTTTTTATTATATTATCTAATATTTAATATAATTATATTATTAATAAAAATTTTTATTAGCATATTATTTTATTTAATATTTTTATCTATCACTTTCTTTTTGTCATATAATAAAAGATATATATTTTATTACTCTTAAAATATTTTTTATTTTAAATTTTATACTATTGTTCTCCATAATATCTGAATTTTAATGAATAAATTCTTTTTGTTTTTGTTAAATAAATAAACTCCATTTCTGAAGCGTGGTAGCTTCGTGTAGCTCACACAGTTTCACTCTGAGGTTACAGAGCGTACATCGACTCTTACAAAATTGAAGCCGTCCTTTTCCAGTCAAATCACTCCCTCTCTCCACCACCGTCGTCGCCGTTGCCGTCGCCTTTCACCGTTCTTGTATCCGTCAAGGTCTATTTTTCGGCGGCCATACGATCTGTTCAACTTTTGCATAAGTGATTGAAATTCTGAAATGAAAGCCGGCAGGAAAATTTCTCTGCAATTCTTCATCACCGTCACAAGCTTTTATTGACTACAAATTATGGCCGAATCAGGTAAATAAAACTCTACTTGGATCACTCATGCGTTAAGTCCTTTTCCTTTTCTTTTTTATTTTATCTTATATATTCACTGTTACTTGTCAGTTCGGTAATTTTTTGTACTTAATCTCTTCAATTAGCATAGATGAATTGACTTCTGTGTTTCAATATTTTTGGAGTTAGTTAAACCCGTAAATGTTCAATTTTTAAAATCTTCTAAATCAAGACAGATTTTTGATTAGTTGTCTTAAAGGAAAAAAAAAAACTGAGTATTGGAAAGAAATGAGCGCGAGTACATCACCACGGATACAGAGGATTAGTGTAGCTGACACCAACTAATTTGAGGTGGATGTATAGTTGATGGATTGACCATTTTTTTGGCATGATTTCCTTGGCTAGTGTTGATCTAAAACTTTGTATTTTACAAATGCTAAAGGCATGTTAGACAAGACGAACATGAATTACTATGTGTCTGATGAGTGAATTGTTGTAGTTATTGCATTCTATGTCTTTATGACTTTTTAAGTCTCAGAATCTTTATTTACTGCTTGAAAAGATCATGTAGCCTTGGCAAAAGCTTGTACAGGAATAACTTTGTATATTTATCGTCATTCTATATTCTCTTTAAGCTGTACTCTTTCAGAGCAAAATTTCAGTATTCTATGCCTTTTAAGCGAAAGAGAATTATAGAAAAACTAAAAAGCTTATCACTTTGAGCTGATTGGCTAAACTCTAAAGTTAAAACCTTGCCTCATTCAGCTGGTCACTTAAGGCCAGCCATAGAAAGGGCACATTCACTTTCGAAATAAATGGTTCTTTCTCCTCTGTCCCATGTTAGAAGAGCTTTGACTTTCCTTTGTGTTTGCCTAGTCAGTCGGTCGGTCGGTCAAGGTGACTAATAATTGATTATCTAGGCTTGGTCCAATGGGGAGGGCTGTTGTAAGGAGTGACTCCCTACCGACCCTCTCTAGAAGGCACTCAGTGCATCCTAAAGATTCCAGCTAGTTACATATCCCCAGTTAACCACCTCTCATTGCATAAATTATAGACAGCAAAATAAATTCCTTTTTGTCATTGTCTTAAAAAAGGTGAGATTTCCCTCTTACAAAGCCTGAAAGGTCTTAAAATTAGCAATTTGATGGCATGATATCGTTTGTTAAATCATGCAAGAAATATCACTTGTAAATTGTTGAACACTACACTAGAATATTGCACTTATTGCTGACATAAGTTAGATGTAGTCAAGGCGTTGCAGTACACTGTACACATTTACTCGAATCCATCTTTTTAACGGAATTCATAGGTCTTCCCGCCCTCATCTATCTTGTGCAAGTGAGCTCTTCCTATTCATGCCTTTCCCAGATTTGTCTCTTCCTCCACCCTAATTATTTCATGCATGAGATGGGTGAAAATATTAATTAACAATACCACTTGTGATAAGTGAAGGTGAACTCATTAATTCATAGGCTTATCATTTGTTTGACGCATGAATAATGACATTAAAGAGCAAGTTTTGATAAAAATGGCTATGCAAGCTGCCTTTGAAAAGAGAGTAAGAATTTGAGTAGCCTACCTAAAATCTTAAGGCAATGGGTGGAGTGATCCAAAACTTTTTAAACCACTTCAGATTTTCTTTTATACTTGATGTGAAACACTATATTACTCAACATCCTCCGGCGCACATAGCACGAATTTGTGATTTACATGTGGATTTGTAGACTTATCAATGGCTTGCCAAAGGTCAATTTTTTTACCATGTGAAAATAATTTGAGCATCCAACACAAAGTAGGTGAATGGGAAAGTCGCCTCAAGTTACAATGTTTAGCCATACAAACTCCCCACCTGTTTTCTGTTGCAACTCGAGAAACTCAGGCATGCAAAAGCTTAAAAAGAAATGCTGCTTGCAACTTGAGATACTTGGTCATTCAAAAAAACTATGGGTGTGCAAGCCTTTGTTGAGCTGCATTGTTACTACTTCTACTTCTGGGGGATAGGGGGAGGTCTTAGCAGGGGCGGACCTAGATGAGATAAAGCAGATTTATATGAACCTGCTTCGTCGAAAACTTATACTGTCTATATAGGTCTATTTTATCTTTATTTGAGAAAATATTGTTATAAAAATAAATGTTGAACCCGCTTGACTTAAAAACAGCGCCAAGATCACTGCAAATGGATTCAGTTTTTCGAAAGGATCCTGGATTCGAAACCACTCAACAACAAGTACAACTTTTTTCCTATATAAGCTATTTCTATATTCATTAGGAAACATAATATTTAATATGTATTTCTGATGAGACTATTACGAATACGTTTCATGAAATGAAGACTCGGAGTACAGTTAGAATAACGTATTATCATTATTTTTTAGTTAATAAAATTTGTTTTGTTGATTTCTTTGTACATTACTTCATCATATGTTCGAATCTGCTTGTGAAAATCTTGGGTCCATTACTGGGTCTTAGTCAGTTCAGTAATTGTTAGTAGCTTATGTTGTTAATTTTGTTTATTTGCTTGTTTTTACATTATTACTCCTCCGTGCAATTTATTTGACGTAGTTTGACTCGGAATAGAGTAAGAAAAAAAAGATTTTTGAAACTTGTGATTTTAAAAGCTTAAAGGGTAAAAGTTTCATGGGGATACAACATTTGTGTGGCTATAAAAGCTTCTCATTAAGGGTGAAATGGGTAAAGTGGAAAGTTGAAAGTTAAATTTTTTTCCAAGCATAGAAATATGTCATTCTTTTTTAAACGGACTAATAAGGAAAGTGTATCATATAAATTGAAATAGAGAGTATATTTTTACGAATGACACTTGTTATGAATTGCTTCTTACTTCTTTCCAGAAAGATTTTCTGCTTCTTAGGATTCCGTTTATGGCTATTATATAATTAGAACATCGTTATCAAAGAAAACAGGTTTTTCATATTAGAGATGAGAGGAGCAGGCTTGTATTAGTTATCTGGTATTAGAAACCAATATAGAGTTGAGAAGACAAGGCAACTAGATTTGACCTCTTCTATTGCATTAATTTGGGTAGAAATCCATCATTTTCCCGTCCTGTCAAAGGTGTCGATCCAAGCGAAACTTGACCTGTTAGGGGTTGGACCCACCAGTTGTGGTCCGACTGGTACAGTTCAAGTCGTTAATGGGCCAGGTCCGGGTCAAACTTGAGACTCCTTTATGCAACCTTTGGACCTGATCTGGCCCTTTGACCGCTAGCCCCTTTTATGGCTGAACCATTAAGGGGTTCAGATTTTTTATTTCCATAAATTTTATATTTTATGTTATATTAAGTTAATAGTTTATCATAGTTAAATTGTTAGATAAAAAAAATTAACACTTTATAAGAAACATACAAAATGTTATTACTTTTTTTTTTTTAAAAAAGAAAAAGAATACAAGAATAGTAAATAAAAACAAAACTTCATATTTTATTAATTTTCAACTGAAATTTGAATAATGAAAAACTTACTGTCTTACAAATTGGCCAATTAGAAGTTTGATAGAAAAGGAAAATGAATATTTCTCATGAAAATAAAACGTCCAAACTTTATTAAGGTCAACTTTGCAGATTTTAGAGTATACGAGTAGGGCAGCCCGGTGCACTAAGCTCCTGCTATGCGCGGGGTCCGAGGAAGGCCCGGACCACAAGGGTCTATTGTACGCGGATTACCCTGCGTTTCTACAAGTAGGGCAGCCCGGTGCACTAAGAGTTTTTTTATTTTAAAATTTTTGTTTTAGTGGATCGGGTCAGGTGAGTTGGCATGTGGGCCATGAATCGGTTCAGACCGATCCGGTTAAGGGATCAAAATAGTGGACCTGGCCCAGGCCCCTTAAGTTTAGGGTGGGTGGGTGGGTGGTGTTATTTTAGGGGTTATATGAACTGGTTAGTGGGTTGACCCAGCGTACTCGACATTTTTAATCGTCTATGATCAACTATGTTGCTAGGAATTGGATGTGGTTATCCGTCTATTTGATATGGGTGTAGATCTAGGAGTCCGATTCTTCATTACATAATTTTAGGATTCCAGGTTGTGGATCAAAGACGGATGCGGGTGCTGCTATTTAGCTAATAAATGTATATACGACATATTTAAGTATATACTTTGACACTTAATTGAAGTTAGTAAATTAAAGATGGTATAGCTAAATTATTTGTAACCACTTACTGTTTTGTTCATAAGTTATCTCGTATAACAACAAAGTGTTCTAGTACTATTTGTGAATATATATATATATATATATATATATATATATATTTATAGCTAAATTATTTGTAACCACTTACTGTTTTGTTCATAAGTTATCTCGTATAACAACAAAGTCTTCTAGTACTATTTGTGAATATATATATATAAACTCTAATTACTTCATAAAAAAAAAAAATGTGACATAAACTCAAAATCTAACCTAGTATACCCGATCAACCTGTATTTCTGGGTTATAGGTGTAGTCAAAGTACCCAAGTTAGGTTGACCAAATTCTGTGGATCCAACTCTCACCCAAATTGTGTCGGAGCGACACGGATGCGGGGAGGACTTTAAAGGATCTGAGCAACTAGATGGTTCAACTTCACACTATAGAAATGAAACTTGATGAATTTTTGTCCCTCGGCCAATTTGATCATGATATAGTTAGCTCTAAGGGACTTAAATCTTCGACCAAATTCCCTTATCCAAATTTCGATGACGTCAGATGAATATTTGCTGCCTACTAGAGTAAAGGGAATAAATGTTAAAGAGAGAGAAAATGATTTTCGGTGGCATTATCCAACGAAGTCAAGAGAATGTTCATATTTTAGTTAATAGTGAGTCAATGAATAAATAAATAAATGATGTGGTTGTGGAGGAAGATTGTCAATTGAATAACTGCTAACTCTAACTGCTTGACTGTTGAAATTAGAAAAGCCATGTTTCCTTCGAGAAAATAAAGGCTTGTGATGTGGCCATAATTGAAGTCTACTTCTCAGCATTCATAGAAGAGGTAAATAAGAGCAGAAAATCTGTGTAACCTACCCCAAGCTTTTTGAGGGCAACTACTCCTTCTTTGCAAGTATGTGAAACTGCAGGGATGCTTGTTTAGTGAAAGAGCTTAGCTGGGTCAGTTTGTGAGGATAAATGAGGTAAGAAATATGAACCCGTAATGCTGAAAAATAAAGAAACTTATCACTTCTAAATATTCTAGCAAAGAGATGACACCCAATGGTTGGGAAAACCGATTGCTATTGTACATTTAACTAGTATTTCAAATGCAAACTCCTTACTATGTGTTGACGCTTTCAGTATTTGGAGCTAGTCCTTGGTTTGTGAGAACTACTTGTAGACTCTCCAGGAAGGCCTCCAACTCTCTAGGATTGAAGATTTATTACTTGATTCTCCTTGAAAGATAAGGGAGAGAAAAATGGAAAGGAATAAAGTCAAATACAGTAATCTCGTCTTTTATTTTACTTTATGAAGAGCAAATTAAAGGTAAAGTGTGTTACTAAGATTGTTTAGAGTTCATAAAATTTTCCAATTTTCTTATTGAAGTATTTCATAACTGAATACTCCTCTGACAACTTCTGGTTAGTTTTAATGTGCAGTTAGTTTGCCTATCATGATTTTTATTACTCAATGAGATCCCGTTTTCTTGTCCGATCTTAGGTTTAAGGAGATTCTACATCCTCTTCACTTCTGAGACATGCAACAGAACAAAAGCCAAGAGTTCTGATTTTCTAGCATAACCAGTGTTGTCAAAGGCGCGCTTAAAGCGTGCTTAAGCCCTGAAGCAAGGCTCAAACCACGTTGAGCGCTTCGCCTCGCTTTGTGGGCGCTTTAGTGTCGCATCAAGGCTCTAAGGCATACTTGTCTTTGCCAATGAATATAATCTTGAAAAGGCGACATTAAACAACTGATATTTTGCTTTATCGTAATTTTTTTTCAATTTTTTTGTCCATATATTTGTTATTCATACTTATAATTATTAGTCTTGGACTACATATACATATTTTTACTTTTTCTCTAGTTGCGCCTTTTTTCATTAAAGCTCATGCTTTAGTTGCGCTTTGCGCTTAAAGCCCTAACGGACCTTAGAGCTTTTTTGCGCTTTTCGCCTTTGATAACACTGAGCATAACATATGTAATTTAAATTTGTAGTCCACAACATACTGAATGTATCCTCCTGTTGTCGCTATTGTTCTTAAGACAACTTTCTCAATTTGTAGAAGTTTCCATAAGTAATTCTCAATTTGATAACTTAACAATTGTTAAATAAATTTATCACTTAACATAATAGATATTAGGAAGCCATTTAAGAACTTTGTAAAACTCTCTCTCTCTAACGTCTCTCTGATAATATGCAACCCCCCACCCGGCGACCAACCCCCACCCTTTCGCTACTACCGCGGCGACCAACTGGCGACCCACCCCACGGAGATAAGGTAAGCCCCCCCCACATTTCCCTTTTTCTTCTTTCCTCCTATCTTCTCTCTCCTATTCTTCCTTGTCGTTTCTGCCCTCCCCCTCTTCCCCTCTCGCCATCTTTTCCCTTCTTCTTCTTCTTCTTCTTCTTTCTCTTTTCTCCTCCCGTCCCTCTTCTCCTACCCCCGTCCCCTTTTCTTTGAATGAGTCTCGCTGCCCTAGCAGCAAATGCAAAAGAGGGCTTCACCCTCTATTTTCTCTCCCATCTCTTTTCTTAGGCGTGCTCGTCGGAATTCCAGCCCTAGCAGCGGCAACAATGGTTCTGTACAGGGGTTGTGGCAACACCTTCCTCGGCACCCCGGTTCCACTCCAAGTTCTATTGTTCTGGAAAATTTGTTTTTGACTTGTTAGTATTTGTTTTACTGACTTTTATCCTTGACTATTGTATTTACTTCGACTTGCTTACATTTTCTCTGCCATTAGTTGAGTCATTTGTATCTTTTGCGTCCTAATATTTTTTAGTCTATGCATAAACTCTGATTGCTTCTCTGCATTTGTAGTAGTTGTAGGAACATTGACGGGTAAGTCTATAGAGTTAGGGAAGATTCTTCCGAAGAGGGGGATTAATATAGCGTGTGTCTAGGAGACTAGATGGATGGGTACGAAGGCTCGAGATGTTAACGGGTTCAAACTGTAGTATTCAAGTGGTGCTAAGGGCAGGAACGGGGTAGGTATTTTTGTTGATAGGGATCTCAGGGAGATAGATATTAGGAAGATGAACGATAGGCTGATGAGTATCAAGCTAGTGGTTGGTTGGTTCACTTTACAAGTGATTAGTGCTTACGCGCCACAAGTGGGCCTGGGCGAGGAGGTCAAGAGGCGATTTTGGGAGGATTTGGACGAGGTTGTGCGTGGTATTCCGCACAACGAGAAGCTCTTCATAGAAGGTGATTTTAATGGCTATGTTGGGGAGACTGCTAGGGGTTATGACGAGGTGCATGGCGGGTTGGCGGGTTTGGTTTTGGAGATAGGAACGAGGGAGGAACCTCGCTGTTGGATTTTGCTGGTGCGTTTGACTTGGTGGTAGCTAACACGTGTGTTCAGAAGAGGGAGGACTACTTGGTCACTTTTCGGAGTAAAGTAGCCAAGACTCAGATTGATTATCTTCTCATCATGCGGTGTGATAGGGGTCTTTGCACTGATTGTAAGGTTATTCCGAGTGACTGTCTATTGACGCATCATAGGCTCTTAGTAATGGACTTGGAGATCAAGATAGCAAGGAAGAAGAAAGCGGTGTACGGTCAGCCTAAGATCAAGTGGAGAGCCTTGACTAAGGACAAAGCTCAGGAGTTGGGGGAGAAGCTGTTGGCCATGGGGGCATGGAGGAGTAGGGGGGACGCGAGTAGTATGTGGACCACGACTGCGAACTGCATTAGGGAAGCTGCTAGAGTGGTGTTAGGGTCACGAAGGGATACTCATGAGGCCACAAAGGGGACTAGTGGTAGAATGGGGAAGTCCAAGGTAAAGTGGAAGCCAAGAAAACGGCAAATCTGAAGCTAGTGGAAAGCACGGACAAGGAGGAGAAGAGAACTTATAGGGAGTGTTATAAGAAGGTTAGGAGAGAGGCGAAAGTAGCGGTTACGGCGGTTAAGACTGCAGCATTTGAACGACTGTATGAGGATCTTGGGGGCAAAGGTGGGGATAGGAAGCTGCACAAGTTAGCCAAGATTAGAGAGAGGAAGGCTCGGGACCTGGACCAAGTGAGGTGCATCAAAGATGAGGATGGCTAGGTATTGGTAGAAGAGGCATGTATTAGGCGTAGGTGGCAAACATACTTCCATAAACTCTTGAACGTGGAAGGGGACACGAACATCGTGCTTGATGAGTTGGAGAACTCAGAGTCTGAGTGATTTCGGGTTTTGTAGGCGTATTAAGGTTGTGGATGTTGACGAGGCAATGCGGAAGATGAATAAGGGTAAGGCGAATGGGCCTGACGAGATACCGGTGGAATTTTGGAAGAGCGCGGGTCGGGCAGGCTTGGAGTGGCTTATTGGTTTGTTAATGTCATTTTTAGGACGAAGAAGATGCCTTAAGATTGACGGTGGAGTTTAATGATTTCGTTGTACAAAAACAAAGGTGATATCCCGAATTGCAACAACTATAAGGGGATCAAGCTGCTGAGTCACACTATGAAAGTTTGGGAGAGGGGGTGGAGAGGAGGGTGAGGAGAAATGTGTCTATTTTCGAGAATCAGTTCAGATTTATGCACCGGGGGCTCAACTACCGAAGCCATAAACCTTGTGCAGAGATTGGTGGAGCAGTTTCGGGAGAGGAAAAAAGACTTGCATATGGAGTTCATTGACTTAGAAAAAGTTTACGACAAAGTCCCGAGGGAGGTGTTTGGAGGTTAGCGGTGTTCTGGTATCGTACATTATGGTGATTAAGGATATGTACGAGAGAGTTAAGACTCGGGTGAGGACTGCGGGTGGTGACTCAGAGCATTTCCCTGTGGAGATGGGTTTCATCAGGGATCGGCTCTTAGCCCATTTTTGTTTGCCCTGACATATTGGATGTGCTGACGCGACGCATACAAGGGGAGGTGACATAGTGTATGCTATTTGCTGATGACATAGTATTGATTGACGAGACGCGAGGGGTGTTAACGCAAGGTTGGAGGTTTGGAGACCAACGCTAGAGTCTAAAGATTTCAAGTTGAGCAGGTCGAAAACAGAATACACGGAGTGAGAGTTCGGTGATGGGATGCCTGAAGCAGAAGTAGAAGTGATGATTGATACACAAGTCATCCCCCAAAGGGATAGTTTCAGATATCTTGGGTTTGTAATTAAAGGCAATAGGTAGATTGACAAGGATGTTACTCATCGTATTGGAGCGGGGTGGATAAAATTGAGGCTCGCTTCTGCGGTTCTGTGTGATAAGAACGTGCCACCAAGATTTAACGACAAGTTCTATAGTGTAGTGGTTAGATCGACTATGTTGTATGAGGCAGAGTGCTGGCCCGTCAAGAAGATGAAGTTAGCTGAAATGAGGACGTTGAGATGGATGTGTGGGCATACCAGGGCACGTTCTTATCACACAGAACCGCATAGGTTTGATCGGGAGTTGACTTTGATGATATTGGGTTCGGACTGTTGTTCCGGGAGTTGGAATAGGTTCGTTATGTCATTTAGAACTTGTGTTCAAAATTTGAAATCATTCCGAGTTGATTTGATATGGTTCGGCACGAGTCTTGTAAGTTGAAAGTTCATAAGTTCATTAAGCTTGATTTGAGGTGCGATTCGTGGTTTTGATATTGTCATGCGTGATTTGAGGCCTCGAGTAGGCTCGCGTTACGTTTTGGGACTTGTTGGTATGTTCAGACCGGATCTCGAGAGGCTCGGGTGAGATTCGGATGTGGTTCAGATCATTTGAGAACATGTTGGTTGATGCTGGTTTGGGTAGAGATCTGGTGTGACCGCACTTGCGCAACCTTGGGCGCAGGTGCGGAGCCGCATATGCGGCACTGGTAGCGCAGAAGCACAATCTGGAGCTGGGGGCGGAGTCTGCAAATGCGGAGATTGTTTTGGCGCAGAAGCGAGTTGGGCGCAGATGCGGTGCAGGTCCTCGCACCTGCGATGTCGCAGAAGCGGAGTTTTTTCCGCAGGTGCGGGAGGTCGGGATTATGTTTGTGTCTCGCAGAAGCGAGGTTCTGGTCGTAAAAGCGACGCTGTAGGTGCATTATTTTGTCCGTAAATGCGGATGTGCTGGGCAAATGCATTTATATCGAGATTTTGGTTATTTTTATCACAACTTGAGATTTAGAGCTCGGTTTTGGGCGATTTTGGAGAGGATTTTCACCACATGGATTGGGGTAACTATTTTTGACTCGATTTTGATTATATTTCATGATTCCATTTTAGCATTTGATTGATGATTTTAGAAGAGAAATTGGAGGTTTTTGTCCAAATTTTTCTAAAGTGAATATTTGAGATTTGAGCATCGATTCGAAGTCGGATTTGAGTGAAATTAGTATGGTTGGACTCGTAATTGAATGAGTTGTCGGAAAACTGTGAGTTTTGTCGGGGTTCGAGAAGCGGACCCGGGTTGACTTTTTGGTTGACTTTGAGTAATTGATTAAAAATTCGACCTTTATCGTATGAGTTTGTTTTCTTTGGCATTATTTGATGATTTTGAGTTGCTTTTGGCTAGTTTCGAGCCTTTAGGAGGTTGATTTCCTCGGGATGGCATTTCTAGAGTAAATAACATTTCTAAACTTAGATTTGAGGGTAATTATCCCTGGGAACTATTTTGTGATGTGTTGGGGTGACGCACATGCTTGGTAACGGGCGTGTGGGCGTGCACCGGGGTAATCATGATTCAAGTTGACTTTTAGACTAGTACCAGACTTGTTCTGCTATCATATCCTGTTATATCCGTGTTTTCCCTTGTTTGATTACCTGAGCTGTGATTCATGTTAGAAATCATGTTTAGGCTATGTGCTTATTTGGTTGAGACCTAATGTGGCTATTTCTGTTGTTTTGAGTTTTCTGATTTAACTGTAATTATACACTCAGTCGTGGTTCTTCATTTGCAAATTATATCTCAGTCTCTGTTCATCATTCATTGTGACATTGCACGTATCATTATGTTTTTCCATATGTGGAGTTGTTGGGCTGAGTGGTATAAGATTGTGAGCCCTTGAGACTTGAGAGGTTGATGACTGAGGTGGACCTTAGAGCCGTGTTGAAAGTGTTATTGTGGATCGGGCTGCACGTCGCAATAGGTCATATTGGCTTTTGATTAGCGGTTGGGCAGGATCCGCCCCGTACAGTGCTGAGTGATCGTGTGTGTGATGAAGTGGGCATTTGAGACAGACAATTTGGGTATGTTGAGAGTGAGAGTACCTGGGGTATCACCGTAAAATCATTCATTTGACATGCATACTTTGCATGTAGGCATGGAGATGCATTTTTCTCATGTTAGACGGTAATGTGACATTTATGATTTGACATGTAGGCATAGAGATGTATATTCCTCATGCTAGACGGTATATGATAGTTGATGACTTGACATGTATTGATATGTAGGCATAGATATGTACTTTCCTCATGCTAATTGGTAAACGGAAATTCTTATCTGGTGTTGTGAATGGGAATACAGTTCTTTTGATAAACTCATGTTTAGTGTTTTAGGGGTGAGATTTGGAATTGACTGTTTTACTTGAAAATTATGCCTACTTTCCCGTAACTGTGAACGAGCTAAGCATATATCTCTTGAATTATTTACCTTTACTGTTCTCATTATATTATTACGAGTTGTTATTGGCTACTGGTACTGGACTCTGATCTCTTTTCGAGCTCGTCACTGCTTTCAACATGAGGTTATGTTTGTTACTTATTGAGTACATGGGGTCGGTTGTACTCATACTATACGTCTGCACCTTGCGTGCAGATCTTGGAACTGATGTTGCTGTGTATGGCGGGAGCTGACATTGAAGATGTACGTGCATTCCGGTTATAACTGCCACTTGTCCTTGGTAGCTTTAGATTTGCAAATTCGAACAGATGATGTATTTATTTCGTACCAGCTTTGTAAATTCTAAGTCTTAGAAACTCATGACTTGTACTACCAATCCTTGGGAGATTGTATAAATGTTTAGTTATTTTACTCATTTACTTTTATTATTCGCATTTGAGTTGTATTGACTGATATTTGGCTTACCTAGCGGGTAGGGGTAGGTGCCATCACGGCTAGATGGATTTTGGGTCGCGACACCCCACCTGTGGGTTTACACTTTTTTTTTTCTTTGTTGTTCCATAGGTAACCGCTTGAAATTGTTTCTTTTTTAATATAGTTATTTTCCTTGTGAAACTACTGGTTGACTACCTATGAACGATGCCGCTTTGGCCTTTGAGAATGGAGTGTACTGATCTGTATCTGCTGATCTAGAAGATTTAGCAACTGCTGCTATTCTACTTTTCAGGATATGATATTAATGATTTGGTTCGAGAAGCCCAAATCAGGTGGTTGAAGCCTGCTGAAGTTCTCTTCATACTGCGAAATCATGAGAACCACCAGCTCTCCAATGAAGCAGCTCAAAAGCCACCCAGTAGTCTCCAAACCCTCTTACTATTGGAACCATGTAGATTGCTGTCCTCTTCCATATCATCTGACAAAGTGGTTGTATCCACAGGTGGATCATTGTTTCTCTTTAACAAGAGGGTCCTCAGATTCTTCCGTAAAGATGGGCATAGTTGGCGCAAGAAGAAAGATGGGAGAACTGTTGGGGAGGCACATGAACGGCTTAAGGTAACAACATTTGTTAGGAAATATTGTGTTGTTGATATTGCAACTGACTTTTTTTGGGAAACTATGGTGTGTTTCACATGGATGGTATGAATCCCCAAAATGTATGCATTTCATATTCTTCTCCAGTTTCTCTAACAATTTTCCATTGCATGAGTAGTTCCTATTTGTCTCTTCCATGTCCAGGTTGGAAATGCTGAAGCCCTGAACTGTTATTATGCACACGGAGAGCAGAATCCTACCTTCCAGAGACGCAGCTATTGGATGTTGGATCCGTGAGTGTTACTTGCTCTTATCTATCTGTAAGATGGTATTTTTTGGTTTTGTGCACTTTTAGGAAAGAGGTGCTAAACTCACCATAGTTTCAAATGGCACCGAAATTTTAGGAGTTACAAAAAGCTGAATGGAAGCTTAACATTCTAGAGCTTCCTTTTCTGTTCTCTCTCTCTCAGAGCAAAAAGTTGGGAGGTAACTGATTGTTCTTTTTACTTTATTTGTTCACAACTTTGGATGCTTGGGCAGTGCGTACGAGCACATTGTTCTGGTTCACTACAGAGACATAACTGAGGTCAGTCTTCTAGAACCCAGTACAAGCTAATATGATGTCATGACAAGAGTTTTCGGTACCACTGAATAATTTTTCATCAATCAAAGGATCTATGCATCAGTAGTTCTTTGTTCTTCAGTTTCAACCATCATTTCTTTCTGTAATCTTGTTACCCTGTGAATGCGGCAATAATGTGATGCTGGAGATCCTTCAATCTCTGTATTAGTATTTGTATGTACAGCTAATATTGGAGAATTAAATATTTGTTTAGTGCATCTTATTAAGCTGTTTATTAGCTAGAACTTAAATATGTTAAAAGTATAACGAGTCCTAACATCATTAGTTTTTCATATGAGAACAGGGTAGGCAGAATCCAGCCTTCATGTCAGAATCTTCTCCAATTTCTTCTACTTTCTCTCCCAGTCCAAGCTCCTATTCTACTCAACAGACGGGCTCTACTCTCATCGCCGGTGAATCTTATGAGCAGTACCAGAATCAATCTAGCCCTGGAGAAATTTGCTCTGATGCAGTCATCAATAATAACGGAATGTCAGACATCATAGGGAGAACAAAGGAGGTCATGAGTTCACCGGGGCTTGAGATGAGTCAAGCGTTGCGAAGGCTCGAGGAGCAGTTAAGTTTAAATGATGACAGCTTTAAAGAAATTGATCCCCTGTATGCAGATGCAATAAGTGACGACAGTTCACTTGTCGAGATGCAGGGGAATTCAAACAGTCTGTTGTTGCAACATCATTCAGGTTTTTGTCATTTTCATCTCTCATTATTATTGTAGAATGCACATATGCATCCTTATGGTTCTCTGCTTTGGATTTCTATTACAGGCAACTCAAAGCTTGGAGATTTTCTTACTTATTAGTTATTTGTGCTTTATCGTGAACTAGGTAGATATTTTTGTCAATTTGCTTGGTGTGGTTGACTACTGCTTGTTCTTAGCCTTGTAACTGTTGACCTGGATACTTGTCGGAATCTGATGGTTAAATGCTAGCCTTTATAGTAGCTTGTTTGACTTAGAAGTGTTTGCAAAATAGTATCTTATTTGTTTATTTTCTTTAACCATTTAACCTCAGCTGAATGTAGATTGATACATCAGCATCTGAAGGTCCACTCAGAGTTAGTCAAAACTGTACACCATAAAGATTATTCTGTTGAATTTAAACACGTAACTAATTATAAGTTTTTATGGCATCCACTAACAAATAGTGTATGTGTGACTGTAGTGATATTTCTTGTATGTAGATTTTCCCATTATTAATAAAATTATTTACCATACGAAAAAAAAGAAGTGAAAGTGTAACTTCTGAAGTTCTGATAGCAGTTAACTCAATGCTTCCTCTTGGATATTTAATTCCGTGTCTTTGTGTTCATTATTTCTTTAAATGGAGCTCTCATCTTTTTCTAGTTTAGAAGCAATAAATGTGAAGGTATGCTGATAAGACTGTGCCTCTGTAGCTGAGAGCAGTGAATCACATCATCAACATCTGACCCAGGATGGTCACGTCTGGAAAGATATGCTGGATCACTATGGGGTTTCCACAGCTGCTGAATCACTAACCAAATCTTTGCCCAAGTTAGATGAGAATGTAAGAAAAGTGTATTTTGTAGTTAGCTCTGTTTCATTAGGCCTATCAATGCATATAAGATCAAGATATAGTGCAAGTTTTAACCTTATCTCAGGGCCTTCTGGTGAAATACAACACCTGCCTCTTATCATAAACCCACATCAGCTATACATTTTAATATTAAAATCTAAACGTGTTTTCACATGCCTATACTTACCACAGGGAATGCTGCAAATCTCATCAGAGAGAGGTGCCATAGAAGCATATCAAAGCTACAAGTGGCCTAATTTCAGTGAAAAGGAGGCTCAGAAGGGTAATCATTTTTTCACCTCCAGAGGGTAATCTGTATCTACTACCTCTAGAATGTCACTAATTAGTTAATCTCTGGAAAACTCGTGTTTCTTTGCAGCTCCCATACCAGCTTTTAAACAACTTGAAAATTTCAAGTATCCTGCATATTCTCCTGGGGTAACTGCTTTTGGATCCAATTCTGACCAGTGTACAACAATATTTGACCAAGATCAGATTGGTACTTCGTTTGAAGATGAGATGAGCTTAACTATTTCCCAGAAGCAGAAATTTACATTTCGGGATATATCCCCTGATTGGGGGTATTCATCTGAGGCTACAAAGGTATATGTCATGATTTAGTTGATTGTTTGCGTTTGTACTGTAAACCATGTCTGCTCTCCATGGTTGTGGACTTGCGATGTTTCTTGAAATTTGTTTTCTGCATGTGCAAGTGGTGTCGAGATCCCAGTGGATTGCTTATACGTTTGTTTAGTCATTTGAAATTTCAGTGTTCTGTTTTCCATGCCCCAATAACTTATATAATTAGTTATGGCTTCCGAACACGCAGACTTCCATCGTTTTGCAACTGGTATTTTAAATGGTATTACTTCAAAATCTTGGATGAAATGCTTTTATATCATGGCTTAATTTCTGAATGCTGACTGGAACCTGAATGTATAGCAGTTTAAAGTAATACAAAGGTCATAAAGAGGAAGAGATGCAACTGGCTCCTGTAACCAACTCATAATGACTAATTCTTTTATCAACATTGGAGCTGCTCAATGCTCAAAACCCCCTTAAATCTTTGATATCTCTGTGGAAGCATTGGTTTATACATTCCTCTTAGTCTCGACTCTAGGGATAATTTTTTTCGTTATCTTTTTTCGAGAACCGCCTAAAGTTCCAACTAAAAAGAACTAAAAAGGTGAAATAATTTTTCATTATCTCAGTTGAAGAACTGAGCCTCCCGATAAAACCTCTGTAAATGATTTCCTATAGTCAAATTATGCTGAACAATTTGAAGGTAGCTTTTTATGAAAGCAATTTAAAATCCTCCTGTGCACCTTTTATCACAAAGGAAAAAAAATCCTTCCGTGTACCTTATATTCATGACCATGCTCAGGATATTGACAAGTTAGATACTAAGGTGTAGTTAATAGTTTTCAGCTGGTTTCTTCACCCATTTTTTTAATTATTACCAATATTTATAACGTTCTAGATCTTCAACGCAGGTTGTTATCATTGGATCTTTTCTCTGTAATCCTTCAGAGTGCATGTGGACTTGCATGTTTGGTGATACTGAAGTTCCTGTTCAGATCATTCAAGAAGGTGTCATCTGTTGCCAAGCTCCTCCTCATTTGCCTGGTAAAGTCACCCTCTGTGTTACTAGTGGTAATAGGGAGTCATGCAGTGAGGTGAAGGAATTTGAATATCGGGATAAGCCTGATGATTGTGCTCGAAATAATCGATCTGACGTGGAAGGAGCTTATAAAAGTACAGAGGAATTGTTGTTACTTGTCAGGTTCGTGCAGCTGCTTCTATTGGACTTATCTGCCCAAAAAGAAGATAGTTCTATGTTGAGCAATGATTTCTTGGAGAAATGCAAAGCAAATGAAGATTCATGGTCCCAGGTCATTGAATCTCTTTTGTTTGGCACTTCAACATCAACGATAACCATTGATTGGCTTCTTCAAGAACTTCTAAAAGACAAGTTCCAGCAGTGGCTTTCTTATAAATTGCAACGAAAAGATAATCAGATGGGCTGTTCTTTATCTAAGAAAGAGCAAGGAATAATTCACATGGTTTCTGGATTGGGATTTGAGTGGGCGCTGCACCCAATTCTAAATGCTGCAGTCAGTGTTAACTTCCGTGATATTAACGGCTGGACTGCCCTGCACTGGGCTGCACGCTTTGGAAGGTAATTCTATTGTTTTTTTTGGTTTGATAAACTACTTCACTAATCACTGTGCTTCAGTTTTCACATTAAAATTTGTAGTCAGTAGCAATAGAAGCTGGATTAACAACTCTTAGGAAGTCAAACATGTCCCACTTCTAGGCCCCAGGGCATTGCTCTAGTGGTGAGAAAACAATGCGTGATGTGTGGTTAGGTGCACATCACCAGGCTTGAACCCTGCTGCAACAAAAGCCTGGCATTTAAGTGGATAAGGGTAGAAGGGTGGGCCCATTATCCACCAAGTTTCAAATTGTGCACCACTGACCTATGGGATTTCTCAGTCATTTTAAAGGGAAAAAAACATGTCCTGCTTCCACCTCCTGAGTATACAAAAAATATAAAGATGAATGGTATTTTTACTTTTGACTCGATCACTCAGTTATTGCTGTTTTACAAGAAATACTGTCTCATTCCTAATTTGCCTAAGTGAAATTTTAAAATTGAGCACATTAGGCAGTATTTTTCAACTTTTCGAATTATTTATGGAGTAATATATTGACAACATGGAGAGATTCAGCTTTGAAGAACTTCATGGATGTTGAGATATCGGGGGAACTCCTTGAATCTCTCTCTTTATATATTTTTTAAAATTGAGCACATCAGGCAGTATTTTTCAACATTTCGAATTCTTACATGGAGAGATTCAGCTTTGAAGAGCTTCATGGATGTTGAGATATTGAGGGAACTCCTTGAATCTGTCTCTCTTTATATATGTCTGTGTCTGTGTTTGCATGTGTAGTGAATTTGCTAATGACAATCTTTACTGGGGCCTTATGCTTAGTAGCCATAGGAAGCTAAGTTATTTGAATATTCATATCTGTGACAGGGAAAAAATGGTTGCTTCACTCATCGCATCCGGGGCATCGGCTGGAGCTGTTACAGATCCCTCCTCACGAGATCCAGTTGGTAAAACTGCTGCATCAATTGCTTCCAGTTGCGGTCATAAGGGACTTGCAGGATATCTTTCAGAGGTAGCTCTCACCAGTCATCTTTCATCCCTCACATTGGAGGAGAGTGAGCTTTCAAAAGGTACTGCTGATGTGGAAGCAGAAAAAACTATTAGTAGCATATCAAACACAAGTGCCACCACAAACGAGGATCAGCGTTCTCTAAAGGACAGCTTAGCTGCAGTCCGTAATGCAGCTCAGGCTGCTGCTCGTATACAGTCTGCATTCCGAGCACATTCATTCCGCAAAAGACAACAGAGAGAATCTGCTGTTACTGCTACCGCAAGTGGAGATGAATATGGTATCCTCTCAAACGATATTCACGGGCTTTCAGCTGCATCAAAGTGGGCATTCCGCAATACGCGGGACTACAACTCAGCAGCCTTAGCAATTCAGAAGAAATATCGAGGATGGAAAGGTCGGAAAGATTTCCTTGCATTCCGCCAGAAAGTAGTGAAGATACAGGTGCTTTATATGCTTTAAGTCAAAATTGACATTTTAACCTCATTATACGCTATCTTCTAGGAAGGTCAAACTTGATAAGACTTCAAATACAATCTGTCACTAATACAGAAGTCACAATCATATTTATAAATAAAATATAAGTTGGGATCATTTGTTAATTATGATCTCCTTTTTTTTTTTGGGTTTGGGGTAGAGGGAATGTATGGAGGATAGAAAATAATTCGTTTAGCAGAAAAAGTGACTTGCTTGTGATTTCCATGGCAGGCTCATGTACGAGGCTATCAGGTTAGAAAGCAATACAAGGTGTGTTGGGCAGTTGGAATCTTGGAGAAGGTGGTGCTAAGGTGGCGTCGAAGGGGTGTTGGTCTTCGGGGATTTCGACATGACACAGAATCAATTGATGAAAGTGAGGATGAAGACATTCTCAAGGTGTTCCGCAAACAGAAAGTTGATGCTGCTCTGGATGAGGCTGTCTCAAGAGTGCTATCAATGGTTGAATCTCCAGGGGCACGGCAGCAATATCATCGGATTCTTGAAAAGTACCGGCAAGCTAAGGTAAGCAAAGCATCATTCTACTACGACATTTCTGTCACTAAAATACATGATAGATTGAAATTTACATAGTTTTTTGCATGTGGAATGCGTACGTACATCATTTGGGACTGAACGGAATGAATTTTAGCCATCCTCTATCTTCCTTGTAAATATTAGGGACACAGATGCACAAAGTATATATTCCATTATGCTTTTAGTTTACTTTACCTTTTCTTGAAAAAACCAAGGTTGTGGGTCTTAGAGATGTGATCGTAAAAATAGTCAAGGTTGTGGAGTAGCTACATCGTATGCAATGGAACAAGGACAAATTAAAAATCCAAATAGTGGATATTGGTGGCATTGTCCGAGCAACTGGAAAACTCTTATGAGTGAATGTTCTTGTCTCTAAATTATTTCCAGCATATCTGGGATATGGTGGCAGTATTATTGGCTTCTTGATCCATGTATTTTACCCACAGCATACTCCATTCTATTGAAGAAAATCGTAACATTATTCATACTCCTCTGATTAGACCACTTGGCTCGGCACGTTCTCTGGCAGCATGGTAGTTTGCCTTCACCTAAACCATAGAGTAGAGCAATGTGTGAAGCTCTACAAGTGCTGCATATTGTCAATCCTAAGGAGGGGTATAGGGAGCATTTAGATCCGCTTTCATAGTTCAAAATCAGGAAACTCATATGAACTAATGTTCTTCATCGCACCGCAGGCTGAGCTTGAAGGAGCGGAAAGTGAATCAGCATCAACTGCTCATGGTGACATGTCTAACATGGAAAATGATGACATATACCAGTTTCCTAGTTATTAGTACACCTGACATCTTCATTGTCATCCAAACTAGTCTCTGATAGGTACAAGAATTATACATTGAGGCTTGATTGCGATTGCAATTTGTAAGTCACTGTGAGATAGTATGTATGTTGTAGGTGCTGTTCATAATGTGTACAGGTTGATAGGTTAAGACATGAGATTTTTAATATTTGATGCCTGCAAGATTAGCTCGAAAGCTTTTCTTTTTTTCTTTCTAACATGTTCTTATGTGCTTGAGCGCCTTTAGCTGCTAAATAGTTGATCGTCAAAGGGCAAATACTAGGGGTAGATTGTGGTATAGTCACTGGCATGACTGCCTATTTGTTTTTATTAATTTCAGGAAATCAGTAGAAATACTCAACCCTTTTTTGCTTACGTTTGGTTTCAAAATCAATGCCAAAGGCAATGAGATGGATTTCGGAAACCAAATTAATTCGCTGTTTTACCCTACTATTGTAGATCCGTAAAAATAGCATGGGCTAACCAGTTTACGACTGGTAATTGAAAACTAACCAACGTTTGCAAGTCTTTCAATTACCGGTTGTAAATTAGGGTATTTCTGATTTTCCCCCATAGATCTACTACTTCAGTATAAGCTTGCCGAGTCCATTTGCATCATTCACAAAGTTCATCAGTCGACTG
Source organism: Nicotiana tomentosiformis (assembly GCF_000390325.3). Taxonomy (NCBI): domain Eukaryota; kingdom Viridiplantae; phylum Streptophyta; class Magnoliopsida; order Solanales; family Solanaceae; genus Nicotiana; species Nicotiana tomentosiformis. The sequence continues at coordinate 62,733,427 of NC_090823.1, forward strand.
AAATTTGTCAAACATGATAAGCAGATTTTCTAAGTCGGATTGGTTTAACTTAAAGTCATCATGCATTTGACACCTTTCTATGATAGTAATCTAGCATTCTTCATGATTTCTTCTTTCTTTCTTCTCTCTTTTTTCCCCGTTGTTGTAAGCATACTGTGATAGGAGAAGAGATGCAGCTTGTATTTCGTGAAGTTTTTGAAATATTTTATTGTAGTTAGCCCCGAAAGTTGATCAAATTAACTTTTGATAAGTAAAGAGTGTCAACCATATATATGTACACACTATATTAAAAGTACGAACCCTCTATCGAAATATCGTTCTCCTTTTTTACCCTTTAAAAAAAGAATTCAAACTAGACAAAATAGTCATTTAATTATTATTCTGATATTTAAGATTTTAAAATTAACTAAAGTTTTGACTTTCAAAACTTATCCTTATTTGAACTAGGTAACAAATCCATTTAGATTTTATCTTCAATTGAAATAAACACATAAAATTAAAAATTAACGTAAATATATGATCTTTTACGCAAGTTACCTTACATACATAAAATCAACTGAAACGATACTTAATACTTTATAATTAAATAAGGAAATATATATTAAAATCATAGCTATATATGTAATATAAAAGTCATAAATAAAAGTATACTCACGTACAAATAAAAAATAGGAAAAATATCGCATATGTATAGGAAAAAACCGAACAATTATTATTTTCTCACACTTATACTTTTTTCTTTAATTTTTTTTAATAATAACTCTACACATTTTTCAAATTTTAAATCTATGTATTTTTTTTAAAATATTACACTCATTAACCTAAAGTACACGTGCACAAAGGTCCTTAGCAAAATTCGTTCGCCTTTTTTACACTTTAAAAATAGAGTTCACACTGAACGAAATAGTCAATTTAGGTATTTCCCTATTATATAAGACTTAAAAATTAATGAAAGTTTTACTTATTGAATCTTTTGTTATTTGAATTGTGTACAGAATCCTAAAATTTAGCATTTTAAATCAATTTATATTTACATTATATAATTATTTCCTTTTGGAGTATGTAACAAAACTATAAATATATGCAATCGCTTTCACGAATAAATGATCAAATAATCTTAATTTAAAACACTTGCACTTATATATGTTGATCTTTCGAAGAATACTTTCAATTTTAAGCCTAAGACATTTCCATGTTATATTTAAACTACTTTTCTACTAACTATGTGTTGGTTAGGAGTTTATTATTCAAATGTCCAATCTTGCTCTAGAAAAAAAGACCTCCACAATAGCAGCTAGGGCTATGGGTCCTAATATGACATATCCCATGAATACTTCAGTTATTTCACCCTCATTAAATTTTAAATGTCTGAATAAGTGATATATCTTTCAATTGCTAAAAGTCTAAGCGTTTACAATGTTAACCAACACAGAATTAACTCCTGGAATTTGTTTGTTACATAAATACAAACTAGAGCTTTATAACGAAATTCTGACCGAATTTGTCACTACTATTCCCAATTACAAAGAAACAAATTAGGCTCACATCAATTCTTTCAAAATAATTTCGATTATGTTTATGATTTGCAATGATATAATCACAGTGTTGATAAGTTGGTAATTTACCAACTTATCTCATCTTTAATCTTAGATTTTTGTTATGTTTAATTGATAAAATAGTGTGTTTAATGTCGTTTACTTCTATTTTACAGGTTTTATGTGATTTAGAAGTGATCGGGAAGAAACCAAGCGAAAACAAATCAAAAGGGGCTCAAAAGCAGAAATGTGAAAATTGGACTCTGGCGTCGCAAATGCGAGCAGAAGCTCGCAGTTGCAAAGTCAACTAAGTCAAACACTGTTCGCAAATGCGAAATGAGGGCTGCAAATGCGAAGTCAAACCAGACAGTCATCCTTCGCAAATGCGAAGTCCCCTATCGCAAATGCGATTCTCAACAGAAAAGCCAAGGTTCGCAAATGCGAAGATCGCGCTGCAGTTCTGGGCATTTTTGTAATTTTATATCCTTTGGCCCCAAATCCTTTAATACACGACCTAACTCATCTTTGGCATATCTTTGGCTAGACTAGAGAAGACAAGTTTTGGAGCTAAGGTTCTTGCACACACACTTGAGTCTTGAAGATTTGAAACTTTTGGTTGAGAATTTCTTACCCATTTATGTTTATTTCTTCATTTCCTTGCTTTGTATTGAATATCTAAGTGTGTAGTATTTTTTCCAACACTGAAATCTTGTTTATGGGAATTCATATTTAAAGTGTAGATTAAATATCTTGTTGTGCTTATGTATTGAACGATTTTTATTTATATTGAAGTGAGTTATTGTTTCTTTAATTATTCTTGTTCTTTATTATTTTCAAAGGGATTAGCTAACCCTAGGACTCGCCCATTAACTTCGGATTAATTTTGAAAAAGATAATTTGGTATTGAGAAAGATTAATTAACAAGAACTTGAGGCGTTAACCCTCATTTTATAGATTCTACCTAGGGATATGATTGAACTACTTGTAGCCATATTTGAGTGTGCTTAATCTCTTAATTATTTTAGGGATAATTCAATTAGGAAGTACTGTTAGTCTTCGGAAGAAGCTAATAAAGAATTATTACTCGAGGCTAATTAACATAAACTCGCTCATATTTGTAAAACCGTGAAATACATAGGATCGTTACTTGAGTGTAATTCCCCATGTATCCATGCTTGTAGCCATTGATTATTTGACTTGCTTTCTAGGTTAGTTTACATTTTCGCATTTAGACATAAATATTTTCTCAAAACCCTTTTAAGTGTTTGGCTTAGCATAACAAGTGATAATTCTCTTACACGCCTAATCGCCTACATATTATTCTCTGTAGGATTCGACCCCGACTCATAGTTGGGTATATTATATTGCATGCGATTGTGTCCATTTATTTTTAGTAGTGGATTTGGACGTCATCAAAATTGGCGACGTTGCCGGGGACCAATTTGGCGTATTTAGGTTGTTTGAGAAATAAGCGTACGTGCTTTGGTCCAAACTTGTGAATATTTATGTATGTATTTTTTTTATCTTGTTGTTTTCTTATTTGTTTCTTGTTTATTTTCTTAGTTTTGAAAAATGGCATCGCATAATGAAAATGGGTCGGATGGTAGTTGTTCATACTTTGATGACTCTTGTCCTTATTGTGGAGGACCACACTCTTGAAAAAATTATTTAAATTCTCCCGGGGACGGATTGTGCACACAATCTCAAACCCATGAGTGGAGTATTTGTGATAAGGGTGGTAGTCAAATTGGCCATTGGGATAATTGTGTTTATTTGTCCTTCCTTTTCTAGAACCCCCACTATGATGATTCTACTTTTTGTGATGACAAGTATAGGAATATGGAAGTGGAAGAAATTGAGCATGGTTGACGAGCTCAGAACACACACTTAAATTATGCTAGCTAATCAAATATAGTATAGTATAATATCGTATCCACATGGATTGGATTTAAACAGTATTCTCGTAGTTTCTAGCTTGATTGCTATCCAAGATGATCAACATTTGAGATTTATAAGATTTCTAACGAAAATTAACTAAAAATCTAAAGTTATTGACTAATGACAATTGAAACAAGGAATAAACAAGAAAGTTATCAGTGGGAGACAATAGGGTTTTGATAGGATATGTGTGCAAGTTAATTGTTTGGGATCTAACTCTAGATAATTCACTTCTAATATTCAAGTGAGTTTCTCGAATTCACTCAATTATTAGTTCAAACGTTCAGCAAAAACTCCTCTCTCGATTAATTCTTAACCTCATAAGATAAACCAATTTAAGCACGCGAAGATATGTAAGAATGCGTAGTGGATTGGTCTTTAGGAGAACCTCTCTCGATTATCCTCATAACTAGGTTTAATAAATGATTCAACTAGCCTCTTTCGATTGCTAAGAAGAATTAATGAACTCAACCAACAATATAATGCAAAGATATCACAAGTCATGCCTCTTTTGATTACATGAACACTGAATATAGATGCAACAGTTAAATCTTTCAAAAATACTTCAATACATAAAACTAGAGTTATAATGCACAAACAATCATCAATATACAAAATCCATCAAACCCTAACGAGAATTACTCCATAGATATGGAGCAATTCATCACAAATAAAATTAAAGTAGAGAAAAATATAAATTCAATCCAAACTCGGGTCTTGAGTGAGGAAGGAATGATGAAATTCGTATGCTCGTGTTCTTCCAACTCCTCCTTAGCCGCCTTAGGTCGAATATGTGTCCAAAAGTCCAGAAAATAATATTTTTCCATGTATTTATACCAAGTAGGGTCGGGCTCAGACGAAATAACCTTCTCCTAGCCGAAATTAGATTTTCACTCTGTAAAAATTACACAGGCGCGCTGCATGGGGCGACGCGCCATGCAGAGCATTAGTGGAGAAATCCATAGAGTTAGTTCTGACATGCAGCAGAGATTTGCACTAGCACGGCGCCCCATGCGCCGCGTGTCACGACCCCGGTTTCCCTCCGTAGAATGTCGTGATGGCACCTAGTCTCTAGATAAGCCTAACAATTTATGGAATAACTGAATATAAAACTGAACTCAAATCTCAACATATGAAATATAAACAAGAACTGCGATTTTTAATAATTATAACTCCCAAAACCCGGTAGAAATAAGTCACAAGCTTCTAAGAGAAAATACTAAGTGTCTCTATACATCAGAGTCTAAAGAGAATAAGGGAAACAACACAATAAGGATAGAAGGGGACTCCGAGGTCTGCGGAAGCTGGCAGATATACCTTGAAGTCAAATATGTAGTGTCGCGCCCCATTTTCTCGCGAAAGCGGGTTTCGACATGTGATAACTTTTTTAAATGGGTATTAAAAGAGAAGAGTCGCCACCTAACGATTTTTAAGGTGCGTTAGGATACCTATTTGCGAATAACTCTGTTTGACTAGTCAACATCACCAAAGATCGGGTAAGGGCTCAAATTACCTCGGAGAGAAGATGTTAGATACTCTACGAGGTCCACAACTGTGGGTCCGAATCGAATTTTAGACTAAGTGGGATGAATGAAAACTAAATTGTAAGTTAGTAATCTATATTAAATGATGCGAGTCGTCTATTAATTATCCTAAGTGAGATAGGCATGAAAAAGGAGAAAGAACAACTTCTAGCAATAGGTAAAAGAAAGGAAGTTTTGTATAAAATGAATCGCACATAAAGCTGTATGAAAATAGTCATTTAAAAAATATATTAAGGGGTAAGAGGAAATTTGGGCGAAAGCGAAAACGAGTTTTTATTACTAATAAAAATAACCTTTACATAGAAACAATACAGATTCAAGTAATAGTATAAAACTATTGGATACAAAAAGTAAAGCGTAACTAATCCAGCAACAAATATGAAAATAGAGTATGGCGTGATTATTTTGTAAAAGGGGAGCCTAAGTTTTTACACCTAATGGATCAACTCCCGTGCAAAGCCTGCTAAGACTTTTATAGCCAAAAGTGCAATGGCTATTCGGGCAATTTGTGTATCATGTCCGCTACCCTCATTACTATCTTTAAATTGTTAATCTAAGAGCGCACTAATTAATTCTAAATCACGTCTTAACTCAAAACTACCCTTCCCTTCCTATAGTCCAGGAGGCTTCGGACACTATTCTAGAGGGATGGTTCTAGACTTTAAAAAAATCTCAAGTTTCTATTTCTATTCTTATTAGCGACACATAAAAGGAAGCACATAGAGACTTAACAAGTAACACATAAGGCAAGTAAGGGTTCATGTTGGCCTCCGAATTAATTAGTAATTAGAGAAGTGATAAATGATCCTCCTAAACAACTGACGATGGTTTAATGACATAAATCAAAGGATAGCTAACTAAAGGTCGTTAGGTCTAAGTTACATCTCGAAAATATGATCATTCAATATCAGAGTACTCATTATTCATAGGAAGACAAACAGAACGACATAGCTTTACTATTGATTTTAAAAATAAAGAAAGACATTTTTAACCTAAGGATATGGAATCTATGTGAATCTTTGAACATATTCGGGTAGAAAACAAGCAAATACAAATCTTGACTTATAAGCACAGGCTCACGAATTCACTATTGAACAGTTTATTAAATTGTCTAAACCAAAAACATGCCTTTGAAGACCTCATTATAAACTGAACGCAACATTTTAAGGACTTACCACAGTTTCTAATTCAGTAAAGTATTCAAAATAATCAAGGATCAACCATAGCGTTGCGACACCAAATCAGACTAACTCTCAAATCTTATAACTAGCAATACATTCAGATTCGGATTCAAATAGGCATGCGTTGAACCACGTAGCATGTTGGACAACTTAAGATCGAAAGGGAAGAAAGACTGACCTTATCGCTTCCAAGCTGTTATGTAGAACGCAAAACAGTGAAAAGAAAATCAGAACATCCGGGATAAGAGGCCAGAAATGGATCATTCCAATACACGAACTAGTATTAGCTTGTGGCAAAACACCAATAACCAATTCTGCCTTGTCATTCCTCTCTTTTTCATTTCTTATTTTGGCGAGAAGGACATTAATGAATCTCCATGGTAACCACTCGAATACAAGGAAAGAAGGAAAAAGAAAAATGTCGTTAGTAAAAATGTGCGCCACCTTATAGGTATGACTTGTGACAATAGTTAATCACATGCCGTTAACCTTGGTGGGCGATTTTAATGTGAGGTCGAATTTAACGCATAAGCAAGTAAAACAGGTAGTTTGACTCGACAATCGAGACCAATATCTAAGCATATAACAAGTTAGTATTATTTTTAAACATTTTAAAGACATACATGGTCAACCAAAGAAAAAGAAAAAACATGCGAGCAACTAGCATATAGTGAATAGACGTGCTATTTCTATAAAAGGTTAAATTTATCATCAAAAGTTGAGAATAAAAACCAGCTAGTCAATTTGTAAACCAGAGGGCCCCAAACCGAATTTGAAAAACTTAACCTCATAGTCCTTAACCTCCAACAAGCCATTAATTAACTTGAAGAGGATATTTAAATATATAAAGCAAGCATACTTCGTAAGAGTATATGTAATAAAGCATCATTTTGGCAAAAGAAGATAAAGAACTTTATAACGACTTAATAGTAAGGCAACTTTCAGGTGTTCATATTTAAGCAAAGGTTCAATTAACTAGCTAACTCACAGGAACAAGGTCTTAAGGAAACCTATTAAAACACTACTCATTACGTTGTCACTAGAAATAGAGCAAAGAAGGGATATTCATCTTAACAGTGTTTAGGCTTCAGAGTGACACAATACACCATTTTGTAACCTACATATATTACATGTTCCTTAAACTTCCTTATAGATATATATATATACATGTCAAGTGTTAGCCAGTGCAATTGTGTGATTAAAGAACCAATCCTTCTTTTCCTTTTAGAAAATAATTACAACCTTTATAGACTAGAAAATCACAATTGCGAGAGGTATGATTTGCATTCAAATAAATATGTAAACATTCAAGTAATGCACGCACAGAGATTCACATATTTAATCTTAGATTTTATCGAATACGTACATGCATGATCTTGCACAAAGTCAAAAAAACCATTACACATGTTACTGGACTAACAAGCAGAAATCAAGCAAAGACACAAACAAATGACATCATTTGAGAAAAACTTCTCCAGAAATATGTTCAAACAAACTAGATCAGATCTTAAACAGAAGTTCCACGAATCCAGCAAACAAAGACATGATAGAATAGTCAAGATATGATTAAAAACAATTAGAGAGAAGAGATCTAATGAACCTGTGGCGAACTATAAACTCGCAAGCCTGAGCTTTGAATTCCGATGGAAACTCAATAGCGCTTAGAGGCTTCATAGAAGACTTTAAGCGTGAATCTGGCAGTTCATATACGGGACAACGACCTCGAACATGGATGGCCACCAGAACAATGGAGAATCGTTTTGTAATAGAAGCTTAAAAGGGTCAAACCTCCGTCTTTTGACCTTATAAGCTGAAGCTTGACAAAATGTCGACGCTTGTGTTTCTCTGTTCGTTGGCTTCATCTCTCCTTGTAGTGTATTCCCAAAACCTTCTATTACAGAAGACGGAGAACGTGGACTAGAAAGAATAATCATTTTAACTCCAATAAAAAATGAGACATTTGCAGGCTAAAGAAAGACGGTGGTGGAGTAGTGGTTTCTGGCCATAAGTGTTCGTGCGTGTCTTCTCTCCACCGAGAGCCCTCCCCGAGGATAGGGTGTCCCCCTTTTTATATAGATAGAGAAAAAGGACTATAAAGAGATGGGAAGAGAAAAGAGCCGTTGGTTGAGGGTGTGAGAAAATGAGAAAAAAAATATACTAAATTATGGAAAGAATAATATTAGCCTAAAGAAGGAAAGATTTTTTTACTTGTGGTGATATGGGAGAGAATTTTATGGGATATGAAAGATTTTGCAATTCAAAAGTAGAGGAGGATTTGGGTTGGCCTCGTGAACGAAATGAATTGGCTACCATTTAAATAAAAAAAATACTCTCTCTTTCAATTTATGTGAACCTATTTCCTTTTTAGTTCGTGTCAAAAAGAATGACCTCTTTCCTTATTTGGAAGCAATTTACCTTTATGCAATGATTTATAGCTACAAAATATATGTGCTTCATTCTACACCACAAGTTCAAATGTCTTCTCTCTTTTCTTAAACTCCGTGCCCAGTCAAATTAGTTCATATAAATTGAAACGGAGGGAGTAATAATTAAGTAATAAGTAGAAAAAATCAAAATGCATGATTTAAGAAATAAACATTAGAACAAATACCGTTTGAAGAAAATATATATGCATTTGGATGTGCTTAAAACAAAGTAATATTTTCCAATCTAAAATTGACAAACCAAGTTGACAAAATATGCACTGAATTTACAACATATCACGAGTTAACAAAGTAAAATAAGGTAATAATGTTTGTAATAGTATTTAAAATACTATAAATATTATTATGACTTTTAAATAAAATAGTAGCTCATTAGAATAATATGGACTAAGGATGGATAAAATTGGGTGTCAACACACGTATAGTCCAGCTCACTTGTATCTGGTATGGTAGGAAGAACCTGGATCTGCACAGCAGTGGCGCTCCCGAGGTACCACCTCGTAGTCCCAATTATAAATACACAACAGGGGGATCTCCCGAAGTACCGCCTCGTAGTCCCAAGAGTAAATATGCAACCGAGGGATCTCCCGAGGTACCACCTCGTAATCCCAAGAGTAAATATGCAACAGGGGATCTCCCGAGGTACCGCCTCGTAGTCCCAAAAGTAAATATGCATCTCATAAATTATGGAAAAACGAAATTACGACAAGGAATCCTACAGTTAAAGACCGAATACAATAATCAAGGAAGAAAAAAGTTCAACTAAGCATGTTGCACGAATTTCAAGTAAAGGTTAAGATACGTAGACATGCGATACTAGGCTAAACATGACAGCTACACATGCTAAGACAACTCAGTTAAGGAATTTAAAAGAAGTCTACTTAGCAAGAACTGGAATTTTCACAATTAGCCTGTGTACGCACTCGTCACCTCGCGTACACGACGCTCACATATCACAAATTATTACAACAATACCAAATTCTAAGGGGATTTCTCCCACACAAGGTTAGACAAGTCACTTACCTCAAATCTCGCTTAATCAATCGATAAGAATGCCTTTCCTTCGACTTTCCAACTCCGAAAGGCCCAAATCTAGCCAAAAGCAATTTCATACTATGAATACAATAACAAGAAACTAATTTAAATAATAAATCTACGACTTTAGCAAAAAAACGAAAAATCACCCCAAAAGTCGACCCGGGCCCACGTCTCGGAATCGGATAAAAGTCACAAAATACGAATACCCATTCGATATCGAGTTCACCCATATAAAAATTACTCAAATACTATACAAAATTCTCAATCAAAACCTCAAAATTCGGCATAAGGATTTTCCCACCTTTTTTATAAATTTCTTAACCCAAATCCTTAATTAAATGAAGAATAAATGATATCTTAGTGGAAATAAATCAAAAACAAGTCAAGAATCCTTACCCAAGTGTTTCCTCTGAAAAACCCTCGAAAGTTCGCCTCAATCTGAGCTCTATATCTCAAAATATGAAGAAAATAGCAAACCCTCGATTTAATATAATCTGCCCAGGCTTTTCGCACCTGCGGCCAAATAACCGCACCTGCGGAACCGCTTTTGCGGTAAAATCCTCTGCTTCTGCGGAAATCACTTAAGTCTCCCAGGGACCGCACCTGCACTCAAGGTTCTGCACCTGCGGATGCGCTTCTGCGGCCGTTGATCCGCTTCTGTGGAAACAACCTTCGCCTCACTACTCCGCATCTACGTAGCCCTTCTCGCACCTGCGGGCTTGAAAATGTGGATTTCCCTTCGCACATGTGTCCACCCTAGGCCATCCCCAGCTACGCATCTGCGCAATCCCAGCCGCACCTGCGACCAACCCCTCGCAGGTGCAATCACACCAGAAGTTTCCCAGCCTCAGCAATGCACTTAGTCCCTTTTTTGATCCGTTAACCATCAACCCGAGGCCCCCGGGACCTTAACCAAATATACCAACAAGTCCTAAAATATCATACAAACTTAGTTGAGCCTTTAAGTCATATCAAACAACGCTAAAAACACGAATTGCGCATCGATTCAAGCCTAATGAACTTTAAAACTTCAAACTTCTACATTCGATGCCGAAACTTATCAAATCAAGTCCGACTAACCTCAAATTTTGCACATAAGTTATAATTGACATTACAGACTTACTCCAACTTCCAGAATCAGAATCCGACCTCGATATCAAAAAGTCCACCCCCGGTCAAACTTTCCAAAAATCATCCAATTTTCCAACTTTCGCCAATTGACGCTAAAATGACCTACGAACCTCCAAATCAACATCCGGACACGCTCCTAAGACCAAAATCACCCTACGGAGCTATAAGAACTGTCAAAACTCCATTCCGGAGTTGTCTTCACACAAATCAAAATACGGTCGATTCCTAGAACTTAAATTCTCAATTTAGGGACTATGTGTCCCATTTCACTCCGAAACCAAAAATAAATCCTCTCGGCAAGTCGCGTAACCACAAAATAAAATAGAGGGAGTAATAAATAGGGGTTCGGGGGTAATACTCTCAAAACAACCGGCCGGGTCATTACATCCCCCCTCTTAAAACAAATGTTCGTCCTCGAACGAGTATAGAGACATACCTGAAGTGGTGAAAAGGTAATGATAACGGCTGTGCATATCATGCTCGGTCTCCCAAGTCGCCTCCTCGAACGGATGACCCATCCACTGCACCTCCACTTACGCGATGTTCTTTGATCTCAACTTTCGGACTTGCTTGACCAAAATGGCTACTGGCTCCTCAATATAAGATAGATCCTTGTCCATCTGGACTGAGCTGAAGTCTAACACATGAGACAGATCGCCGTGATACTTCCGGAGCATGGAAACATGGAGTACTGGATGAACTACAGAGAGAATAGATGGTAGTGCAAGTTTGTAAGCTACCTCTCCAACTCTCTCAAGAATCTCAAAAGGCCCGATATACCTAGGGCTCAATTTGCCCTTCTTTCCGAACCTCATAACACCCTCCATGGGCGAAACCCGGAGCAAACCCCGCTCCCCAACCATGAATGTAACATCGCGAACCTTCCGATCTGCATAACTCTTCTACCTGGACTGGGCTGTACGAAGTCGATCCTGAATCAATTTAACCTTTTCCAAAGCATCCTGAACCAAATCTGTACCCAATAGTCTAGCCTCATCTAGTCCAAACCAATGCACTGGAGACCAGCACCATCTACCATACAAAGCCTAATACAGTGCCATTTGAATGATCCAGTGATAACTGTTGTTGTAGGAAAACTCCGCAAGTGGCAAGAACTGATCCCAAGCACCCCCCAAATCTATCACACACGGACTAAGAATATCCTCCAATATCTGAATAGTGCGCTTGGATTTTCTGTCCGTCTGAGAGAGAAATGTTGTACTCAACTCCACCCGAGTACCCAACTCACGCTGTACGGCTCTCCACAACCGCGATGTAAACTGCGTACCCAGTCAGAGATGATAGATACCGGTACGCCATGAAGTCTAATAATCTCGCGAATGTAAACCTAAGCCAGCTGCTCCGAAGAGTAAGTAGTAACTATAGGAATGAAATGAGCTGACTTGGTCAATCTATCCACAATCACCCAAACTGCATCGAACTTCCTCTGAGTCCGTAGGAGCCCAACAATAAAATCCATAGTGATCCGCTCCCACTTCCACTATGGAATTTCTAACTTTTGAAGCAATCCACCCGGTCGCTGATGCTCATACTTCACTTGTTGATAATTTAGGCACCGAGATACATATTCCACTATGTCCTTCATCCGCCTCCACCAATAGTGCTGCCTCAGGTCCTGATACATCTTCGCGGTACCTGTAAGAATGGAGTACCGCGAGCTGTGAGACTCCTAGAGAATCAACTCATGCAAACCATCTATATTAGGCACCCATAGCCTGCTCTGCATCCGTAATACACCGTCATCTCCAATAGCGACTTCCTTGGCATCATCATGCTGAATCGTGTCCGTAAGGACAAGCAGATGAGGGTCATCATACTGACGCTCTTTGATATGATTATAAAGAGAAGACTGAGAAACCACACAAGCCAAAACTCTGCTCAGCTCGGAAACATCCAATCTGACAAACTGGTTGGCCAAGGCCTGAACATCCAAGGCTAAAGACCTCTCTCTACTGGTAGATATGCTAAACTGCCCAAACTCCCCGCCTTACGACTCAAGGCATCGGCCACCACATTGGCCTTCCCGGGATGATAGAGAATGGTGATGTCATAATCCTTAAGCAGCTCCAACCATCTTTGCTGCCACAAGTTAAGATCCTTCTGTTTAAACAGATCCTGTAGACTCTGGTGATCCGTGAAGACCTCACAAGGGACACTATACAAGTAGTGTCGCCAGATCTTCAAGGCATGAACAATAGCTGCTAACTCGAGGTCGTGGACAGGATAGTTCTTCTCATGCACCTTTAGCTGTCTAGACGCATAGGAAATCACCCTACCATCCTGCATCAACACCGTGCCGAGACCAATGTGCGACACATCATAATATACCGTATAGGACCCCGAACCAGTAGGCAACACCAACAATGGGGCTATAGTCAAAGCAGTCTTGATCTTTTGAAAGCTCTCCTCACACTCCTCGGTCCACCTGAACTAGGCACCCTTCTGGGTCAATCTAGTCACAGGTGCTGCAACAGACAAGAAACCCTCTACAAATCGATGGTAATACCCCGCTAAGCTAAGAAAACTCCGAATCTCCATAGCCGAGGACGGTCTAGGCCAACTCTGCACTGCTTCAATCTTCTTCGGATCTACCTTGATCCCCTCATTCGATACCATATGACCCAAAAATGCCACTGAATCTAAAGAGAACTCATACTTCAAAAATTTTGCTTACAACTTCTTTTCTCTCAAGGTCTGAAGCACAGTCCTCAGGTGCTGCTCATGATCTTCCCAACTCCGGGAGTACATCAGAATGTCATCAATAAACACAATGATAAAAGAGTCAAGATAGGGTTGAAATACACTGTTCATCAAGTGCATGAATGCTGCTGGGGAGTTGGTCAGCCCAAAAGACATCACAAGGAACTCGTAATGACCATACCGAGTCCTGAAAGCAGTCTTCGGGATATCCGGCTCCCGAATCTTTAACTGATGATAGCCTAAATGCAAGTAGATCTTAGAGAACACTCTGGCACCCTGAAGCTGATCAAATAGGTCATTAATATGTGGCAATGGATACCTGTTCTTCACCGTAACCTTGTTCAACTGGCGATAATCAATACACATTCGCATAGAACCATCATTCTTCTTTAAAAACAAGACAGAAGCACCCCAAGGCGACATACTGGGCCAAATGAAGCCCTTATTGAGCAACTCTTGCAACTGTTATTTTAATTCTTTCAACTCTACTAGGGCTATACGATAAGGTAGAATAGAAATGGGCTGAGTGCCCAGTAACAAATCAATGCCAAAGTCAATATCCCTGTCGGGCGGCATGCCCGGAAGATCTGCCGGAAATACGTCTGGATAATCCCTCACTACCGGAACAGACTCAACGGTAGGAGTATCAACACTAACATCCCCCACATAAGCTAGATACGCATCACACCCCTTCTCAACCATTCGCTGAGCTTTAAGAAATGAGACAACCCTGCTAGGACCATGATCTAAGGTACATCTCCACTCTAGGTGCGGTAGACCTGGCATAGCCAACATCACCGTCTTGGAGTGAGAATCAAGGATAGCGTGATAGGGCGACAACCACTACATGCCCAAAATAACATCTAAATCCACCATACTGAGCAATAATAAATTGGCTCTGGTCTCAAAACCATCAAGAACAATCAAACACGACCGATACACACGGTAAACAATAATAGAATTATTCACGGGTGTAGACACATAAACAGGAGAACTCAGAGGATCACAGGAAATACCCAAATACGGAGCAAAATAAGATGACACATAGGAATAAGAGGAGCCTGGATCAAATAAGACTGATGCATCTCTATGACAGACTAGAACAATACCTGTGATGACAGAATCAGATGCAACTGCCTCCGTCTTAGCAAGAAGGGCATAATATTTGGCCTGGCCTCCCCCTCTAGGACGACCTCTACCTGCTCGACCTCTACCCCTAGCTGGCAGTGCAGGTGGAGTGGTAGCTGGTGCTGTAATCATAGCCTGAGGACCCGATGGAGCACGCGGTGCCTGAGAAATCTATGGAGGTGTACCCCTCCTAAATCTGGGGCAATCCTTTACCATATGGCGAGTGTCACCACATTCAAAATAAGCTCTCGTAGGACGTGGCTGCTGTGACTGGTTTGGGCTTGATCGGCTGGACTGACCACTGAAAGAACCCCGTACAGGAGGTACACTAGACACTGGTGGTGCATAATAAGGATCTTGGGGCCTAGGAGTAGCCGGAGCACTACTGGCGGTTGGAAGTGCTGAATGAATATGACGACCCATATAAACCTCTGTCCTGATGAGCTTCAGCTGGGACACGAGTACCACTATAAGTGCCAGACTCTCGATACCTCGTGGCCTCTCTCTCATCCCTCTCCCGAGTCAGCATACCCTCCAACCTCCTAGCAATCC
Organism: Nicotiana tomentosiformis; assembly: GCF_000390325.3. Classification (NCBI taxonomy): domain Eukaryota; kingdom Viridiplantae; phylum Streptophyta; class Magnoliopsida; order Solanales; family Solanaceae; genus Nicotiana; species Nicotiana tomentosiformis. The sequence goes on from NC_090823.1 coordinate 62,748,639, forward strand.
CTACTACTTGCTGGTACATAATTTCCATCTCCAACTCTCGGGCCATGCTAAATCTAATATTGGGGTTGAGCCCCTCAATAAATCGATGAACCCGCTCTCGGACTGTAGCAACAAAGGCTAGTGCGTGCCTAGCCAAATCACTGAATTAGACCGCACACTCTGACACGGTCATAGAACACTGGCGCAACTGCTCAAACTCTGCGCGCCATGCATCTCTGAGATTCTGGGGAACATACTCCCTCAAGAACTTATATGAGAACTGAGTCCAAGTGAGTTAAGCTGCCTTGGCCGGACTACACAACTCATATGCGCGCCACCACTGATATGCCGCTCCTCTAAGCTGGAACGTAGTGAAGGAAACCGCACTAGACTCTGCAACACCCATCGTACGGAGGATACGGTGGCACTACTCAAGAAAACCCTAGGCATCCTCTGACGCCAAGCCACTGAAAGTAGGAGGGTGGTACTTCTTGTACCTCTCGAGCCTGCACTGCTCCCCCTCAGAAATTGCTTCCCAAACCTCAGACTGAACTGGAGCTACTGGTTGCATCGATATGATCTCTGGAACCTGGTCGACCTGAACCCTCTGCTCTGGGGTACGGTCGGTGGGTGTCTATACTCCTTCCCTGGCCTGAGATGTGGCAGGAGCAAGTGGTATCAATCCTGCCTGAGCCAAGGTGCTGAACATGCTCAGAAACTGGGCAAGAGTCTCCTGGAGGGCTGGTGCAGTAAGGGGCATCTCAGGTGCTTGTCCTCTAACTGGAGCTACCAGTGGCTCCTCTGTAACAGCTCGTGCGGGTGCTCTGGCTGCACCACATGGAAGTCCTCGGCCTCTCGTAGCTCTACAAGGAAGGGGGGGGGGGAGTTCTGGTCATCCGATCCAGCTGTACATGTTCTCACCATCTGTGAGAGAATAGAAAGAAAAAAATTTAGAATCCGAGATCAAAATCAAGCACGATAAGGAATCAAAAAAGTAAAGCTTTTCCTAACAGTTCCATAGCCTCCCGAAGATAAGTACAGACGTCTCCGTACCGATAGACTCTACTAAACCTGCTTGTGACTCATAACACCTATGAACCTAGAGCTTTGATACCAACTTATCACGACCCCAGTTTTCCTCCGTAGGATATCGTGATGGAACATAGTCTCTAAGACTAGGTAAGCCTAACAATTTGCGGAATAACTGAATATAAAACTGAACTCAAATCTCAACATATGAAATTTAAACAAGAACTGCAATTTTTAATAATTACAACTCCCAAAACCTAGTAAAAATAAGTCACAAGATTGTAAGAGAAAATACTAAGTGTTTCTATACATCAGAGTCTAAAGAGAGTAAGGGAAACAACATAATAAGGATAAAGGGGGACTCCGATGTCTGCGGAGTCATAAACTATTCTATTTAGAATAGTTTATTTTATTATTTTTGATCAATCTACCAAGCTTAAAGAAGTTTGGAATTGTTTGGGACAATAAGCAAGGATATTGAGCAATGCAGAAATAACAGTCCATGCCTCCGTTATCGCATTTGCGAACTTGCATCCCATAGCCTACCTGCTTTACCTCAACCTCTACCTGCTCGACCTCCACCCCTAGCTGGCAGTGCAAGTGGAGTGGTAGTTGGTGCTGTAATTATATTCTGAGGACCCGGTGGAGCACGAGGTGCCTGAGAAATCTATGGAGGTGTACCCCTCCTAAATCTGGGGAAATTCCTCACCATATGGCGAGTGTCACCTTACTCGAAACAATCTATCGAAGGATGTGGCTGCTGTGACTGGTTCGGGACTGATCGGCTGGATTGACCTCTGAAAGAACCCTGTACAAGAGGTACACTAGACACTGGTGGTACATAATAGGGATCCTGGGGCCTAGGAGTTGCCGGAGCACCGCTGACGACTAGAAGTGCTGGATGAATAAGGCGACCCATATAACCCCTGCCCTGATGAGCTGTAGCTGGGGCATGAGTACCACTATAAGTGCCAGACTCTCCATACCTCTTGGCCTTTCTCTCCTCCCTCTCCCGAATTAGCATACCCTCCAACCTCCTAGCAATCCCTACTACCTGCTGGTACACAATTTCCATCTCCAACTCTCGGGCCATGCTAAATCTGATACTGGGGTTGAGCCCCTCAATAAATCGATGAACCCGCTCCCGGACAGTAGCAACCAAGGTTAGTGTGTGCCTAGCCAAATCATTAAATCAGACCGCATACTCTGACACGGTCATAGAACCCTGGCGCAACTGCTCAAAGTCTGCGCGTCATGCATCTCTGAGACTCTGGGGAACATACTCCCTCAATAACATATATGCGGACTGAGTCCAAGTGAGTGAAGCTGCCTTGGCTGGACTACCCAACTCATATACGCGCCACCACTGATATGCCGCTCCTCTAAGCTGGAACGTAGTGAAGGAAACCGCACTAGACTCTGCAACACCCATAGTACGGAGGATACGGTGGCACTACTCAAGAAAACCCTAGGCATCCTCTGACGCCAAGCCACTAAAAGTCGGAGGGTGATATTTCTTGTGCCTTTCGAGCCTGAGCTGCTCCCCCTAAAAAATTACTACCCAAACCTCGAGCTGAACTGGAGCTACTGGCTGCATCGATATGATCTCTGGAACCTGGTCGACCTGAACCCACTGCTTTGGGGTACAGGCGGCGGGAGTCTGTGCTCCTTCCCTGGCCTGAGATGTGGCAGGAGCAAGTGGTATCAATCCTGCCTGAGCCAAGGTGCTGAACATACTCAGAAACTGGGCTAGAGTCTCTTAGAGGGCTGGTGCAGTAAGGGGCATCTCAGGTGCCTGTCCTCCAACTGGAGCTACCAGTGGCTCCTCTGTAGTAGGTCGTGCGGGTGCTTTGACTGCACCAAGTGGAAGTCCTCGGCCTCTCACGGCTTTACAAGGTGGGGCGCGGGTGGCTAGTCATCTGATCCAGCTGTACGTGTCCTCACCATCTGTGAGAGAATAGAAAGATAGGAATTTAGAATCCGAGGTCAAAATCTCGCACGATAAGGAATCAAATCCTAACAGTTCCATAGCCTCCCGAAGATAAGTACAGACGTCTCTGTACCGATAGACTCTACTAAACCTGCTTGTGACTCATAACACCTATGAACGTAGAGCTCTGATACCAACTTGTCACGACCCCAGTTTCACTCCGTAGGATGTCGTGATGGCACAAAGTCTCTAAGACTAGGTAAGCCTAATACTTTGCGGAATAACTGAATATAAAAGTGAACTAATAACTGAATATAAAAGTGAACTCAAATCTCAATATATGAAATTTAAACAAGAACTGCGATTTTTAATAATTAAAACTCCCAAAACCTAATAAAAATAAGTCACAAGTTTTTAAGAGAAAATACTAAGTGTCCATATACATCAGAGTCTAAAGAGAATAAGGGAAAAAACATAATAAGGATAGAGGTGGACTCCGAGGTCTGCAGAGTCATAAACTATTCTCTTTAGAATAGTTTTTTTTTAATTATTTTTGATCAATCTACCAAGTTTTGGGAAGTTTGGAAGTGCTTGGGACAATAAGCATGAAGATTGAGCAATGCATAAATAATAGTCCAGGCCTCAGTTATCGCATTTTCGAACTTGCATCCCATAGCCTACCCGCTCGACCTCAACCTCTACCTGCTCGACCTCTACCCCTAGCTGGCGGTGCAGGTGGAGTGGTAGCTGGTGCTGTAATCATAAGCTAAGGACCCGGTGGAGCACGATGTGCCTGTTAAATCTATGGAGGTGTACCCCTCCTAAATCTGGGGCAATCCCTCAACATATGGCGAGTGTCACCACACTCAAAACAAGCTCTCGGAGGACATGGCTGCTGTGACTGGTTCGGGCCTGATCGGCTGGACTGACCGCTGAAAGAACCCCGTACAGGAGGTACGTTAGACACTGGCGGTGCATAATAGGGATCCTAGGGCCTAGGAGTTGTCGGAGCACCACTGGCGGCTGGAAGTGCTGAATGAACAAGGCGACCCATATAACCCTTGCCCTGATGAGCTGCAGCTGGGGCACGAGTACCACTATAAGTGCAAGACTCTCGATACCTCTTGGCCTCTCTCTCCTCCATCTCCCGAATCAGCATACCCTCCAACCTCCTAGTAATCCCTACTACCTGCTGGTACACAATTTCGATCTCCAACTCTCGAGCCAGGCTAAATATGATACTGTGGTTGAGCCCCTCAATAAATCGATGAACCCGCTCCCGGACAGTAGCAACCAAGGCTAGTGCGTGCCTACCCAAATCATTGAATCAGACCGCGTACTCTAACACGGTCATAGAACCCTGGCGCAACTGCTCAAACTTTGCACGCCATGCATCTCTGAGACTCTAGGGAACATATTCCCTCAAGAACATATATGCGAACTGAGTCCAAGTGAGTGAAGCTGCCTTGGCGGACTACCCAACTCATATGCACGCCACCACTGATATGTCGCTCTTCTAAGCTGGAACATAGTGAAGAAAACCCCACTAGACTCTGCAACACCCATAGTACGGAGGATACGGTGGCACTCCTCAAGAAAACCATGGGCATCCTCTGACGCCAAGCCACTGAAAGTAGGAGGGTGGTACTTCTTGTACCTTTCGAGCCTGAGCTGCTCCCCCTCAGAAACTACTGCCCAAACCTCGGGATGAACTGGAGCTACTGGCTGCATCGATATGATCTCTGGAATCTGGTCGATCTGAACCCACTGCTCTAGGGTATGGGCGACGGGAGTCTATGCTCCTTCCCTGGCCTGAGATGTGGCAGGAGCAAGTGGGATCAATCCTGCCTGAGCCAAGGTGCTGAACATGCTCAGAACCTGGGCTAGAGTCTCCTGGAGGGCTGGTGCAGTAAGGGGCGTCTCAGGTGCCTGTCCTCCAACTGGAGCTACCAGTGGCTCCTTTGTAGCATCTCGTACGGGTGCTCTGGCTGCACCACGTGGAAGTCCTCAACCTCTCACGTCTCTACAAGGGGGGCGCGAGTGTCTAGTCATCTAATCCAGTTGTACGTGTCCTCACCATCAGTGAGATAATAAAAAGACAGGAATTTATAATCTGACATCAAAATCTCGCACGATAAGGAATCAAATAAGTAAAGCTTTTCCTAACAGTTCCATAGCCTCCCGAAGATAAGTACAGATGTCTCCGTATCGATAGACTCTACTAAACTTGCTTGTGACTCATAACACCTATGAACCTAGAGCTCTGATACCAACTTGTCACGACCCCAGTTTCCCTCCGTAGGATGCCGTGATAACACATAGTCTCTAAGACTAGGAAAGCCTAATACTTTGCGGAATAACTGAATATAAAACTGAACTCAAATATCAAAATATGAAATTTAAACAAGAACTGCGATTTTTAATAATTACAACTCCCAAAACCCAGTAAAAATAAGTCACAATCTTTTAAGAGAAAATACTAAGTGTCTCTATACATCAGAGTCTAAAGAGAATAAGGGAAAAAACATAATAAGGATAGAGGGGGACTCCGAGGTCTGCAGAGTCATAAACTATTCTCTTTAGAATAGCTTATTTTATTATTTTTGATCAATCTACCAAGTTTCGGGAAGTTTGGAAGTGTTTGGGACAATAAACAAGGAGATTGAGCAATGCAGAAATAACAGTCCAGGCCTCAGTTATCGCATTTTCGAACTTGCATCCCATAGCCTACCCGCTCGACCTCAACCTCTACCTGCTCGACCTCTACCCCTAGCTGGCAGTGCAGGTGGAGTGGTAGCTGGTGCTGTAATCATAGCCTAAGGACCGGTGGAGCACAATGTGCCTGAGAAATCTATGGAGGTGTACCCCTCCAAAATCTGGGGCATCCCTCACCATATGGCGAGTGTCACCACACTCAAAACAAGCTCTCGTAGGACGTGGCTCCTGTGACTGGTTCGGGCCTGATCGGCTGGACTGACCGCTGAAAGAACCCTGTACAGGAGGTACACTAGACACTGGCAGTGCATAATAGGGATCCTGGGGCCTAGGAGTTACCGGAGCACCACTGGCGGCTGGAAGTGCTGAATGAACAAGGCGACCCATATAACCCCTGCCCTGATGAGCTGCAGCTGGAGCACGAGTACCACTATAAGCGCAAGACTCTCGATACCTCTTGGCCTCTCTCTCCTCCCTCTCCCGAATCAGCATACCCTCCAACCTCCTAGCAATGCCTACTACCTGCTGGTACGCAATTTCCATCTCCAACTCTCAGGCCAGGCTAAATCTGATACTGGGGTTGAGCCCCTCAATAAATCGATGAACCCGCTCCCGGACAGTAGCAACCAAGGCTAGTACGTGCCTAGCCAAATCACTGAATCAGACCGCATACTCTGACACGGTCATAGAACCCTGGGCAACTGCTCAAACTTTGCGCGCCATGCATTTCTGAGACTCTGGACAACATACTCCCTCAAGAACATATATGAGAACTGAGTCCAAGTGAGTGAAGTTTCCTCGACCGGACTACCCAACTCATATGCGCGCCACCACTGATATGCCGCTCCTTTAAGCTGGAACATAGTGAAGGAACCCCCACTAGACTCTGCAACACCCATAGTACGGAGGATACAATGACACTCCTCAAGAAAACCCTGGGCATCGTCTGACGCCAAGCCACTAAAAGTAGGAGGGTGGTACTTCTTGTACCTCTCGAGCCTGAGCTGCTCCCCCTCAGAAACCGCTGCCCAAACCTCGGGCTGAACTGGAGCTACTGGCTGCATCGATATGATCTCTAGAACCTGGTCGAACTGAACCCGCTGTTCTGGGGTACGGTCGGCAGGAATCTGTGCTCCTTCCCTTGCCTGAGATGTGGCAGGAGCAAGTAGGATCAATCCTGCTTGAGCCAAGGTGCTGAACATGCTCAGAAACTGGGCTAGAGTCTCTTAGAAGGGTGGTGCAGTAAGGGGCGTCTTAGGTGCCTGTTCTCCAACTGGAGCTACCAGTGGCTCCTCTGTAGCAGCTCGTGCGGGTGCTCTGGCTGTACCCCGTGGAAGTCCTCGGCCTCTCGCGGCTCTACAACGGGGGATGCGGGTGTCTGATCATCTGATCCAGCTGCACGTGTCTCACCATCTGTGAAAGAATAGAAAGACTAAAATTTAGAATCCGAGATCCAAATCTCGCACGATAAGGAATAAAAAAAGTGTAGCTTTTCCTAACAGTTCCATAGGCTCTCGAAAATAAGTACAGACGTCTCCGTACCGATAGACTCTACTAAACCTACTTGTGACTCATAACACCTATGAACCTAGAGCTCTGATACCAACTTGTCACGACCCCGGCTTCCCTCCGTAGGATGTCGTGATGGCACATAGTCTCTAAGACTAGGTAAGCCTAACAATTTGCGGAATAACTGAATATAAAACTGAACTCAAATCTCAACCCAGTAATGGCACTTAGTATTTTTAATAATTACAACTCCCAAAACCCAGTAAAAATAAGTCACAAGCTTATAAGAGAAAATACTAAGCGTCTCTATACATAAGAGTCTAAAGAGAATAAGGGAAACAACATAATAAGGATAGTGTGGGACTCCGAGGTTTGCGGATGCTGGCAGATATACCTTGAAGTCTCCACGTACTGTCCAGCTCACTGGTATCTGGTCTGGTAGGAAGAACCTGGATCTGCCCAAAAACGATATGCAGAAGTGTAGTATGAGTACACCACAACGGTACCCAGTAAGTGCCAAGCCTAACCTCAGTAGAGTAGTGACGAGGTTAGGTCAGGGCCCTACTGGAATAAAAAGGAAATGTGGCAGAAAATATAATAATACAATGAAATGACTGAGAAATGAACACACGTATAGTCCAGCTTACTGGTAGTTGGTCTGGTATGAAGAACCTGGATCTGTACAACAGGGGCGCTCCCGAGGTACCGCCTCGTAGTCCCAAATGTAAATACACAACAGGGGGATCTCCCGAGCTACCGCCTCGTAGTCCCAAAAGTAAATATGCAACTCATAAATTATGGAACAACGAATTTACGGCAAGGAATCCTACAGTTAAAGAACGAATACAATAATCAAGGAAGCAGGATATTCAACTAAGTATATTGCACGAATATCATGTAAAGGTTAAGACATGTAGACATGCGATACTAGGCTAAACATGACAGCTATACATGCTAAGGCAACTTAGTTAAGGAATTTAAAAGAAGTCTACTCAGCAAAAACTGGAATTTCCACAATTAGCCCGTGTACGCACTCATCACCTCGCGTACACAGTGCGCACATATCACATATTGTTACAACAGTACCAAATCCTAAGGGGATTTTCCCCACACAAAGTTAGACAAGTCACTTACCTCAAATCTCACTCAATCAGTCGATAAGAATGCTTTTCCCTCAACTTTCCGACTCTGGAAGGCCCGAATCTAAACAAAAGCAATTTCATACTATAAATACAACTACAAGAAACTAATTTAAATAATAAATCTACGGCTTTAGCAAAGAATCAAAAAATCGCCCCATAACGTCGATCCGAGCCCACGTCTCGGAATCGGGTAAAAGTCACAAAATACGAACACCCATTCGATATCGAGTTCACCCATACCAACATTACTCAAATCCGATACAAAATTCTCAATCAAAACCTCAAAATTCGACCTAAGAAATTTCCCACCTTTTTTCACAAATTTCTCAACCCAAATCCTTAATTAAATAAAGAATAAATGATATCTTAGTGGAAATAAATCAAAAACAAGTCAAGAATCCTTACCCAAGTGTTTCTCTGAAAAACCCTCGAAAGTTCGCCTCAATCCGAGCTCTATATCTCAAAATATGAAGAAAATGGCAAACCCTCGATTTAATATAATCTGCCCAGGCTTTTCGCACCTGCGGCCAAATAACCACACATGCGGAACCGCTTTTGCGGTAAAATCCTCCGCTTCTATGGAAACCACTTAAGTCCCTCAGGGCCCGCACCTGCGCTCAAGGTTCCGCACCTGCAAACGTGTTTCTGCTGCCCTTGATCCGCTTCTGCGAAAACAACCTTCACCTCACTACTCAGCATCTGCGTAGCCCTTCTCGCACCTGCGGGCTCGCAGATGTGGATTTACCTTCGCACCTTCGTCCACCCCAGGCCAGCCCCAGCTCTATATCTGCGCAATCCCAGCCGCACCTTCGGCCAACCCCTCGTAGGTGCGATCACACCAGAAGAGTTCCAGCCTTAGCAATGCACTAAGTCTCATTTTTGATCCGTTAACCATCCGAAATAAACCCAGGACCCCGGGACCTCAACCAAACATACCAACAAGTCCTAAAACATTATACGAACTTAGTCGAGCCTTTAAATCACATCAAACAATGTTAAAAACACGAATTGCGCATCGATTCAAGCCTAATGAACTTTAAAACTTCAAACTTCTAGATCCGATGCCTAAACCTATCAAATGAAGTCCGATTGACCTCAAATTTTGCACACAAGTCATAATTGATATTACGGACTTACTCCAACTTCCGGAAGCGGAATTCGACCCCGATATCAAAAAGTCCACCCCTGGTCAAACTTTCCAAAAATCATCCAATTTTCCAACTTTCGCCAATTGACACTAAAATGGCCTACGGACCTCCAAATCAACATGTAGACATGCTCCTAGGACAAAAATCACCCTACGGAGCTATAGAAACCGTCAAAACTCCATTCTGGAGTTGTCTTCACACAAATCAAACTACGGTCAATTCCTAGAACTTAAATTCACAATTTAGGGACTATGTGTCCCATTTCACTCCGAAACCAAAAACAAATCTTCCCGACAAGCCGCTTAACCACAAAATGAAATAGAGGGAGCAATAAATAGGGGTCCAGGGCTAATACTCTCAAAACGACCATCCGGGTCGTTACATCATGGTTGTGGACTTTTCTCATAGTATATATTGAATCTCGATTTTTGACGTCTAGACTTGGTCCTCGACCCCCGAACACGATTCCGGCTTAATCCCTTGGGCTTTTCCTTAGACTTCAAAGCTCCAAATAGCTCAAATTCATTCTATGACATCTACATAGCTCGAAATCACTCCTACAAGGCATAAAACACACAATAAGATCAAAACACTACTAATTAAAGCTCAAAATGAGTAAAGTACAGTGAATTAAAGTGCAATAATCGACTAAAATACGAGATTATGGCCTACCATCAACACCCCACACTTAAACCATTTCTCGTCCTCGAGCAATCAAACCACACTTCACATAGACGAGACCTTTTTAAACAACTCTCCTAACTCATCATACTAAGAATAATTAAAATAGATTAATCACAATACTGTAACATCCTAGCCTTAAGATTTGACTCAAAAGCACCATGCATTATTTATAACTCGCTCACTTACTCTAACACAAAAGTCAAGCATTACCTTTCTTTCATGAATCAAGTGCCCTCACACAACAATAGAGAGTAGTTCCACAAACAATGAAAATTAAGAATAATTAGGAACTCAAGATAGAAAGAATTCACTCACTCTCAGAAATAACATTCATATTCCAAAAAAGATGTACCATAGCCTTGCCCGTAGTGTACTACTCAACTAATCGAGCTCATTCAGTCAAGGATCAAGTAGGACTTTAATTGGTTGTAATGTAGGCTGCGGGATGGGTAGGATATATTTAGATATAAGAGTGACTACACCTCCCTAATCACTTTAATACATACATTTCATTGTTAAAATTCCCACACTTATGTCAAACCATAACTCCACCTTCACATCCATATACATTAACTCCCTACTTCTTTAAGCACAATTACATCAAGAGTCACCACTATCAAAGAATATTTTTCACAACAATACAACTATATTTTTTTCTTTTTCAATTCAAGTGGCTCTTACTTTTTCAAAACAGTGCACCTTCTTCCTTATTTCAATAGTTCCACTCAAAAGCCAAACCAATCACCCCACACTTCACTTTTTACAAAGTTCATAACAAATTCAAGTGCTCACGAGAGGTAAAAGTTCAAATAGATGGTCAATTCAAACAAATGGGTAAGGCTTGTACTGTGGTTGCCAAAGAAATAGGATTACAGGATCAAAAAGGTTAACTACGATACATAACAATTAGGTGGGTAAAAGCTTATAACTGGTTCAACAAAGAAACGCCTAAATCACTTCCAAGACTGAATAATACTACTATTTCGCTTTGCAAATACACGGGAGTTCTAGACATCAAATGCAATGCACAGAATATGTCACAACCCCAATTTCCCTCCGTAGGTTGTTGTGACGGCACCTAGTCTCTAAGACTAGGTAAACCTAACAATTATGCGGAATAACTGAATATAAAGCTGAAACTCAAACCTCATCATCTGAAATAAATAAAAACTACGATTCAAAATAGTTACAACTCCAAAAACCCGATAGAAATAAGTCACAAGCTCTAAAGAGAAATACTAAATATCTCTATACATCAGAATCTAATGAGAATAAGGAATACAACATAATAAAGATAGAGGGGGACTCCGAGGTCTGCGGACGCTAGTAGATATACCTTGAAGTCTCCACGCACGGGCTAGCTCACTGATATGTGGTATGGTAGGAAGTACCTGGATCTACATAAAAAGATGCAGAAGAGTAGTATGAGTACACCACAACGGTACCTAGTAAGTGCCAAGCCTAACCTCGGTAGAGTAGTGACGAGGTCAGGCCAGGACCCTACTGGAAATAATGATGTAATGAAATGACAGAGATGTGTAACAACAAGGAATCAAAGAAGACAATTACAACACGCAAGGAAGCACAAATCTTACAAGTTAAGGAACAACAATAACAACAACAATGCAGCAAGTAGAGGTAAACAACAGGGGCACTCCCAAGGTACTGCCTCGTAGTCCCAAAAGTAAATATCTCACAACGGCACGGCATAAACCTCATGAAAACAATGATAACCGCACGGTAGCATGACAGAAACCTCGTGCCACAATAACACTCCGCACGGCAGAAACCTCATGCCACAATAACACTCCGCATGGCACAAACCCCGTGCCACAATAACACTCCGCACGGCAGAAACCTCGTGCCATAATAACACTCCGCACGGCAAAAACCTCGTGCCACAACCAAACAGTTATCTCAACCAAAAATCACGAAAACAACACATAACAAATGGAAGAATGAAATTATAGCAAGGAATCCTACAGTTAAAGAATGAATACGAAATCAAGAAAAGAAGGTAATTCAACTAAGCATGTTGCACAAATTGCAAGTAAGAGATACGACACGTAGACATGTGACATTAAGCTAAACATGATGACTACACGTGCTAGAGTAACTCAATTAAGGGAATAAAAAGGAACTATTTAGCAAAATCCTGATTTTCAACATTTAGCTCGAGTACGCACTCGACACTTCGCGTACACGGCCTTCACGTATTTCAAATACCATAACAGTATCAAATCCTAAGGAGAATTTCCCCCACACAAGGTTAGACAAGTCACTTACCTCAAACCTCACTCAATCAATCAATAAGAAGGCCTTTCCCTCGCTTTTCCAAATCCGATCGGCCCGAATCCAGACAAAACAATTACATACTATAAATATAACTATAAGAAACTAATTTAAATAATGAAACTACGATATTATCAAAGAATTGAACAATCGCTCCAAAAAGTCGACCCGAGCCCACATCTCGGAACTCGACCAAAATTATAAAATCCGAACATCCATTTGATATTGAGTTCAACCATACAAGACTTACTCAAATCCGACCTCAAATTGCCTTCCAAATCCCCGAATTTTAGCCTAAGAAGTTTTCCCAATTTTTCTCCAAATTTCCAACTAAAAACACTAATTAAATGAAGAAAACAATAATAGATTCGTAGGAATTAATCAAAAATGAGTCAAGAATCCTTACCCAAATGATTTCCTTGCAAAACCCTCGAAATATCGCCATAAGCCGAGCTCTCTAAGTCTAAAAATGGATAATGAAATCAAACCCTCGAACTTAGCCCTTTTTTGCCTAGCGATTTTGCATCTGCAGGCTCTTAGTCACACCAGCGAAAAAACCCTCGCAGGTGCGGGTTCCACTTATGGCCAGGATTTCCGCTTCTGCAGACCAGGGCTCGCACCTGAGAGCCCGCTTCTACGGAAAATGTTCCGCTTCTGCGACGATAGCCCAAGCTAGCCTTGTCCGCTTCTATGATCGCACCTCCGCATATACGGACGCGCATATGCGGCTCTTACCTTGCACCTGCGATCCCAGCTGGGCCAAGCCAGCTTCGCTCCTACGGCCAAATGCTCGCTTTTGCGAGTCCGCACCTACGGCCAACCCTACCGCAGGTGCGATTACACCAGAAGCTGGGAGCTTCAGCACTTGCACAAATCCAAAATTTGTTCCGGATTCACTCCGAATGACACCCGGGGCCCCCGGGACCCCGTTTGAATATACCAACAAGTCATAAAACATCATACAAACTTAGTTGAGCCTTCAACTCACATCAAACAATGCTAAAACCAAGAAATGCGCATCGATTCAAGCCTAATGAACTTTAGAATTTCTAACTTCTACATTCGATGCCGAAACCTATCAAATCACGTCCGATTGAACTCAAATTTTGTACACAACTCATAAATGACATTACAGACCTACTCCAACTTTAGGAATCAGAATCCGACCCCGATAACAAAAGGTCCACTCCCGGTCAAACCTTCCAAATTCTTCCAAGTTTCCAACTTTCGCCAATTAATGCCGAAATAACCTACGGACCTCCAAAACAACATCCGAACACGCTCCTGAGACAAAAATCATCATACGGAGCTATTGGAATCGAAGAAACTCCATTCCGGAGTCATCTTCACATAAGTCCAACTACGGTAAACTCCTATGACTTTAACTTCCATTTTAGGGACTATGTGTCCCATCTCCATTCCGAAACTCTCCCGAACTCGAAACCAAGCACCTCGGTAAGTCAAGTAGCCATAAAATGAGATAGAGGGAGCAATGAATAGGGGATCAGGGCTAATACTCTCAAAATAGCCAGCCGGATCGTTACCGAATAACACAAAATCTCACACCCACATGGTACATAACTCACTCAAGATTGGACTATCAAGACACTCTAGTCAAAGCAGTTAAGCAAAGTTAAAATCATACAATTTAAGGTACTTATACAAGAGTCAAAAACTGAGCCTAAGCGTCACAGCTAAAGCACTTACCATTCTCAAGGTATAATAAAGTTAAGAGATATTTATTTTCATTCAAATCATAACACAAGGTTTCCTACTCCTAAAAAAAATAAAAACTAACTACACCCGATTCAAACAAAACCCTTGAAAAAGAACCACAGCACAAAGACAAATCAAGGGCTTGTTACACTACCTAACAAAAGAAAATTTTTTTGACTTTTTCTTTCGACTTTAATCCCTCAAGAAACCTGTCATTGATATCCATTGTCGGAAAAAATCAAAAATTTTAAAATTTTAATGATTTTTTTCATTTTTTCTATCTCCAACTACTACAACTAACAAAAAGAAAACTAAAACTAATATACATACATACATACAACATATCCCCCACCCCACACTTTAAGTTGTGGCATGTCCCCATGACACATAATTAAAAAGCATAAGGTAAAGGAAATTTTCCTGAACATCTAGTCGGGGTCTGAACACACAATAAGTGCAAAACACTGCTAATTAAAGCTCAAAACGAGTAAAGTGTAGTGAATTAGAGTGCAATAAGTGACTAAATTATGGGATTATAGCCTACCATCAACGGCCAAAATGGAGAGTTCAAACACATGATGGAATGCCTACTTGAAAGAGGAAACAAAGAGCAAAATGCCTTGGAGGAGCTTTTGAAAAATAGTCTCCAAAATAATGTGGCGCTTGCAAGGTTGAACTCACAAATGGGAGAAATGCTTGAAGCTTTAGAGGTCCAAAAATCTTCGGAAGTGAATGATAGCCAAGAACCTTTCTTAGAGGTTGAAGCCGAAAATCATTCTTTGGCACTTGATCAAAACTAAGAAGAACTCTCAAATGCTCAAAATGAGAGGATGATGCTCATGTTAGAGGTCATTCTTGAAAATGAGGAGAAGCACAACTTGGCACTCGAGGACTTGAAAGAAGTTTTAACTCAATGATGAGAATATTCGCACTTTGGAAGATCAAATGAAATCATTGGTTGAGGCTCATTATGCCCACCAACTTGAGAGTACGGAAAGAGTTCAAGAAAAGTTTAACTTCGAGGAAGAAAGTGAGCTTTATTTTGAGGAATCAAGAATTGAATATCCTCCAACCGACTCCATGCTTATTGGTGATGCCAAGAAAAATATGAAATTAGAGTCAACTGATGTAGTTGAAAAGATGGTTGAAAATGACTCTAATTCGAGGGAAAAAGAGGATGTCAAAATCCGAAAAATGTTGCAAGTTGGGAGGCAATTATCTTATTCCAAGCACTTTTTAACTTTGGACTTGTATGGTGATATGGGAATTGAACCATGTGAATCCATGTTGGAGTGCAAAGAAGAAATACAAGAGCCATACATCTTCTAATTTGAAAATTCAAGAACGCAAAATGACATCCCTCAAAAGAAAGCCTTGAAATGCAAAACGAAGAAATTAAAGTTTGGCTTGATCATCTACTTACCACCCCGTTGCTCGTGGTCACAAGCTTGATTCCAAGTTATGTTCCCAATTCATATCTTCCAAGTAGAGAGAAAAGTGATAAAGTTGATTCGCGTCGTGCCACGACGTTAAATGCAGCGCTTGGTGGGAGGCAACCCATTGTTTTCATAAGTTTTAGTCATTTTTATTTCATTTTTCAAGTTTTTTCTTTAGATTAGTTTATTTTATTATTTTTGATCAATCTACCAAATTTCAAGAAGTTTGGAAGTGTTTGGGACAATAAGCAAAGAGATTGAGCAATGCAGAAATAACAGTCCAGGCCTCAGTTATTGAATTTGCGAACTTGCATCCCATTGCAAAATCGAACTTGCATCGAAGCAAAATCGCAATTGCAAATTCTGCTAACTTTTCACCTTTCACAATTGTGATCTCTATGTCGCAGTTGCGACCACTGAGGCCCTTATACGGGGTTTTGCTAAACACTTGGCAAAAATTCAAAATTTGTTTGAGGCTTTAAAATTAAACGACTGGTATCTTCTTCACTCTCCCAACTCTCAAGTTCAACCATTTTCACTCCTAATTGAAAGTATAAAGTTATGAAAGCTTACTGTTTCTTCTTCTTCTTCTTCTTCTTCTTCTTCCTCTTCTTACTCTTCTTCTTCCTCTTCCTCTTCCTCTTCTTCCTCTTCCCAATCCTCTTCCTCTTCCTCTTCATCTTCCTCTTCCTCCTCTTATTCCTCCTCTTCTTCTTCCTCCTCCTCTTCTTCCTCCTCGTCTTCTTCCTCTTCCTCTTCCTCGTCTTCCTCGTATTCCTCGTCTTCCTCGTCTACCTCTTCCTCTTCCTCTTCCTCTTCTTCCTCCTCCTCTTCTTCTTCTTCTTCTTCTTCTTCTTCTTCTTCTTCTTCTTCTTCTTTTTCTTCTTATTCTTCCCCTTCCTCCTCCTCTTCTTCTTTATCTTCTTCCTCTTCCTCTTCATCTTCTTCTTCTTTTCTCAACACTCAACAATTAGGGTTCAAATGGGTTCTTCTGTTCTGTGCAAAATTGTTTGAAAATACCTTAAATCGTGTTGTAATTTCTGGGTGAGGTTGGTTGAGTGTGCGAGCTTATTTCTTTGCTTAAAAAATAGGGAAGTCTGAGTACCCATAGCTTGGTGGAATGTGAAATGAGTTTTGTGCCCTCAATGTGTTTGATGAAAGGCCCGAATGAAATTCTTGGTCGAATCATTGAAATTTCTTCAATATGTGGTTGTGTGTGAAGTTTATTGCATGATTTTATGCCTAAAAACTGATTGGGTTCTCTGAAAGTGTTCTTTTGTCCAAAATATTTGGGGATTGGGACTGTTCTTTGAGTGAGGCTGCTGGGGACGACAAGATCGCAATTGTGAAGGCCTCTTTGCATTTGCGAGATTTGCATTTGTGAAGAGGTGATCACAATTGCGGACATAGTCAGATCTTGCAACCTTCGTTATCGTAATTGCAAGGAAAATGTCGCAATTGCGACATTAGAGAGCTGTGCTCTGCAGAATTGAAAATTTGAATTTTTTTTCTAAGGCTGGGTTTCGATTGTCAAATCAGTTCTTTATCATATTTGATTCATTTTGCAATATATTTCATAGCCATAACACGTTTTCACTCCAATACTTTGTTTGTAGGTTGCATAAGCTGAAAATGAGCTCTAACTTATGAATCCGCACATGACAACCCTTTGGAAGTTGAGGAGAAGTATGACCAACACCGGTTTTTGTCATTGGAATGCCAGGAACGATACTATGCTGAGTTGATTACGAAGAAGTTGCTCCTAGAAAGTGGTATATTACTGGAAAAGGTCCCAGAACATCTTCCCGGGTTCCATCGGAGGCTTGTGGCCATGGAATGGACCTGTTTTGCCCCTCAGACTTGCAAATCAAATGAGCAATGGGTGAGGGAATTTTATGCTAATCTTTCAGTCATTAAGTTAATAAATCCAATCATGAGGATTCGTGGCAAAATGGTGAATTTAGGAGTTGAAGCTGTTAATCGAATCTATCACATGTAGGACCATGATATGGAACCATTCTATGAGAAAGATTGTGCTTCAGGTGAGTGGTTATTCTCTAAATTATGCCCGGGTGCGGATGTTCCATGGGAAACTTAAAAGAGAGGGATCACATCTAAAGAATTCACTATCGAAGCAAAGATATGGCTAGCCATCATATGCAGTCGCATCTCTCCTGCGGGGAATATATGGAATGTGCCATCAATGAGAGCTCAAATGATCACTTCCATTCTTGATGATATCCGACTTAATGTTGTTGCGATTTTTCATTAATGAGCTAAGGGACTATCTGAGGTAGAATGGTCAATCACTGATGTTCCCATCTCTTATTACTGAGTTGTGCCAACTTAGAGGGGTTGAGGAGGATCCGGAAGTCAACTGGATAGATCCGGGAAAGCCTATTATGTAACAACTCGACCGGTCATTTTGATTTCTACAACCCCATTCCCCTAAATAAGACTTCCCGTACATGCTTTTACTGTTTTATAACTTGCGGGGATGGTTAGTTTGGGATTTGAAAAGGTTCGGGTTGAAATCGGAACACTTGGTTCCTTAAGGTTGGTTTAAAAGGCCAAGTTTGACTTTGGTCAACATTTGGAGTAAACGACCTAAGAATCGGGATTTGGCGGTTTAAATAGGTTCGTATGATGATTTCGGACCTGGGCATATGCTCGATTCAGGTTTTGGATGAACCGGGAGTGTTTCGGCGCCTAGTATCAAAAGTCGGTTCTTGAAGCTCTTTAAAATTGGGTTTGGAATGGGTTTTGGTGATATCGAGGTCCAAATAGAATTCTGAGACCGGGAATAGTTCCGTAAGTTCATTTAAGACTTGCACGCAAAATTTTGTATCATTCCGAGTTGATTTGATAGGAATCGGACGAGCGGAAGTCTTTTTAGAAGTTTTGATTTCTTGAGTTAATTCATGCGTTTTGGCGTACGATTCGTGGTTTTTGATGTTATTTCAGTGTTCCGATCGTGCGAGCAAGGGTTCCGATCACACGAGCAGGTCTCGCAAATGCGAGAAATAGTTTGCAAATGCGGACTTCGCATTTGCGAGAAGAGCTTCGCAATTGCAAAGAAGCTCAGCTTGGGGATTTTACGCATTTGCGATACCTGAGCCGCATTTGCAAACTCAGCAGTGATCGCATTTGCGACCCATCCATCGCATTTGCGACCTTAGCAGCTGGAGCTAGGCTTTGCATTTGCGAGAGTTTTGTCGCATTTGCGTCCCTCGCATTTGCAAACCTGGTGTCGCAAATGCGACATCAGAGGCCTGTGCCCAGCTCATTTAATGCAGGACTTAGGCCATTTATTAAATTTCACTTCATCTCTTGGGCGATTTTTGGAGCTTTTGGAAGGGGGTTTTCACCTAGCACTTTGAGATATGTAATTTCTATATAACATGAGTTAAATACATAGATTATGGGTAGATTAACATGTAAAAATTGGTAGAAATCATGGGTGTAGATGAAAAACCTAGGGTTTAATAAAAATGAGATTTTACCACGGAAATGATCATGAAACTTAGTGAAAATCATATATTTATGTTCCTAAGGTTATGGGTAACAACTTTCTTCAAACATTTCCGGAATCCGGGCGTGTGGGGGCTACGTACGTACGAAGTGACGAGAGTCCGTGCGTAGCTACTATTCATGCTTATGTTCGGGTAGATTTAGGCTTACACCATGCTTTGGTGATACCTTTGATTGTTTATGCTTACTAGTTGTTGGATTAAAGTGGAAGTTGAATTCCTTATTATTTTGAAAAGAATTGAGAAATACAACAATGAGTTGAGAAATTATATGTTCAACCACTTCGCTAATATATTCCGCGAGCGAGGTAAACTTTCACTACTCTCATGGGAGCGGGCCGTTCGCCTCGGCTAGATTTATTGATATATTATATTGTTCGGGCCGTTCGACCCTCAGCAGTGCATATTATATTATTATGTATATTTGGATCGGGCTGTATGTCCTCGGCATAACTCGTGCGTAGTAATACCGAAATCCCTTCTTATATTTAATAATGTTTCATGGACTTGAAAGTTGAAAGGAATAGAAGAGAGATATGGTTTGATTTCTTTACTTGGAAGAAGGATTTACTTACTATCTTCTTGTTTTGAGCGCTATTATTATTGTATATCACCTGATTTATACATTATTATGTTTTTGGCCCATAGTAAGTGTCGAAGTTGACCCCTCGTCACTACTTCTTCGAGGTTAGGCTAGATACTTACTGGGTATATGTTGTTTACGTACTCACGCTACACTTCTGCACTTGATGTGCAGGATCTGAGGCAGGTGCATCTGGTTACTAGTTTGGCGCACACGTTTGACTTCTAGCTCGAGACTACACGGTGAGCTGCCCTTCCGAGCCATTCAGAGTCTCTCTTTTAGATATATATTTCTCTCTATTCCCTTGAGACATTAGACTAGTATTCTTTTGTATATTTTGCTAGTAGCCCACATACTTGTGACACCAGGTCGTGGACACACTAGTAGACTTATGATTTTGGTTTTATTATTATGACTTCGATTTGCACTCAGTTGCTTTTTTTTTTTAATTACTTTACAGCAGTAAATTTCTAAATCTTTTATAAATGCGGAATATTATTACTTTGCAAACATATTAAAACTTGGAACCACTAGATTTATCAGTGTTGGCTGGCCTAACAACGGTGTTGGGCGCCCTCGCGGCCTATGATGAAATTGGGTCGTGACAATATGTTATCAGAGCACTAGGTTACATAGGTCTCACAAGTTATGCTCAAGCCTAATAGAGTCTTGCAGATTGGTGCAGAGACATCCGTACTTATCTTCGAGAGGCTATAGGGCGTTAAGAAACTACTCTTTGTTCAACTCCTATCTTGCAGTTGATGGTGTACTAAGTTTCCTCCTCTTATTCTCTCACAGATGGTGAGAACGTGCGCAGCAGACATTCCAGACCGAGGCATAGGTCGGGGGAGGGCACGGGCCCGAGGTAGGGGATGAGGACGTCCCAAAGTTGCCCCAGTTGTACCACCAGTGGATCCAGTGGAGGATCTCATTATTGAGGAGCAGGGCAGGGTGCCCACCGCAGAGCCAGCCCCAGTAGATTTCACGTCAGCATCGGGCTTTCAGGAGGTCATGGGCCGTATGCTGCGGTTCATAGATTCTATGACCCAGGCTGGTTTATTTCCAGTAGACCCAACCACATTTCAGGCGGGAGGGGGAGCACAGACCCCTACTGCTCATGCAACTGCCTTATATCAGACCCTGGGTACACTACCCACGGGCGGGGCCCAGTTAGTTGCAGCGGCTGTACCTGAGCCTAGAACAGTTGTGGCCGGCGAGCCGCAGAAGCTCTTGGACAGATGAACTAGGCTTCACCCTCCGGTCTTTGGGGGTGAGCGACATGAGAATCCTCAGGACTTTATTGATAGGTACAGGGATAGACTGCACAACATGAGCATATTGGAGTCTCACGGGGTGGATTTCACTAACTTTCAGTTAGAGGGCAGCGCACGTAGGTGGTGGAAGGCTTATCTTCTTGATAGACCAGCAGATTCTCCTCCCATGACTTGGGACTAGTGCACCCACCTATTTTTGGACAGGTATATCCCACCCTCCCAGAGGGATAAGTTGCGGTCTCAGTTCGAGCGGCTCGAGCAGGGTCAGATGTCAGTGACCGATTGTGAGGCTAGATTCTCTGAGTTGTCTCGCCATGCACTTATGATACTTCCTACTGAGGTAGAGCGAGTGCAGAGGTTTGTTGCGGGGTTGCACTCAGGTATTCAGGCTACTATGGCCTTGGAGGTTGAGACAGGGACTTCTTATCAGTTGGTAGTGGAGATTGCTTGGAGGATTGAGGATTACCGTCAGAGGAGTAGAGAGCAAATGCAGCGGGACAAGAGGTCCCATTTTTCTGGAGAGTTCAGAGGTTCCCCAGCTGGGGGCAGAGGTCATTTTGGGAGGGGTCAGCCTAGCAGGCCCCCATATCCGGCACCACCACCTCCTCGGGGTGTTCCGGCGCGACCCTATTTCAGTGCTATACCGGAGAGTTCTTACCGCCCGCCAGCTATTCAGGGTTCTTTCAGTGGGTACTCCAGTCATCCGGGTTCTTTTAGTGCCTACTTCAGTTCCATGCCAGAGAGTTCATATTGCCTACCAGCTATCCAGGGTCCTACCGGTAGGTATTCAGGCTATCAGGGTAAGACTTCAGGTAGCAGTCCACCACTCCGAGGGGTTGTTATGAGTGCGGGGATCCTAGTCACATGAAGAGGCATTGCCCTAGACTTCGGGGCAAGGTAGTACAACAGGGTCAGCAACCCATGATTTCAGCTCCAGTAGCCGCACCAGCCGTCTGGCCGCCCAGAGAGGGGGGGAAGTGGGTAGGGGTCATCCCAGAGGTGGAGGTCAGGCAGGCGGAGGCCAGCCAGGTGGCGCTCCAGCCAGGTTTTATGCTTTTCAGCCAGACCAGATGTAGTGGCCTCAGATGCCGTGATCACATATATTATTTCCATCTGCGGTAGGGAAGCTTCAGTATTATTTGATCCAGGGTCTACCTATTTGTATGTGTCATCTTTATTTTCTCATTTTCTGGACATTCCTCGTGAGTCCTTGGGTACTCCTGTTTATATATCCACTCATGTGGGCGATTCTATTATTGTGGATCAGATCTATCGGTTCTGCATGGTCACATTCTGTGGATACAAGACTAGAGCGGATCTTTTTTTGCTTGATATGACCGAATTTGAGGTCATCCTGGGCATGGACTGGCTATCCCCATATCATGCCATCCTTGATTGTCATGCCAAGACTGTTACCTTAGCGATGCCAGAGTTGCCTAGATTGGAGTGGAAGGGTTCGTCTGTCAGCACATCTAGTCAGGTTATCTCTTTTATAAAGGCTCGACACATGGTCGAGAAGGGTTGTTTTGCTTATCTAGCCTATGTTCGGGATACCACTACAGAGTCTCTGACGATTGATTCAGTACCGGTGGTCCGGGAGTTCTCCGATGTGTTTCTTTCTGATCTTCCTGGCATGCCACCAGATCGTGATATCGACTTTTGTATTGACTTGGCTCCAGGTACCCAGCCTATATCTATCCCACCGTACCGTATGGCTCCGAAAGAATTGAAAGAGTTGAAGGAACAACTTGATGAGTTGATAGCCAAGGGGTTCGTCAGGCCGAGTGTATCACCTTGGGGTGCACCAGTATTATTTGTGAAGAAGAAAGATGGGACCATGCAGATGTGCATTGATTTTCGCTAGTTGAACAAAGTCACCGTTAAGAACAAGTACCCGTTGCCGCATATTGATGATTTATTTGACCAGTTGCAGGGTGCTAGGGTGTTCTCTAAGATTGACTTGAGATCAGGGTACCATCAGTTGAAGATTCAGGACTCAGACATTCCGAAGACTACTTTCCGTACTAGATACGGCCATTATGAGTTTCTAGTGATGTCCTTCGGTTTGACTAATGCCACAATGACGTTTATGGACTTGATGAACATGGTGTTTAGGCCTTATATTGATTCGTTTGTCATTGTCTTCATTGATGACATTTTGATTTACTCACGTAGCATGGAGGAACACGAGCAACAGTTGAGAGTGGTGCTTCAGACCTTGCGAGAACGGAAGCTATATGCTAAGTTCTCCAAGTGTGAGTTTTGGCTAAGTTCTGTGGCATTCTTGGGGCATGTTGTATTAGGCGAAGGCATTAAGGTGGATCCCAAGAAGATTGAGGCAATTCAGAGTTGGCCTCATCCTACTTTGGCGACTGAGATCAGGAGCTTCTTGGGTTTAGCAGGTTATTATCGCCGGTTCATGGAGGGCTTCTCATCTATTGCAGCACCTTTGACTAGATTGACCCAGAAGGGTGCTCCGTTCTGTTGGACCGATGATTGTGAGGTGAGCTTTCAGAAGCTGAAGACAACTTTGATTACAACGCCAGTTCTAGTGTTGCCTTCCGGTTCGGGGATGTATATTGTGTATTGAGACGCTTCACGCGTTGGCTTGGGTTGTGTATTGATGCACGAGGGGCGAGTTATTGCATATGCTTCGCGTCAACTGAAGCTCCATGAAAAGAATTATCATGTGCACGATTTGGAGTTGGCCTCGATTGTTCATGCTCTTAAGATTTGAAGGCATTATCTATACGGGGTGCCTTGCGAGGTTTACACTGACCACCGCAGTTTGCAATACTTGTTCAAGCAAAGGGATCTCAATTTGAGAAAGCACAGATGGCTTGAGTTACTGAAGGACTATGCTATCACTATTCTTTATCATCCGGGCAAAGCGAATGTAGTCGCGGATGCCTTGAGCAGGAAGGCAGAGAGCATGGGTAGCTTGGTATTCATTTCGGCAGAGGAGAGGCCACTAGCTTTGGACATTCAGTCCTTGGCTAACAGACTTGTGAGTCTGGATATTTCAAAGCCCAACCGAGTTCTTGCATGTGTTGTTGCCCAGTCTTCACTATTGGAGCAGATCAAGGCTCGACAGTTTGATGATCCGCACTTGGCAGTTCTCAGAGAGACGGTACTACAGGGTAGTGCCAAGGAGGTTTCTAATGGCAAGGATGGTGTCCTGCGACTCGAGGATCGTTTATGTGTTCTTGATGTAGATGGATTGAGGGAGAGGATTCTAGAGGAGGCACATAATTCTCGATATTCCATTCATCTAGGTGCTACGAAAATGTACCGTGACCTGAGGCAACACTATTGGTGGCGGCAGATGAAGAAGGACATAGTTTAGTATGTAGCTAGATGCCTAAATTGCCAGCAGGTTAAGTGTGAGCACCAGAGGCTAGAAGGTCTACTCTAGCAGATCACTATACTCGAGTGGAAGTGGGAGCGCATTACCATGGACTTCGTAGTTAGGTTTTCGCGGACTTTGCGGAAGTTTGATGCAGTTTAGGTCGTGGTAGACAGATTGACCAAGTCGGCACACTTCATTCTTGTGATGACTACCTATACTTCGGAGAGATTGGCCCAAATTTATATCTAGGAGATAGTTCTGTTGCACGGTGTGCCTGTTTCTATCATATTAGAAAGAGGTCCTCAATTTACTTCACATTTCTAGAGAGCAGTACAGAGTGAATTGGGGACCCATGTAGAGCTCAACATAACATAATATCCACAGACCGACAGGCAGTCGGAGCGGACAGTGCAAATATTGGAGGATATGCTCAGAGCATGTATGATTGACCTTGGAGGGCAATGGGATCGGTTCTTTCCCTTGGACGAGTTTGTGTACAACAACAGTTACCAGTCCAGCATCGAGATGGCCCCGTTCGAGGCTTTATATGGTCGGCGATGTCGTTCTCCTATTGGGTGGTTTGATCCCAGCTAGGCTAGGTTGTATGATACTGATTTAGTGAAGGATGCCTTGGAAAAGGTAAAGTTGATTAAGGAGCGACTTCGCACAGCACAGTCCCGATAGAAGAGTTACGCGTACCAAAAGGTGCGTGACTTATCATTCATGGTGAGCGAGAAGGTTCTCTTGAAAGTCTCGCCGATGAAGAGGATCATGAGGTTTGGGAAGAAGGGCAAGTTGAGCCCAAGGTTCATAGATCCATTTGAGGTGTTGAGACGAGTTGGGGAGGTTGCTTTGCCTCCTAGTCTATCGGGAGTTCATCTGGTTTTCCATCTATCTATGCTCCGGAGGTATCATCCCGACTTGTCACATGTGTTAGACTTCAGCACGATTCAGTTAGATGAGAGTCTGGGTTATGAAGAGGAGCCAGTTTCCATAGTTGATAGGCAGGGTCTCCAGTTGAGATCCAAGAGGATTTTCGCGGTAAAGGTTCAGTGGAGGGGCCAACAAGTTGAGGAGGCGACCTGGGAGTCCGAAGAGGACATGCGAAGCAGATATCCACACTTATTCAGCACTTCAGGTATGATTCTAAACCCGTTCGAGGACGAACGTTTGTTTAAGAGGTGGAGAATGTAATGAACCGACCGGTCATTTTACTTTCTAGAACCCCGTTCCCCTAAATAAGACTTCCCGTACATGCTTTTACGATTTTATGACTTGCGGGGATGGTTAGTTCAGAATTTGGAAGGGTTCGGGTTGAAATCGGAACACTTGGTTCCTTAAGGTTGGCTTAAAAGGCCAAGTTTGACTTCGGTCAACATTTTGAGTAAACGACCTCGGAATTGGGATTTGGCGGTTCCAATAGGTTTGTATGATGATTTCGAACCTGGGCGTATGCTCGGTTCAGGTTTTGGATGACCCGGGAGTGTTTCAGCGCCTAGTATCAAAAGTTGGTTCTTGAAGCTCTTTAAAATTGAATGGGTTTGGTGATATCGAGGTCCAAACGGAATTTCGAGATCGGGAATAGTTCCGTAATGTCATTTAAGACTTGCACGCAAATTTGGTGTCATTCTGAGTTGATTTGATAGGAATCAGATGATCCGAAGTCTTTTTAGAAGTTTTGAGTTCATGAGTTAATTCATGTGTTTTGGCATCCGATTCGTGATTTTTGATGTTATTTCAGTGTTCCAATCGTGCGAGCAAGTTTGTATGATATTGTTAGACAGGTGTGGGTGTTTGGTGTGGAGCCCTGAGGGCTCGAGTGAGTTTCGGACGTGCAGAAGGGATGAAAAGCACACCAGATTTCTGGTGTTTCTTGGCACCAGTTGCAGGTCTTGCAAATTCGGACTTCTCATTTGCGAGAAGAGCTTCACAATTGCGAAGAAGCTCAGCCTGGGGATTTTTCACATTTGCGACACCTGAGCCGCATTTGCGAACTCAGCAGTGATCGCATTTGCGATCCATCCTTCGCATTTGTGACCTTAGCAGCTGGAGCCAGGCTTCGCATTTGCGAGAGTTTTGTCGCATTTGCTAATGTGGTGTCGCAAATGCGACATCAGAGGCCTGTGTCCAGCTCATTTAATGTGGGACTTAGGCCATTTAATTCATTTCACTTCATCTGTTGGGCGATATTTGGAGCTTTTGGAAGGGGTTTTTCACCTAGCACTTTGAGGTAAGTACTTTCTATACAACATGAGTTAAATACATAGATTATGGGTATATTAACATGTAAATATTGGTAGAAATCATGGGTTTAGATGAAAAACTTCGGGTTTAATAAAAATGAGATTTTACCTCGGAAATGATCATGAGACTTAGTGAAAATCATAGATTTATGTTCCTAAGGTATAGGTAACAACTTTCTTCAAACATTTCCAGAATCCGGGCGCGTGGGCCTGGGGATGAATTTTAGAAATTCTTACAATTGGGTTGGGTAATCACTTTAATAGGGGAGATATGAACTTTTGAGCATAGATTGATCGATTTATATAATGTTTGGCTAGTTCCGAGTCGTTTGGCATCAAATTTGGAGGCTTGAGCGCATTCTTGAATTGGGAAGTAAGCTTTGAGACGAGGTAAGTCTCTTTCCTAACCTTGTAAGAGGGAATTTAACCCGTGAACTTAATCAATATGTACTTCTATTTGTGTGTGTATGGGGGGGGGGAGGCTACGTACGCACGACTTGACGATAGTCCATGCGTAGCTACTATTCATGCTTATGTTCGGGTAGATTTAGGCTTACACCATGATTTGTTGATACCATTGCTTGTTTATGCTTACTAGTTGTTGGATTAAAGTGGAAGTTGAATTCCTTATTATTTTGAAAAGAATTGAGAAATACCACTATGAGTTGCAAAATTATATGTTCAACCGCTTCGCAAATATATTCCGCGAGCGGGGTAAACCTCCACTACTCTCATGGGAGCGGGCCGTTCGCCTCGGCAGGATTTATTAATATATTATATGGTTCCGGCCGTTCGACCCTCGGCAGTGCACAATATATTATTATATATATTTGGATTGGGCCGTACGTCCTCGGCATAACTCGTTCGTAGTAATACCGAAATCCCTTCTTATATTTAATAATGTTTCATGGACTTAAAAGCTGAAAGGAATAGAACAGAGATATGGTTTGATTTCTTTACTTGGAAGAAGGATTTACTTACTATCTTCTTGTTTTGAGCGCTATTATTATTGCATATCACCTGCTTTATACATTATTATGTTTTTGGCCCTTAGTAAGTGTCGAAGTCGACCCCTCGTCACTACTTCTTCGAGGTTAGGCTAGATACTTACTGGGTACACGTTATTTACGTACTCACGCTACACTTCTGCACTTGATGTGCAGGATCTGAGGCAGCTGCATCTGGTTACCAGTCCGGCGTGCACGTTTGACTTCTAGCTCGAGACTACATGGTGAGCTGCCCTTCTGAGCCGTTCAGCAGCAGCCGGAGTCTCTCTTTTAGATATATATTTCTGTCTATTCCCTTGAGACAGTAGACTAGTATTCTTTTGTATATTCTTCTAGTAGCCCACATACTTGTGACACCAGGTCGTGGCACACACTAGTAGACTTATGTTTTTGGATTTATTATTATGACTTTGAAATGCACTCACTTGCTTTTGTTTAATTACTTTACAGTAGTAAATTTCTAAATCTTTTATAAATGCGGAAAATTATTACTTTGCAAACATATTAAAAGTGGGAACCACTAGATTTATCAGTGTTGGCTTGCCTAACAACGGTGTTGGGCGCCCTCGCGGCCTATGATGAAATTGGGTCGTGACATATTGCTCCATTGAAGAAAAGGGGAGAGGGCGGCGCCGTGAAAAGAAAAAAGAGAAAGC
This sequence comes from Nicotiana tomentosiformis, assembly GCF_000390325.3. Taxonomy (NCBI): domain Eukaryota; kingdom Viridiplantae; phylum Streptophyta; class Magnoliopsida; order Solanales; family Solanaceae; genus Nicotiana; species Nicotiana tomentosiformis. The sequence goes on from NC_090823.1 coordinate 62,776,861, forward strand.
TGGGATCTTCTTCTCAGACCGACCAGGGTAGCCGACCATCATCTTCTGCAGGAGGACTATTTGCTATGCTTTCCGAGGAAATGCGGCAGATTCGCGACCTAGTAGATGGCCTTCCACAGGGACCTGGGGAGACATCTGAGGGACCCTCTGTATGCATTTCAAAGAAAGAATTTCTAAAGTATCTTGATGATCAGAAGAAGCAGGGGATCACCTTAAGAAGTTGGAGAAAGCATACATTGATTTGGCCACAATGCACGGTACTTTGAGTACTTCTCTTGCCAAGCTGGCAAATGCACACACCAGGATGAAGACGAGGGATAAGAAGAGAGATAAATTCTTCACCCGCATGTGGAAGGGTGTGAAGGGGCTATGGAAAGTTCTAAAGCCTCATGAGTCAGTGCCATTGGCCAAGCCGGAAGATGATGATGATCCAGTTCATTGGTCAGAGGAAGAAGAGGAGGTTGCAACTGAGTCCGACATCGAGGAGAGAACTTGATGCAGTATTTAGGGAGTACTTTCCACCATTGTACTCTATTTTGTTTAGTTGCATAGAGGACATTGCAACATTTCTAGTTGGGGGTGGCTTCTTATATAACTGTTGATATGATAGTTTGATATTTTGTTTTCATGTGATGTGTTATATTGGTATGTTTACTAGTTTCTTGATTTTTTTAATATAGTATGTTCCATTTACTTCATGTTTACTAGTTTCTTGATTGTTTTTTAATGTGTGTGTGTGTGTATATATATTATTTTATTGGCAATATTTTTTGGTTTTCTTTATACCACGGTTCCTTTTCCGAGGATGTCAATTTTCTTTTGAACCGGGTATTTTAGGTAAATTATTGTGTCGACTTTTCCCGATGATAGATAGCTAGGCGACTTTCTTAAGGGAATTAGTCTTGTAGTTTATATATAGTTTTTGTTAATTTAGGAGAATAAGTGGTATGAGTTGGGGTTTGTGCCCATTGGCCAATTTGTGGCTTGCTTGGTACCAACATGATTTAAACCTCAATATATGAATTCTTGATCTTTGAAAAAGAAAAATGATTGAAGTAAGGATTATTTTCATGACTTTTAGACTCAACTTTTGTCTCTTTGATTCATTAAATAGTCTCTTAGGCTATATGTTACTTCTTTGAGTTCATTGCTTTCATTTGGATTTTGGATTTGTATTTCACTCGAGTTTTCATGTGCCATGTATGGTGAGGTTTATTGTGAGTTTTTTTGCATTCTTTGTAGTCTAGAACTAGCTCGGAATATGCTTCAAGGCGAAATTATAGATAATTTAGTTTGAAAAATGATGTTAGGCCTTCCTTGGACCGCTCTTTTGCCTTAAATTTCCTACCTGTGCATATTCTCACTAGTCAACCCCTTTTGAGGCGTTAACTTTTTCTTTGGCAATCATGTTACAAGTTTTAACCTTTTATTCCTTATTGATCTATCCTTTGGCACCCCACCTCCCTAAGTGCTTTGAAAGTGTAACTATAGGCTAAAATCCTAAGTTTGAGGGTGATTGTTGGGAAAGTTATGATATGGAAGTTGCTTAAAAAGGGAACGGGTGAAAGGACAAAAACATATAGTGTAACCTTCTTTGATTTTTGAAAAAAAAAATAGTAAGAAAGAAGATAAAGGAAGGAAAAATAAGGAATTGTGAATAAATGGAAGACTAGGTGGTGAAATGAAAAATGAAGAAAGGGTGGAAAGGTTCTTAAAGGAAGTGTACTTTGATGGTTGAAAAATTGTAGTGCTTAGGGAGGTTTTGAGTCACTCTAACCAAAATTGTGCCATACCTTAACCAAAAGCCTAATCTACAATCCTTTAAGTCCTAATCGATTTTGAACCAAGTTTGTCTACATTAGTGGAGAAATATATGAAGGGCAAGCCTATGGTACTATTTGTGTGCATTTGAACATCTTTGTGAGAGAGAGTTAATTCTTTCCATTTGATATCCCATTTATGTTTTGAATTGCAATTTATGAGTGTGAGATTCTCTCCTAAGTGTGAGGGCACATGAGATTTGAGTTGTGAATTTAATCCCATTTTCAATTGGGAGGAATGAACAAAGTAAAATTATTTGTGATAAAGAGGTAAATTTTGAAGCTTTAGTGTCATGACTTGATTGTTACTTTAATTAACATAGTGTTTGAGCACTTGAATTGTATTGAAATTTATGAGGAGTTTTTGGTGTTTCATATGCTTTGGATTAATTGTTGGTACCAATCAAAGTCACGTGTTTGTACTTAAAGTAGACCCTTTGACTTGGTATGCTATTGATGCACTATTGAGTTAAATACTTGGAAGGAGATCTTTTGCTTTGATTGCTTGAGGACAAGCAATAGTTTAAGTTTGGGGGTTTGATAAGTTGGTAATTTACCAATTTATCTCATCTTTAATCTTAGATGTTTTCTATGTTTGATTGATAAAATAGTATGTTTAATGTCGTTTACTTCTATTTTACAGGTTTTATGTGATTTAGAAGTGATCGGAAAGAAACCATGCGAAAACAAGTCAAAAATGGTCTCAAAAGTAGAAATTTGGAAATTGGACTCAGGGGTAGCAAATGCGAGCAGAAGCTCGCAATTGCAAAGCCAACTAAGTCAAACACTGTTTGCAAATGCGAAATGAGGGCCGCAAATGTGAAGTCAAACCAGACAGTCAACCTTTGCAAATGCGAATCCCCCGTCGCAAATGCGATTCTCAACAGAAAAGCCAAGGTTTGCAAATGTGAACATTCCTTCGCAAATGCGAAGATCGCGCTTCAGTTCTTGGCACTTCTGTAATTTTACATCCTTTGGCCCCAAACCCTTTAATGCATGACCTAGCTCATCTTTGGCATATCTTTGGCTTATTTTTCAGTCTCTTGACTAGAAAAGACAAGTTTTGGAGCTGGGTTCTTGCACACACACTTGGGTCTTGAAGATTTGAAGCTTTTGGTTGAGAATTTCTTACCTATTTATGTTCATTTATTCATTTCCTTGCTTTATATTGAATATCTAAGTGTGTACTATTTTTTTCAATACTTGAATCTTGTTTATGGGAATATTCATATTTAAAGTGTGGATTAAATATCTTGTTGTGCTTATGTATTGAACGATTTTTATTTATATTAAAAATTATTTAATTGTTCTTTAATGTTTCCAAAGGGATTAGCTAACCCTAGGACTCGTCCATTAACTTCGGATTAATTTTGAAAAAGATAATTTGGGGTTGAGAAAGATTAATTAACAAGAACTTGAGGCGTTAACCCTAACTTTATAGATTCTACCTAGGGATAGGGTTGGACTACTTGTAGTTGTATTCGGGGGTGCTTAATCTCTTAATTATTTTAGAGATAATTCAATTAGGAAGTCTTGTTAGTCTTCGGAAGAAGTTAATAAAGAATTATTACTCGAGGCTAATTAACATAAACTCGCTCATATTTATAAAATCGTGAAATACATTGGATCGTTACTTGAGTGTAATTCCCCATGTATCCATGCTTGTAGCCATAGAACATTTTACTTGCTTTCTAAGTTAGTTTACATTTTCGCATTTAGACATAAATATTTTATCAAAACCCTTTTAAGTGTTTGGCTTAGCATGACAAGTGATAATTCTCTTACATGCCTAATCGCCTACATATTGTTCTCTATGGGATTCGTGTCTGACTCATAGTTGGGTATATTATATTGCATGCGACCGTATCCGTTTACTTTTTAGTAGTGGATTTGGACGTCATCAAATGTCAATCTCCAAAGTTGAACAAAATTTTTGTTGAAACATAATTTCTCACATGAGCAATTATATATTGTACTTATTAGAAGAATGTTAATGTCCACAGCAAAATATTTTATCATGACAAAGTGGTCAAAGAGACAGAATGGAACAAACACCAAGAACATTATTTATAAAAGGTATTAGGTGAGATACAACACAACATACTTGTATCTCATATAATAAAATATTTATATTTACACTATATATGTAGCAGATTTGGCGCGGTACACACGTGCAACATACGTACACTAAAACTAGTATATATAAAAGCACGAAGGCCCTTAGCGAAATGTCGTTCGTCTTTTTTATCCATTTAAAATAGAATTCACATTGGACAAATTAGTCATTTGATTATTCTCCTAATATTTAAAAATAGTCAATTAACTAATTTTATATTATTTAGGAATAGCCATTTAATTAATTTTCTACTATACAGGAATAATCATTTAATTATCTAAGTCTAAGTTAAATAAGAGAAAAATATGGAATCAAAATAGTTTTCAGTTATACCTTAATAGAAAGGAAATTCTAACTCTTGTTATGGAAAAACTTTTCGGCAATTTTGCTGATTATCAAACAGAAGTAGGAACTTTTCTTTTACCCTTTTTATTTACATTTTGAATTGTAGCAGCAAATTTTTTGATTATCAAACAAAAAATTAGGAACTTTTCTTTTACCCCTTTTTATTTATGTAATGACCCGACCAGTCATTTTGAGTATTACAGCCCCGTTTCCCCCATTTACTGCTTATCCTGTGTTCATTTATAATTATGTGACTTGTCGGGGAGATTTCAGAATGAATTGGAACACTTAGTTCCAAGATGAAAACTTAAGTTGAAAAGGTTGACCGGATGTCGACTTATATGTAAACGACCCCGAAATTGAGTTTTGATGGTTCCAATAGCTCTGTATTATGATTTTGGACTTAGGAGTGTGTCCGAAAAATTATTTGGAAGTCCATAGTTAAATTAGGTTTGAAATGGCGAAAATAGGAAGTTTAAGTGGGCGTTTGGACATAAGAATTGTAAAATTCCAAATTAGGGGGAAAATGTTTTTCAAGTGAAAATGATATTTGAAATTTAGAATTGCGTTTGGACATGAATATAATTTTGGGTTGTTTCTGAAATTTTGTGAGTGATTTGAGTGAAAATTATGAAAAATAACTTTTTGAAAAATTTCAAAATTTCGAAAATTTCCAAAATGCATCTTCAAGTGAAAATTGAAAATTTTATGAACAAACGATGATTTCGAAAAAAAGTAATTTTTTTTTTGGAAAAAAAGGAAAAATTTCTTATGTCCAAACGGGCTCTAAGTTTGGAAGTTTGACTGGGGAGTTGACTTTTTGATATCGGGGTCTGAATCGAGTTCTGAAAATTTTCATAGGTCCGTTATGTTATTTATGACTTGTGTGTAAAATTTGAGGTCAGTAGGACTTAATTTGATAGGTTTCGGCATTGAATGTAGAAGTTGGAATTTTTTAGTTTCATTAAGCTTGAATTGGGTTGTGATTCATATTTTTAGTGTTGTTTGATGTGATTAGAGGCCTCGACTAAGTTCGTATGATGCTTTAGGACTTGTTGATATATTTGATTGAGGTCCCGCGGGCCTCGGGTGTGTTTCAGATGGTTAACAGATCGAAATTTAGACTTAGAACAATTCTGGAAATTTTTCCAATTCTGGTGCAATCGCACCTGCGATGGAATTGGTCGCAGGTGCGCTACCGCATAAGCGACAATACGATCGCAGAAGCGGATAGGGGCTGGTGAGGCAGTGGTCGCAGGTGCGAGGGAATTTCCGCACCTGCGTGATCGCAAATGCGGATGGAGAACCGCAGAAGCGCAACGTCCGCAGAAGCGGACTGGGTCTCGCAGAAGCGAGCCCGCATATGCGGTTCCAAGGACGCAGAAGTGGAGGCAGTGAAGGCCTTGGCAAACTGTAGAAGCGGTTGGTTTCTAGCACCTGCGAGACCGCAGAAGCGGCTAAGTGAGTCGCATGTGCGAAAGCTCTGGACAGTGTACAAAAACAGAGGGTTCCGAGCTTTTGCCATTTTTAGACATTTCCAACATGGGTTGAGGCAAATTTTGAGCGAGAATTTACGGGAAAACATGAGATAAGTCACTTATAATCATTGTTAGTCAATAATATTGAATTATTATTGAGTATTTCGACTAGATTACGTGTTTTTGAGGTGAAATTTTAGGATTTGGGTCTAGGGATTTGAAAATAAGATTTGAGGATTGACGGCCGAATTGATGTCGGAATTTGATAAATTTGGTATGGTTGGACTCGTGGTTGAATGGGGGTTCATATTTTGTAACTTTTGTCGGGTTTCGAGACATGAGTTCCAATAACGATTTTTGAGTTGAATTTTGGATTTTGTTGGAAAATTAGTATTTTCATATGGAATTGATTCCTATAATTTGTGTTGACTGTATCGAATTAATTGTGACTAGATTCGAGATGTTCGGAGGCCGATTCGCGAGGCAAAGGCATATTGGAATAATGAACTTGCACGGTTTGAGGTAAGTAACACTTCTAAACTTGGTTCTGAGGGTATGAATCCCTAAATTACGTGTTATATGAATTATTTGGAGGTGACGCACATGCTAGGTGACGGGCGTGTGGGCGTGCACCATAGAAATTGTGACTTAATTGATTCCGTGGAGTTGCATAATAAAATAATCTTGTCATTATCCATATATCCTCTACGTGTTAGAGGAAATTGAGCTGCGACTTATGTTAAAGATCATATTTAGGCTAAGTGCCGATATTTTTGGGACCCACAAAGGTCTTATTGCTAGTGAATTACTTATTTAAAGTTACAATTATGTACTCAGTCACATCTATCATTTGCATATCATATCTCAGTCTTTCTTTGTTGTCATTCATTGATTCATCATATCATTATGTCGGGTTGATTTTCATGTCATTGAGAGTCTGAGAGACTGGAGATTTTGAGTGATATTTATGGGATCGGGCTGCACGCCGCAACATATTTTATTTATTTATGCCTGGATCTGGCTATTATAGCGCTTGGGCTGAAGGAGCCCCTTTGGAGTCTGCATCCCCCACAGTGAGCGAGGTTGAGTTTATATTGAGGGATGGATCTTCCCTGGGCATGGATCTTGCCCGAAGCATTTATATTGAGGGATGGATCTTCATTGGACATGGATCTTGTCCGAATCATTTTTATTTGGGGATGGATCTTCTCTTGGGCTGGATTAGCCTTATACAGTACTGAGTGACTTACTGTTAGTTGATGTATATATATATATGGGATGGATCTTCCCTGGGCTGGATTGACCATACACATTTCTGAGTGATTGAGTATTTTGAGATTGTGAGTACACGAGGTTTCCACTATGGTGCATCACATACAGCATGTACATTGGCATGTAGATATAGAGACTTCATATTCCTCATATTATTCAGAGTTGATCTATTTTACTTGTAATGAGTTTAACTGTTGAACTTGAAAGCATGCCTACATTTATGAACTGTTATTTCTATACTAGACTGTACATGTTGAGCTCTTCACTACTTTCAGTCCAAAGGTTAGTCTTGTTACTTATTGATTACTGGGGTCGGTTGTACTCATACTACACTCTGTACTTCGTGTGTAGATCCAGGTACTTTTGGATATGGCGGCTGCTAGATTTCAGATTTTATCTATTGGAGACTATCGAGGTAGCTGCATGGAGTTCGCAGACCTTGACTCTCTTTCCTTTAAGTTATTTGTACTGTTCTATATTTTCAGATAGTGTTTTATCAGTCAGACTATGTTATCATTTAGATGCTCATATACTCAGTGACACCGAGTTTTGGGAGTGTATTTATATCAGTATTTGTGGGATTTTCTATTAAATTTAAATATTGTGTTTTCAAACTTAAAAGAAACTGTGGTTTAGTGAGGTTGTCAGCTTGCCTGGTATTGAGATAGGTGCCATCACGATAAGCGAATTTTGGGTCTTGACAAGTTGGTATTAGAGCCTAGGTTACATAGGTCTCACGAGTCATGAGCAGGTTTAGTAGAGTCTTGCGGATCGTTATGGAGACGTTTGTACTTATCTTCGAGAGGCTGTCGAACCCTTAGGAAAATTTCACTTTCTTGTATTCTATTGTGCAAATTTGTTGATTCCGAAAACTAAATTTCTGTTATTCTATTCCTTCACAGATGGTGAGGACACGTACTCCCGGATCGGTCGGCCAGCCACCAGTGCCACTAGTTAGGGCCACGAGAGGTCGGGGCTATGGTAGAGGTCGATGTGTAGCTCATACGACAGTTGGAGTAGCACCTGTATAACCACCAGTTGCTCCAGCTCAGGAGCAGGTTCCAGATATAATTGAGCCAGCATGACCAGCTCAAGCACCAGCCGTGCCTATCGTGATTCCAGGCCTTAAGGAGGCTTTAGCCCGGATATTAACTATTTGCATTGGCCTTGATCAGGTGGTTCCGGCTCAAGCTGCACCAGCTACTTCTCAGGCCGGGGGAGGTATTCATACCCCTGTCGCCTGTATTCCAGAGTAGGTAGTGCAGGAACTTTAGATACCGGGGGCATTACCAGTCCAACCGGTTGTTGCTGCTCAGCCAGGTGGGTCCTATTATGAATGACGTGGAGAAGAAGAGATTAGAGAGGTTTGGGAGACTCCATCCTCCAACTTTCAGTGGAACTGAGTCAGAGGATGCTCATGATTTCTTGGACAGATGCCAGCAGATGCTTCATACATCGAGTATTCTGGAGACCAGCGGGGTCTCATTTACTACTTTTCAGCTGACCGGAGCAGACTTATGAGAGAAGCAGACCAATTGGTGCAGAACCACTATCATGGCATGAGTTCTCCGTATTATTTTTGGAGAAGTTTGTGCCATAGACCCGTAGAGAGGAACTGTACAGGAAGTTCGAGTATTTACATCAGGAGGACCTGTCCGTGACTCAGTATGAGATACGGTTTACAGAATTGGCTCGTCATGCAGTTTGGTTGGTTCCCACTGAGAGGGAGAATATCATGAGGTTCATTAATGGCCTCAACCATCAGTTCTGTTTTGTTATGACTCTGGGAAATGTAGCAGGTGCTAAATTCGACGAGGTAATTGATAGTGCTTGGCGGCTAGAGATGGTCCGTATTCAGGAGCGTGAGGAGAGGGAGGCCAAGAGGTCTCGTGGTCCGGGTAATTCCAGCGGTGTTCCTTCTGAGGGACAGCCCTATCACAGCAGGGGTCGACCTTATAGGCCCACTCAGGTGGCTTGTCCAGCTCATCGTGGCACATCAACTAGCCATGGTTCATACAGTGCTCGACCAAGCCAGTCTTTTCTTAGTGAACTTCCAGCTTAGAGTTCATCTCATGCACCATCAATTCAGGGTTTATCTGTACCAAGTTCTTCTGGTAGTTATTCTAGTTCTTGGGGTCCATCTCAGTACTTGCCGACATTCTCAGAGAAGGGTTGTTTTGAGTGTGGAGATTTGGGTCACATAAAGAGATATTGCCCCTACCATACGGGAGGTTCAGCTCAGCAGAGGAGTCAGACTACGATTTCAGCGCCAGTTGCTTCACCACCCGTCTAGCCAGCTAGGGGTGGGGCTCAGTCGGCTCGGGTTGCCCAAGAGAGGGAGGCCGATCAGGTGGCGGTCATGCCCGATTCTATACTATTCCTGCCAGGCCAGATGCCGTTGCTTCAGATGTAGTGATCACAGGTATTGTCTTAGTATGCCACATGGAAGCTTCTATATTATTTGACCCTTGTTTCACATATTCGTATGTATCATCATATTTTTCTCATTATCTGGATATGCCCCGTGAGTCCTTAGTGTCACCTGTTCATGTATCTACGCCGGTGGGCGATACGATTGTTGTGGACCGTGTATATCAGTCATGTGTAGTGACTATTGGGGGACTGAAGACTAGAGTTGATCTCTTATTGCTTAGTATGGTTGATTTCGATGTAATCTTGGGTATGGATTAGTTATCTCCATGGCATGCTATTCTGGACTGTCACGCAAAAATCGTGACGTTGGCGATACCGGGATCGCTGGGGATCGAATGGAGAGGTTCTCTAGATTATGCTCCTAGTAGAGTAATTTCTTATTTGAAGGCCCAACGAATGGTTGGGTAGGGATGTTTGTCATATTTGGACTTTGTGAGAGATGTTAATGCATGCACTCCTACTATTGATTCTGTACCGGTAGTGCGAGATTTTTCGGTTGTATTTCCTGCAGACCTGTCGGGTATGCCACCCGACAGGGATATTGATTTCGGTATTGACTTAGTGCCGGACACTCAGCCCATTTATATTCCTCTGTATCGTATGGCACCAGCTAAACTGAAAGAATTGAAAGAGCAACTTCAGGAACTTCTTGATAAAGGGTTTATTAGGCCTAGTGTGTCGCCTTGGGGTGCACCAGTTCTATTTGTGAAAAAGAAAGACAATACTATGCGGATGTGTATCGACTACAGGCAGTTGAACAAAGTTACAATCAAGAACAAGTATCCTTTGCCACGTATTGATGACTTATTTGACCAGCTTCAGGGAGCGAGGGTGTTCTCCAAAATTGATTTGAGATCTGGGTATCACCAGTTGAAAGTTCGGGATTCGGATATTCTAAAGATGACATTCGGGACCCGCTATGGTCACTATGAATTTCTTGTGATGTCTTTTGGGCTGACCAATGCCCCAGCAACATTTATGCACTTGATGAATAGTATATTCTAGCCGTATCTTGATTTGTTTGTCGTAGTATTTATTGATGATTTCCTAGTGTACTCACGTATCCAAGAGGAACACGCACAACATTTTTGTATTGTACTACAGGGGCTTAGGGAGGAGAAACTTTATGCCAAATTCTCTAAGTGTGAGTTCAGGCTTAGTTCAGTGGCATTCTTGGGACATATAGTGTCCAGTGAGGGAATTAAGGTGGATCCAAAGAATATAGAGGCAGGTTAGAGTTGGCCCAGGCCATCTTCAGCTACTAAGATTTAGATTTTTCTCGGCTTGGCTGGTTATTATCTTCGCTTTATGGAGGGCTTTTCGTGTATTACGGCGCCTATGACTAAATTGACCCAGAAAGGTGCTTCATTCAAATGGTCGGATGAGTGTGAAGACATCTTTCAGAAGCTCAAGACTGCCTTGACCACAGCTCCAGTTCTAGTTTTGCCTTCAGCTTCAAGCTCTTATACATTGTATTGTGATGCTTCTCGGATTGGTATTGGGTGTGTCTTAATGCAGGAGGGTAGAGTGATTGCTTATGCTTCGTGCCAGTTGAAGTCACATGAAAAGAATGACCCTATTCATGATTTATAGTTAGAAGCTATTGTTCATGCATTAAAGATTTGGAGGCACTATTTCTACGGTGTGTCTTGTGAAGTATTTACAGATCATCAGAGTCTTTAGCACTTATTCAAACAGAAGGATCTAAATTTGTGGCAGCGGAGATGGTTGGAGTTTCTAAAGGACTATGATATTACTATTCTGTATCATCCCGGGAAGGCCAATATGGTGGCCGACGCCTTGAGTAGAAAGGTGGTGAGTATGGGTAGCCTTGCATTCATTCATGTTGGTGAGAGGCCTCTTGCATTTGATGTTTAGGACTTGGCTAACTAGTTCGTGAGATTAGATGTTTCGGAGCCCAGTCGAGTTCTAGCTTGTGTGGTTGCTCGATCTTCCTTATATGACCGCATCAGAGAGCGCCAGTATGATGATCCCTATTTGCTTGTCCTAAAGGACCCAGTTCAACATGACGATGCCAAAGATGTTACTATTGGAGATGATGGGATGTTGAGGATGTATGGTCAAATTTGTGTGCCAAATGTAGAAGGGCTGCGAGAATTAATTCTTGAAAAAGCCCATAGTTCGCAGTATTCCATTCATTCGGGTGCCGCTAAGATGTACCAAGACTTGAGGCAGCACTATTGGTGGAGAAGGATGAAGAAAGATATAGTGGGGTTTGTAGCCCGATCTTTAAATTGTCAACAGGTGAAGTACGAGCATCAAAGACCGGTTGAATTGCTTCAGAGACTTGAAATTCCAGAGTGGAAGTAGGAGCGTATTACCATGGACTTCGTAGTGGGGCTCCCACGGACTTTGAGGAAGTTTGATGCTGTTTGGGTGATTGTGGATTGGTTAACCAAGTCCACACATTTTATTCCAGTTGGTACTACTTATTCTTCAGAGCGGTTAGCTGAGATCTATATCTGCGATAGTGTTCGCCTTCACGGTGTGCCAGTGTCCATCATTTCAGATCGGGGCACGCAGTTTACATCACAGTTTTAGAGAGAAGTGTAGCGAGAGTTAGGCACACAGGTACAGTTGAGTACAACATTTCACCCTCAGATGGACGGGCAGTCCGAGCGCACTATTCAGATATGGGAAGATATGCTACACACTTGTGTTTTAGATTTTGGGGATTCTTGGGATCGGTTTCTGCCACTTGTAGAGTTTGCCTATAACAAAAACTACCAATCGATCATTTAGATGGCTCTGTATGAGGCTTTATATGGGAGATAGTGTCGGTCTCTGGTGGGTTGGTTTGAACCAGGTGAGGCTAGGCTATTAGGTACTGATTTAGTTTAGGATGCTTTGGAGAAGGTTAAATTGATTCAGGATCGACTTCGCATGGCGCAGTCTAGACAGAAGAGTTATGCCGATCGGAAGGTTCGTAATGTTGCTTACATGGTAGGAGAGAAGGTACTACTCCGAGTTTCGCCTATGAAGGGTATTATGAGGTTCGGGAAGAAGGGCAAGCTGAGTCCTAGGTATATTAGGCATTTTGAAATACTTAAGAAGATTGGAGAGGTGGCTTATGAACTTGCATTGCCGCCTAGTCTATCGGGTGTTCACCCAGTGTTTCATATATCTATGCTCCAGAAGTATGTCGGAGATCCGTCTCATGTTTTGGATTTCAGTACAGTGCAGTTGGATGGTAATTTGACTTATGATGTAGAACCGGTGGCCATTTTAGACTAGCAGGTTCGAAAGTTGAGATCAAAGAACATAGCTTCAGTGAAAGTGCAGTGGAGACGCCAGCCAGTTGGAGAAGCTACTTGGGACACTGAGCGAGACATGCAGAGCAAATATCCATACCTATTTGAGACTCTAGGTATAATTCTAAACCCGTTTGAGGACGAATGTTTGTTTAAGAGGGGGAGAATATAACGACCCGGCCAGTTGTTTTGCGTATTACAGCCCCGTTCCCCCATTTACTGCTTATCTTATGTTCAATTATAATTATTTGACATGTCGGGGAGGTTTCAGAATGAATTGGAACACTTAGTTCCAAGATAAAAACTTAAGTTGAAAAGGTTGACCGGATATGGACTTATGTGTAAACAACCTTGGAATTGAGTTTTGATGATTCCAATAGCTCCGTATGGTGATTTTGGACTTAGGAGTATGTTCGGAAAATTATTTGTAAGTCCGTAGTTAAATTAGGCTTGAAATAGCGAAAATAGAAAGTTTAAGTTTGGAAGTTTGACCGGGGAATTGACTTTTTGATATCAGTGTCAGAATCCAGTTCTGAAAATTTTTATAGGTCCGTTATGTCATTTATGACTTGTGTGCAAAATTTGAGGTCAATCAGACTTGATTTGATAGGTTTCGGCATTGAATATAGAAGTTGGAATTTCTTAGTTTCATTAAGCTTGAATTAGGGTGTGATTCGTGTTTTTAGCGTTGTTTGATGTGATTTAAGGCCTCGACTAAGTTTGTATTATGTTTTTGGACTTGTTTGTATATTTGGTTGAGGTACCGGGGGCCGCGGGTGAGTTTCGGATAGTTAACGAATCAAAACTTGGACTTAGAACAATTCTGGAAATTTTTCCAGTTCTGGTGCAATCGCACCTGCGATGGAATTGGTCGCAGGTGCGCGACTGCAAAAGCGACAATACGATCGCAAAAGTGGATAGGGGCTGGTGAGGCAGTGGTCGCAGATGCAAGGGAATTTCGGCACCTGCGTGATCGCAGATGCGGACGGGGAACCCCAGAAGCGCAGCGTCCGCAGAAGCGAACTGGGTCTCGAAAAAGCGAGCGCGCAGAAGTGGATCCAAGGACGCAGAAGCGGAGGCAGTGAAGGCCTTGGAAAATCGCAGAAGCGGTTGGTTTCTCGCACCTGCGACACCACAAAAGCGGCTAAGTGAGTCGCGGGTGCGAATCCTCTGGACAGTGTACAAAAACAGAGGGTTCCGAGCTTTTGCCATTTTTGGACATTTCCAACACGGGTTGAGGCGATTATTGAGCGAGAATGCACAGGAAAACTTGAGGTAAGTCATTATTAGTCAATAATATTGAACTATTATTGAGTATTTCGACTAAATTACGTGTTTTTGACATGAAATTTGAGGATTTGGGTCTAGGGATTTGAAAATAAGATTTGAGGATTGAAGGCCGAGTTGATGTCAGAATTTGGTAAATTTGGTATGGTTGGACTCGTAGTTGAATGGGCATTCATATTTTATAACTTCTGTCAGGTTCCAAGATATGGGCCCCACTGACGATATTTGAGTTGAATTTCGGATTTTGTTGGTAAATTAGTATTTTCATTGGAATTGATTCCTATAATTTGTGCTGACTGTATCGAATTAATTGTGACTAGATTTGAGTCGTTCGGAGGCCGATTCGCGAGGCAAAGGCATATTGGAATAAAGAACTTGCACGGTTTTAGGTAAGTAACACTTCTAAACTTGGTTCTGAGGGTATGAATCCCTAAATTACCTATTATATGAATTGTTTAGAGGTGACACACATGCTAGGTGACGAGCGTGTGGGCATGCACCATAGAAATTGTGACTTAATTGATTCCGTAGAATTGTATAATAAAATAATCTTGTCATTATCCACATATCCTCTACGTGTTAGAGGAAGCAGAGCTGAGACTCATGTTAAAGATCATGTTTAGGCTACGTGCCGATATTTTGGGACCCACAGAGGTCTTATTGCTATTTAATTATTTGTTTAAAGTTACAATTATGTACTCCATCACATCTATCATTTGCATATCATATCTCAGTCTCTGTTGTTATTCATTGATACATCATATCATCATGTCTGGTTGATTTTCATGTCATTGAGAGCCCGAGAGACTGGAGATTTTGAGTGATATTTATGGGATCGGGCTGCACGGCGCAGCATATTTTATTTATTTATGCGTGGATCTGGCTATTATAGCGCTTGGGCTGAAGGAGCCCCTCTGTAGTCTGCATCTCCCACAATGAGCGTGGTTGAGTTTATATTAAGGGATGGATCTTCCCTGGGCATGGATCTTGCCTGAAGCATTTTATATTGAGGGATGGATCTTCACTTGACATGGATCTTGTCCGAATCATTTATATTTGGGGATGGATCTTCCTCTGGGTTGGAATGGCCTTATACAATACTGAGTGACTTACTGTCAGTTGATGTATATATATATGGGATGGATCTTCCATGGGTTGGATTGACCATATACATTACAGAGTGATTGAGTATTTTGAGATTGTGAGTACACGAGGTTTCCACTAAGGTGCATCACATACAATATGTACATTGGCATGTAGATATAGAGACGTCATATTCCTCATATCATTCAGAATTGATCTATTTTACTTGTAATGAGTTTAACTGTTGAACTTGAAAGCATGCCTACATTTCTGTACTGTTATTTCTATACTAGACTGTATCTGTTGAGCTCGTCACTACTTTCAGCCCAAAGGTTAGTCTTGTTACTTATTAAGTACATGGGGTCGATTGTACTCATACTACACTCTCCACTTCATGTGTAGATCCAGGTACTTCTGGATATGGCTGCTGCTAGATTTTGGATTTTATCTGTTGGAGACTATCGAGGTAGTTTCTTGGCATCCGCGGACCTTGATTCTCTTTCCTTTAAGTTATTTTTACTATTCTATATTTTCAGATAGTGTTTTATCAGTCAGACTATGTTATCATTTAGATGCTCATGTACTCAGTGACACCGAGTTTTGGAAGTGTATTTATATTAGTATTTGTGGGATTTTCTATTAAATTTAAATATTGTATTTTCAAACGTTAAAACAATTATGGTTTATTGAGGTTGTTGGCTTGCCTAGAATTGAGATAGGCTCCATCATGACATGCGGATTTTGGGTCGTGATAATTTACATTTTGGATAGTAGAAATGTTATGTTTCTACTTTAAACACAAGTTAATTTCTTCTTGTAAAGTGTCAAGTTCGCAAGTAAGAAAAGAACTATCCTTAGATCTCTATAAAATTATTTTTAATGAGAATATATTTTCAAAACAAAGAATATTATTATAACGACCTGGCTGATTATTTTGAGTATTTTAGCCTTGTCACCTCTATTTGATCTTTACACATATGCAATTATGGTTACGGAACTTGCGGGATGGTTGGTTTGGGTTCGGGAGAGTTTTGGATTGATTTGGGACCCTTAGTCCCTTGGTTGGAAGCTTAAGTTGTAAGAGTTGATCGGAGTTTGACTTATCCGTAGATGATTCCAAAACAATGTTTGGATGGTTCTAATAGCTTCGTATAGTGAATTTGGACCTAGGCACATGTCCAGATTTGGATTTGGAGGTTCCTAGGTTGATTTGTTTCTATTTGGCAAAAGTTGAAAGTTTGAAGGTTTGAAACGTTGATAGGTTTCACCAAGAGTTGACTTTGTTGATACCAGGTTCAGATTTTGGTTCCAGGAGTTGTAATAAGACCGTTGTGTCATTTGAGACTTGCATGCAAATTTTGAGGTAATTCCGAGGTGTTTAGACATATTCGGCATAAATCTTAAATTTGGAAATTTGGATTAGTTCTTTAGGCTTGAATTGAGGTACGATTCGTGGTTTTGATGTTGTTTTGTTTGATTTGAGGCCTCGAACAGGTTCACATTAGGCTTTGTGTTTGGTTGGTGTGATTGGACGGGGTCCCAAGGGCCTCGGGTATGTTTCGGATGGGTTTTAGACCATTTCCTCTTGTTTTGGATTGCTGTTTGGTTGGTGTCTAATTTTCTTCTTTACAACCGCGACAATGCAGTCATGGGCGTGGAGGTGTTAAGCAAGTTTGTTCTTCGCGTTCGAGAAGGAAGGGCTGCTGTCATGGAGATTGTGAGGCAGTTGCCTTTACATTTGTGTAGGTTATGTCACATTCACGTAGAAGGGAAGGCCGACTGGGGGTGGCGCGTGTCTGTTCATCACGATCGTGTGCATGAAACCGCGTTCTTGTAGGCCCCAGTAGGTTGAGCATTGTGTTCGTGATGGTGGTCTCGCATTCGCGTAGGAAGGTCAGCAGCTCGGCGGAGGTTTTTCCTTCACGATCGCGATGTAGGTCCCGCGATCGCGATATGTACACCTGGGCAGACCACTTAAGTATTCTATTTCGAGGGTTTTGACTATTTTATCACATTTTAAGTTAGAGAGCTCGGATTTGGGCCATTTTGGAGAGAATTTTCACGATTTGGATTGAGGTATGTACTCGTGACTCTGATTTGTTTATTATTAATGATTCCAACCTTGATTTTAGTGATTGATTGATGAATCTAATTGTAGAAATTGGGGATTTTAGTAAAAACCTTTCTAAAGTAAAAATAGATGATTTGAAGTTCGTGTTGAGGTCGGAATCAGATGAAAATCATATATTTGGATTCGTATTGGAATGGGTATTCAGTCGGATTTTGGGGTCCAGGCCTAGGGTTGAAAATTTGGGTTTTGCATAATTGAACCAAGATCATAGCTTTATCATTTATGCTTGTTTCCTATTGCTTTTATTGATATTATTAAATTGTTTTGGCTAGATTCGAATCGTCCAGAGGGTGATTCACGCCGGAAAGGCTTTTTAGAATATTGACTTAGCTTATTTGAGGTAAGTATCTTACCTAACTTTGTGTGGGAGAATTTTCCCTTAGGATTTGGTCTAATTTGTATTATTGTGCTACGTAAAACGTTTATATAAGGTAATGAGTGTGTACATGGGTGTATGTGTGGTAATTGGGTTTGTTTGTTATATGAAACATGTTTTATTGTTGTTCACTTCCTGCACCCTTATATTATTGTTTTATGATTTTTATACATATTGTTGTTGAGCCGTGGGCTATATATTATTGTGGCTTTGGTATTGTGGTTTTGGTGATATTTATGGCACTTGGGCACGTAATGTGCGGCTTGATTGTTGTGTTGTGAATGGGATGCGCATGCGGCGACATAAGGGTGACATTCCATTATTAATGTGCATGCGGCGAGATAAGAATGGCTATTTATGTGCATGCGGCGACATAAGGGTGGCATTCCATTATTAATGTGCATTTGGCGACATAAGGGTGGCTTGTCGGGGTTTGTTAATAGATATATCGAGGATGATTCTTGTTATTGTTCATGTATTGGAACTGAGGGTTTGATGTTTGAAACAATTTTTTGTTTTCATTAAATGATTTTCCTTTGAGTTTTTTTTACGAGTTGTTAGTGGAATTTGATATGTTATTTCCTGCCCTGACCTAATTGATACTATATTGGCAAAGGAGGATTATTCTACATTGAGTTGTTGTCACATATTCTTCGAGGTAGTTAACATTTGTTCTGTTATGCTTTTGTTGTCCATTTTCTGTTGATGTCTTGAACAAATTATTTTAACTAGTTATTGTCTGGACTCAAACCTCGTCACTATTCTACTGAGATTAGTCTTGATACTTACTGAGTACCGATTGTGTTGTACTCATACTGCACTTTTGCACATGTTTTTGCAGATCCAAGTACCTCGGATCGTGCTGGTCACTAGAGAGCCGGGCCAGAGTTGTGGACACTTCAAGGTATATATAATGTTCCGCTCGCAGGCCTCGAAGTCACCTTCTATTGTTTCCTTACTACTATTATTTTAATCCAAATAGTGTTGTATTTGAGATTACTTGTGTACTTTTGTAGAGCTTATGACTCAATATTACTGTGTTTTGGGATGTACGACTGTTGCGTTCACTTTACAGCTAAGTTATGGCATTTTCTACCTTTTATTTAATAGTTAAGTTACTTTATTCTGTTTGATCTCATCATGTATTAGGCTTACCTAGTCTTAGAGACTAGGTTCCATCACAATCCTTAAGGTAGAATTTTAGGGTCGTGACAAGTTGGTATCAGAACTCTAGGTTCACAAGTTCTACAAGTCATAAGCAAGTTTAGTAAAGTCTTACGGATTGGTACATAGACGTCTGTACTTATCTTCGAGAGGCTATGGAACTGTTAGGAAATTTCATTTCCTTCATTCCTTATTGTGCAAATTTGAGCCTTTGTCTCACAGATGGTGAGGACACGAGCTTCAGTTACTGATGATACTACCCACGATGCCGGTGTTGCTAGAGGTCAGGGAAGAGGCCGAGGCAGAAGAGGAGCATGTGCTGCAGCGAGGAGATATGCTAGGGCCACAACTGGGGAGCCACTAGTAGCTCCGGTTGGGGAGCAGGCACCCAAGGTACTTGTTGTTACTCCTGGACTTTAGGGGGCTTTGGCATATTTTCTGAGCCTGTTTAGTACTTTAGCTCAGGCGGGATTGATTCCGATTGCACCAAATGCTTCTCAGGATGGGGGAGGAGCTCAAACTCCCGCTGACCGTACTCTAGAGCAGCGGGCTCATGTTGATCATGCTCCGGGTGTTATGCCGAGGCAGCACGTGATTGCGGTTCAGCCCGAGGTTAGGCTAGTGGCGTTAGAGGAGGAGTAGAAGAGGTTGGAGAGGTTCAAGAAGTATTTTCCTCCTACTATCAGTGGTGCAACCTTTGAGGATGCACAGTGTTTTCTAGACCAGAGTCACCATATTCTGCAAATTGTGGGCATAGCGGAGGTGAGTGGGGTTGACCTTAATACTTTCTAGCTGACGAGGCTAGCATATAGACAGTGGCGGGCTTATAAGGAGAGTAGTCTAGCTAATGCAACGCCACTTACTTGGGCTCCATTCAATGATATCTTTTTGATGGAGTTCGTTCCACAGACCCTCCAAGTTGTGTTGCGCACAGAGTTCGAGCAGTTGTGCCAGGGGACTATGACTGTGTCGGAGTATGCTATGCGATTGCTGAGTTATCTCGTCATGCACCTACTTTGGTTTCCAATGTTAGAGAGAGAGAGTCCGTAGATTTATTGAGGGACTCGGTAATGGTCTCAGATTTGGGATGACACGGGAGTTTGAGACTGATACTCCATTCCATTAGGCTGTGGAGCATATCCGTGGTCAGCAAAGGGAGGATAGGGAGGCCAAGAGGCCTCAAGGCTTTAGGGGATTTAGCGGTTCCCATTCTTTAGCTACAGCTCGTCATGACAGAGGTTTTGTCAGTCGACTAGTTCAATCTGCACTTCAGGTTACTTGTAGTGCTCCAGCTTGTTAGGGACCTCAGAGTACTCGATTTGGATAGACATCTTCCAGTGCATCTCCTGCATGGGGTTCTTACAACGGTTATTATATCCGTCTGAGTTAGACTTAGTACCAGCAGCCATGCCCGCAGAGAGGTATTTTGAGTGTGGTGATACTAGGCATATGGTGAGAGATTGTTCTAGACTTCGGAGGGGTGGACCCCCGCAGGGTACTCATTCTATGATTCCTGCTCCAGCTGCTACTCCATCTGTATAGCCAGCTAGAGGTGGAAGATAGGCGGGTAGAGGTTGTCCTAGAGAGAGAGGCCAGGCCCGTTGTTATGCTTTTCCTGGTAGGACTGAGGCAGTTGCATCAGATGCTATCATCACAAGTATTGTTATGATTTATCATAGAGATGCGTCAATTTTCTTTGACCCCGATTCCACTTATTCATATGTGTCATCCTATTTTCCTTCATATTTTGATATGCCTCGTGATTCCTTGAGTACTTTTGTTTATGTGTCCATGCCTGTTGGCAATTCTATTATGGTAGACTAGGTCTATCGCTCTTGTTTGGTCACGATTGGGGTATAAAAGATTAGGGTTGACCTTTTGATACTCAATATGGTGGATTTTGACATGATTTTGGGCATGGATTGGTTGTCACGATCACTCTATTCTTCATTGTCACGCTAAGACCGTGACGTTGGCTAAGTTGGAGCAGAGATGTTCATTGGATCATGTTCCTAGTAAGGTGGTGTCTTTCTTGAAGGCACATTGGATGGTTGAGAAGGGGTGCTTGGCATACTTAGCATTTGCGAAGGATGTTAGTGCTGATACTCCTACCATTGAGTCAATTCTGGTAGTGAGAGAGTTTCTTGATGTGTTTCCAGCAGACCTACCAGGCATGCCACCCGACAGGGATATTGATTTTGGTATTGACTTGGTGATGGGTACTTAACCCATCTCCATTCCACCATATCCCATGGCAAAAGTAGAGTTGAAGGAATTAAAGGAACAACTTTAGGAGTTGCTTGATAAGGGTTTCATCGGACCGAGTGTTTCACCTTGGGGTGATCCAGTTCTATTTGTGAAGAAGAAAGACGGTTCTATGAGGATGTGTATTTACTACAAGCAGCTGGATAAGGTTACTATCAACAACAAGTACCCACTACCGCGTAGTGATGATTTATTTGATTAGCTTCAGGTTGCTAGGGTATTCTCGAAGATTAATTTGAGATTGGGGTACCATCAGCTGAAGATCCACGCTTAAGATATTCCGAAGACGGCTTTCAGGACTCCTTATGATCACACTGAGTTCTTGGTGATATCTTTTGGGCTGACCAATGCCCCAACAGCCTTTATGCACTTAATAAACAACGTGTTTCAGTCGTATCTTGATTCCTTTGTCATTGTGTTCTCTGATAATATATTGGTGTATTCTCGCAGTCGAGAGGATCATGAGCAACACTTAAATATCGTGCTCCAGACGTTGAGGGAGAAGAAGCTATGTGCTAAATTTTTGAAGTGTGAGTTTTTGCTTGATTCAGTACCATTCTTAGGCCACGTGGTGTCCAGTGAGGGGATTAAGGTGGATCCAAAAACTATTGAGGTAGTTTAGAGTTGGCCTCGAACTTCTACCGCTACTAAGATCCAAAGTTTCCTTGGGTTGGCTTGGTAATATCGTCATTTCATGGAGGGTTTCTCGTCCATTGCAGCACCTTTGACTAGATTGATACAAAAGGGTGCCCCATTCAGGTGATATGATGAGTGTGATGAAAGCTTTCAGAAGCATAAGACCGCTTTGACTACAACTCCAATATGAGCTTTATGATATCACCATTAATTTTCATCCGAGGAAGGCCAATGTGGTGGCCGATGCTTTGAGCAGGAAGTCTGAGAGCATGGGTATTCTTGCTTTTATTCCAATTGGGGAGAGATCGTTAGCTTTGGATGTTCAGGCTTTGATCAACATATTCGTGAGGTTGGATGTTTCGGAGCCTAGCCAGGTTCTTGCTTGCTTAGTTTCACGATCGTCTTTGTTTGAGTGCATCTAGGCGCACTAGTATGATGATCCCTACTTGCTTGTCCTTAAGGATACGGTGCAACACGATGATGTCAATGAGGTGACTATTGATGATGACGGGGTATAGAGACTTCTGGACCGGATTTGTATATCCAATGTTGATGGGTTATAGGAGCTGATTCTTGAGGAGGACCATAGTTCGCGGAATTCCATTCATAGGGCGCCGCAAAGATGTACCATGATTTGAAGCAGCACTACTGGTGTAGAAGAATAAAGAAAGATATTGTGGAGCATGTGGCTCGGTGTCTGAATTGTTAGCAGGTTAAGTATGAGCAATAGAGACTGGGTGGTTTGCTTCAGAAGCTTGATATTTTAGTGTAGAAGTGGGAGCGTATCACCATGGAATTTGTGGTTGTGATACATGGACCTTGAGGAGATTCGACATTGTGTGGGTCATTGTGGACAGGCTGACTCAGATTTATCTTCGTGAGATTGTCACCTTAATGGTGTGCTAGTGACTACTATCTCGAATCAAGGCACACAATTCACATTGCATTTTTGGAGATCCGTGTAATGTGAGTTAGGTACACAGGTCAATTTGAGTACGACATTTCATCCACAGACAGACAAATAGTCCGAGAACACTATTTAGATTTTGGAGGACATGTTACATGCATGTGTCATTGATTTCGAGGGCTCTAGAGATCAGTTTCTACTGCTAGCAGAGTTTGCCTACAAAAACAGCTATCGGTCGAGTATACAGATGACTCATTATGAAACTTTAAATGGGAGGCGATGTCGTTCTTCGGTTGTTTGGTTTGAGCCTAGGGATGCTAGGTTGTTGGGCACTGATTTGGTCCGTGATGCTTTGGAGAAGGTGAAGTTGATTCAGGAGCGACTTCGTACAACGCAGTCCAGGCAAAAGAGTTATGCTGATAGGAGGGCTCGTGATGTGGTATTCATGGTGGGTGAGAGGGTTCTACTTAGAGTTTCGCCCACGAAGGGTATGATGAGGTTCGGGAGGAAGGGAAAGTTGAGCCCTCAATATATTGGTCTTTTTGAGATTCTTGAGAGGGTGGGTGAGGTGGCCTACAGACTTGTGTTGCCACCCAGTTTATCAGGAATTCACCTGGTGTTCCATGTTTCCATACTCCAGAAGTATTATAGTAATCCATCACATGTATTTGTTTTCAGCTCAGTGCAATTGGATAATGATTTGACCTATATTGAGGAGCAAGTGGCTATTTTAGATAGACATGTCTGAAAGTTGAGGTTGAAGAATATTGCATTGGTAAAGGTCCTATGGAGAGGCCAATAGGCCCAGGAGGTGACTTGGGAGACTGAGCATGATATGTAGAGCCTATATCCTCACTTTTTTGGCACTTCAGGTATGTTTCTATACTCGTTTGAGGACGAATGTTCGTTTAAGAGGGGAAGAATGTAGTGACCTGGGTAGTTGTTTTGAATATTTTAGCCCCGTTACCCCTATTTGAAGCATTACACATGTGTAATTGTGGCTACTTAACTTGCAGGGATGTTTGGTTTGGGTTTGGGAGAGTTTTGGAATGATTTGGGACACTTAGCCCCTTGGTTGGAGGCTTAAGTTGTAAGAGTTGGCCGGAGTTTAACTTTTGTGTAGACGACTCTAGAACAGTGTTTGGATGGTTCCAATATCTTCGTATGGTCATTTTTGACTTAGGCGTATGTCTGGATTTGGATTTGGAGATTCCTAGGTTGAGTTAGTTCTGTTTGGCGAAAGTTGGAAGGTTGAAAGTTTGGAAGGTTGGTAAGTTTGACCGAGAGTTGACTTTGTTGATATCGAGTTTGGATTTTTATTCCGGGAGTTAGAATAGGTATGTTCTGTCATTTGGGACTTGCATGCAAAATTTGAGGTCATTCCGAGGTATTTAGACATGTTCGGCGTAAGTTTTGAATTTGGAAATTTGGATTAGTTCTTTAGGCTTGAATTTAGGTGTGATTTGTGGTTTCGATGTTGTTTTGTGTGATTTGAGGCTTCAAGCAAGTTTGTGTTATGTTTTCGATTGGTTTGTGTGATTGGACTGGGTCCCGGGTGCCTCAGGTATGTTTCAGATGGGTTTCAAATCATGTTTCTCTTGTTTTGGTCTACTATTTGGCTGGTGTCTGGTTTCCTTCTTAGAGATTATGACATGGCAGCCGCATTCGCGGAGGGCATTTTTGTGTTAGGCAGGTTTGTTCTACGGGTTCGCGAAGGAGGGGCCACGATTGCGGAGCTTGTAAAGCAATGGCCTTCGCGTTTGCGTAGGTTAGGCCACGTTCGCGTAGAAGGGAAGTCCGGCTGGGAGTTGCATGTTTGTTCTTCGCGATCACGTGCATGAAATCACGTTTGCATAGGCCTCAACATGTTGAGCATCGCATTTGCAATGGTGGTCTCGCATTCGCGAAGAGGATCAGCAGATGGGCGGAGGATTTTGCCTTCGCGATTGCGACGTAGGTTCCGCGATCGCGATGTGTACACCTGGGCAGACCACTTAAGTGCTCTATTTTGACGGTTTTGTCTATTTCATCACATTTTGAGTTAGAGAGCTTGTATTTGGCCCTATTTTGGAGGGGATTTTCCTAATTTGGATTGTGGTAAGTATTTTTGACCGGATTTATTTAATATTCATGATTCCAACCTTAATTATAGCGACTATTGATGAATCTAATTGAAGAAATTGGAGATTTTTATAAGAAAATCTTTAAAGTAAAAATTGATGACTTGAAGGTCGAATTGAGGTCGGAATTAGATGAAACTCATATATTTTGACTCGTATCGGAATGGGTATTCTGTAACGACCTGGCCGGTTATTTTGTATATTGTAGCCCAGTTCCCCTATTCATTTTCTCTTCTATGTCCATTTGTAGTTATGTGATTTATCGGGATCATTGGATTGGTTTCGGGGAAGTTTCATAGTGAATTGGGGTGCTTAGTCCCAAGGTTGAAGGCTTAAGTTGAAAGAGTTGACCGGAGTTTGACTTTTGTTTAAATGACTCTGCAATAAAGTTTTGATGGATCCAATAGCTTCGTATGGTGAGGACTTAGGCGTATGTCCGGATGTTGATTTGGAGGTCCGTAGGTTGATTTGATGCTTTTTTGGAAAAGTTGGAAAGTTGAAGGTTTGGAAGGTTGACAGGTTTGACCGAGAGTTGACCATGTTGATATCAGGTTCAGATTTTAGTTCTGGAAGTTGAAATAGGTCTGGTGTGTCATTTTTGACTAGTGTTCAAAATTTGACGTCATTCGAAGCTGATTTGACATAGTTCAACATTAGTTTTAGAAGTTGGAAGTTCATTAGTTTCATTAGGCTTGAATTCGGGTGAGATTCATGATTTTGATGTTGTTCGATGTGATTTGAGGCTTCGAGTAAGATCGTAACGTGTTTTAGGACTGGTTGATGTAATTGGATGGGATCCCTGGTGCTTCGGGTGTGTTTCGGATGGTTGTCAGATCATGTTTGGACTTAGAGGAATGACTGATGGTTTTAGGTTTGGTAAAATCGCACCTGTGCGGATTTGGCCGCAGATGCGAGGCCGCAGAAGCGGCCTGGTGATCGCAGGTGCGGGATTTGCTGGGGCTTGGAGAGGAGCGCATGTGCGAGGATTTTTCGCATATGTGAGCTCGCAGGTGCTGGCAGGTGAGCGCAGAAGCGAAGTTGAGCGGAGGCATAGGTTTCCGCAGATGCGGACATGTGTGCGCAGGTGCGCATGCGCAGAAGCGCAAATGAGATTGCAGAAGCGAAAATGAGACCGCAGAAGCGGAAGTTTGCTGGAAGGTCAGGAAGCTGCAGATGCGGCCATAGTTCTTCAAAAGCGGTCCCGCAGGTGCAAAAGGGTTGACAACATGTGCTCTTGGTTGGAAGTTTAAGTGAATTCCACAGAAACGGAATTTGGACCGCAAAAGCGGCGTCGCATGTGCGACCAAGTTAGCCGCAGATGCAAGAATCGCTGGGCAGATGTTAAAAACGAGGGTTTTGGTTGTTTTTCTCATTTCAAACTTGTGGAGCTTGGCTAAGGGCGATTTTTGGGAGGCTTTTTGCTACAATTGAAGAGGTAAGTGAAATTTAATCACTTTTGATGTTAGATATTGTTTATCCATTGAATATTACACCTAATTTGAAGTGAAATTTGGGGATTTTAGACTATGTTGTTGGAGTATGAGATTTGGTGATTTGGGTTGAAGAATACATTGAGGTGTTGGTGGAAAATTCTTTTTGCTGAAGGGCCAATTATGCGGTCAGATTCGCGACCACAGATCCATTATGCGGGCCGCATAAGCGTCGCAGAGTTGAGCAGGGAGTTGTTGAATTTTGAGGGTTGTTTTGCGGTCTTTTATGCGATCGCATACCTGTTTCGCGGTCTGCACTTCTGTCACAGAGTTAGAATGAGGAAATTTTGTTGGGCGATTCTGCGGCCCATTTTGCGGCCGCATAAGTGGTCTACGGACCGCAGACCTGTCGCAGACCGGTCTAGTGCAGCCTAGTTCCTGGCATCATTTTCGCTGTCAATTTTGCGGACCGCATACCTGTTATGCGGTCAATTTTGCGACAACAGATTTGAGTTAGGGGGTCCATTTTGCTATTTTTTTTATCCGACCCCATTTTGATAAATAACCTTTGGGGCTTATTTTGGGGCGATTACCTAATAATTTTTGAGAGAGGTAAGATAATTTTAGAGAGAGAAGGAGGAAACCTAATACTCTAATCATCCAATCTTGCACCAACCTTCAAGAATCAAGGAAACCAACCACTAGATTATCATCTATCCGGGTAAGTCCTATTTCTAAGCTTTCATGCAAGAGGTTATGAGTTCTAGTATATTGTGGGGGTTGGATATAGGCCATGCATGTGACCATAGGTTGTAGTATATGGGATTAATGAACTATTTTGGTTAGTTTCTTATTGAAATTGTTTGAGAGAGGACGGGATTACCATTGTAGAGCTTTGTAGTCTATTTTGCATACTAGGTGTTTGACAAAATTCCTAAGAGTTACACCATGTGGATCCTTCTAATTATTATCCGATTTTTGCTATTTTCCTATAGACTGTTATTGCTAGAAGTGTTGGGACATTATAATAACTTAAGGAAAGCTCAAACAAGGTATGTTGGCTAAACTCCTCTTTTAGAATTGAACTCCGCAATGGCCTTGTAAGTCCCGTATTGCTCATTATAAATTGATTATTCCGAACAAGCCTTGTGTCAAAAGATACATGCGTCCAAATTGTATTCCAAACGTTCTTCTTTGTTGAGTTACTATTTGAGAGGGTTATTAAACATGGGCTGTGTGTTAATATATTATGATTTGAAGCGTGATTCTAATGAAAACTAGCATGTCAAATTGTGTAAGAAATCACATGTGTCTAAGACCCTTAATTTGGTTAGTTGCTCAAATGTGTATCTAAAGTCTTGAATTAAAATGGCTTGTTGTTGATAATATATAAGGATGCTTTAAAGTGAAAGAAGGGGGTTGGAGATGGAAAGTATGGCCACCGTGCAATTAATGAGAGTTATACTTGTGCCCAAATATGGCTGTTTTAATTAATGCTATGCTTTGTTAGCGTTTCCAATGTGTCTTTAGCTCTCTCTTATATATATATATATATATATATATATATATATATATATATATATATATTCATGAGTTAAAATTGTGTATTTCCCTTTTTGGGAAAGGTATTTAAAGATTAATTTATGCGTTACTCGTTTATGCTTCTAACTTGTGCTTTGATTGTCAACCATTTTACTCCATTTCGTGGAAAGGAATTCATTGTGTTTAAAGTCTTCATTGCTAATAAACTTAAAGTTGTGATTTCCGGAATATTCTATATGTTGATGTGTGATGGTGATCCTTGAAAGTATAGAAAAGAAAGTGTGGAATATGAAATATGGCCGCCATGCCATGAATAAAGAATCTTGTGAATGGCCAAAAGAGCCAAGGAAATTTTGTGGTTGTGAGTGGTTGAAAATACTAATGAAGGTTTATACAATGTGAAAGACAATGAGGTGAAAACATTTGTAATTATATTACCTTTGTGTGCAAAACAAAAATGTTTTTGGGAGTTTCATTAGCAAACTAAGGAAGGGTGGGTCATAAGGTCCACACCCGAAACTACACGTGTCGGTGTAGGGGTGGATTGTGATGGATTGTGATTATTCCCCTTATTTGGGATGAGATTGATATTAGTTGGAATTGGAAAGTCAACCCACACAACATATGTGGGAAGGCGGCCTAGCCGATCGGGTGGAGATCGGATGCCATGTTGCGCACATGGTGGTACTACTCTTGGTAACACCTTTGTTTCGCACCACATGTCAAACCACATTGTTCATGGGAAGATGGCCTTGCCGATTGGGCGTGATCGGACTCCGTGCTAAAAACACTGTGATATATCGGTGCTAATGATCTCCCAACCAAATATTTATATACTATTTTCGTAGTTTGAAAATTGGTATGTTTTAACTGGGCATTTGGATATTGTTGATTGTGACTTGATATTTATATGGTTTTCCCTTTCATATGTTGGAATTCTATTTTGAAAGTGGACAATTAGCTTTACATACTAGTATTATTCCATATGTACTAACGTCCCTTTTTTCGGGGGCGCTGCATCTTCAATGGATGCAGGTGGTTCGTCAGCATGTGGTTTTGACCCTCGTTAGCAGCTACTCTCTATTCAGCAGATTTTGGTGAGCCCTACTCTATTCCGGGCTTTTTGTCATTTGACATTGTACGTTACATTTGAGGTATAGCCGGGGCCTTGTCGCCGGCACATTCATACTACTCTTATGTTGTACTTAGAGGCTCCGTAGACAGGTTATGGGTGGTATATGATGTTGGAAATTAAACTCGTAAGTGTTGGTATTTGGGCGAACATGTTGTCATCATATCAGTAAACTTGTTATATTTTGGAAATCATAAATGAATATCCTTTAGTAATGGAAACTATTGTGGAACACTTGACTCTTCTCATGTCTATCACATGTACTGGTTCTTATATTGTTAATGGGCAAGGTTGGGTAGAAGGCATCTAACAGGCTTGCTTAACCGGGGTATCTCAGTTGAGTGCCGGTCGCGCTCCCCGAGGTCGGGGCATGACAGATTTGGGGTGGATGAAAATGAATGAAATTATTATGGTTGGACTCATAGTTGAATTAGTGTTCGGAATTTATGAATTTTGTCGGGTTCCGGAGTACGAGCTCGAGGTTGACTTTTTGAGTTGACTTTGCATATTTGATTTAAGACTTTAGCTTTATCATTTGGGATTGTTTACTATGGCTATTATTGATTGTATTAAGTTGCTTTGACTAGATTCGAGTCGCTCGGAGGCCGATTCGCGAGGCAAGGGCTTGTTGGAGTATTGAGTTACACGTTTTGAAGTAAGTAACATTTTTAAACTAGGAATTCAGGGCAATTATCCCTTAGAACCTTGCTATTTTTGATGTGTTGGGGTGACGCACGTC
This sequence comes from Nicotiana tomentosiformis, assembly GCF_000390325.3. Lineage (NCBI taxonomy): Eukaryota > Viridiplantae > Streptophyta > Magnoliopsida > Solanales > Solanaceae > Nicotiana > Nicotiana tomentosiformis. The sequence continues at coordinate 62,806,409 of NC_090823.1, forward strand.
CTAGGTAACGGGGGTGTGGGCGTTCACTGGGGTACTCATGATCCAGGTTGACTTTTGGACTATGTTGCTGTCACGACCCAAATCGGAGGGCCACGACGGGCACTCGGTGCCTTACTCAACCGAGTACCAATATAATGTATCTTTTTTATCATACCATCATGGGTAAATGGGCCATAAGGGCCATCATGAGATAACCAAAATAAAATATAAGGGGATACTAGACATACGACGACCCAACATTATATAGAAACTTATACATGTGACATACGGGCCTACAAGGCCGACATGATAATTTGTACACTCAAAACATAGGCCGACAAGGCCATACAAGTATTCGTATGCATGATATCTGTCTACAATTCTCTAAGAGTACATAAATATCATAAAGGTCAGGACAGGGCCCCGCCATACAAATCAATACACGTCCAAATCATACTGACCAAATAGGCAACTCTGAAGCAAGTGGAGTGCACCAACACCTTCCGCCGAGCTGATAGCCTACTAGGAGGACTGTCAGCCTATCTATCAGGACCTGCGGGCATGGCACGCAGTGTCCACGGGCAAAATGGATGTTAGTACAAATAAAGTACCAAGTATGTAAGGCATGAAAGCAGTATATAAAAGACATGAAAGAAACATGGAGTAAAGAACTCAACCTGTAAGTCTGAATAGCTCTTTGAATCATGAAAAATTTATAATGTCATTCATATAGGTATAAATGTCACATCATGCATAGGTATATGCGTACATAACATCATCAAGCCTCTGAGGGCATCCCATCATATCATCTCGGCCTCTGTGGGCGAAATCATCAACGTATACCAGCTGATCAGGTGGTAGTGCGTATATAACGCCATAGCCTTTCCCCATACCCCATATATATATATACTATACGTGTATATAATTCCATCTGGTCGTGGGTCAATATACATGTATAAATGAATGCGTGCTTGCTCGTAGGCAACCCTAGTACTTCTAAGAATAGAATCATTTATGAAAGTTGCGTGCTTGCTCGTTTCGTTGTATCATATGGATCATGCCAAAAGGAAAGAAGGGATAGCCTTAACATACCTTAACCCCGTTGAGTACTTAATACCTTCCAAGCAATTCTTCAAACAACTCAACTCAATCTACCATAGCATAAGGAGATTCAAAATCAGTGCTGAGTAAAGGCTAAGTCCACAACTTAAGCTAGTAGCTCGTTTATGTAAATTTGGGCAGCATCTCCCCTGTAACAAGTGACTTCTCCAATACCATATACCAACAACAACAACCAGAGAAATACTATCAGCAATTCAAAAACAACCTAACTACAATTCGGGACCTTTAATACAACAAAAACCCCAAGTATACCATAACACACCCAATCAACAAGTTATCAATTAGCCTGAAATTGCAACGACGAGCGACCAGCCCACTATCCTACCACATGTGGCATTTCTACACGTCCTCTATCCTTCCAAATTCCATAAATCAGCAGCACAATAGACCAACACGAGTTGACTACAAAACAGTCCACTAAAAGTAAAATAAATCAAACTCACGACTTCCGATCACCGTCCCATGAGTTCTAACTATAATGAAATGAATTTATCAACCTTCCTTGATATTTAAAAGATTAAATACAAAAAATATTAGTTTTCTTAACTATGAAGTACCTTCCAAAACTCAAACTACAAAGAAAAAGAGAGGCGATATAACGATACTTACGTCGTAGGGATCGTTCTAATGTTATCGCTTCTTGATTTCGTACCCGAGATTTTTATCATCTTTGAAAACCTTGTAGAGAGCTTAAAGGGTAAGTTTATGGGGGTTGTCTGGTAGTTTTCTATGAAGAATGAAGAGAAAGACGATTTAAAACCTATATATATCAACTTTTGAAAAGTCAAAGAGCTGCTAGCTTGGCACCCTAGCATTGGCCCTTCTTCCGATCCTTATATTTTTTTATCAGGCTGTCGTATGAATAAACTGTTAAGAGCATTGAAAATTAAATTCCAATACCTTCAATTTGTTATATAATATGTCCCAAAATGACTTCATATTACATATGAAATGTATTGCTCAAAAAGCTTCAGCGACACACCTACTTGTCAACTATGCAGTCTGCACAGTCTCACAAAACTGCAAATATATATCTACTCCGATGTCGTATTGACTAACGGTTTGATGATTTAGAAACTAGACTTGTATATATTCAATTTGATATGTGAATCATCCTGTAAGACAATGTATATTGGGAGAAAAGCTCCTCTACATTTGACCTAATTTTCAGCACCTTTATGAATGTAACTTGTGATGACTTTTGCCAACTTTTGTTCCACAACTCGCTTGACTTCTAAACGTAACACACGACTATCATAAGCCTAAAATAACTCATAATATAACCTCCTTATCATGTTAAGATCCCTAGTATCATTCCAAAAGTATATGTTATAACATTCCCAACTTGTCGTCATTCGACGAAAATTATTTTCTTCAATTTGTTTAGCTTCTAAGCCTTTCAACCCTCTTGGTACTTGTTATCCATGATCATAAAGATTTGTAACCTCCAAGGTAGCATGATTAACTTACTTTATGTATTTTCAAAGACGATCTCATTTCTGAGCTTACATCAGTTGACTTATGATGTACTCTCATGTAAGAAAATATGGGGCGTAGCATTATTCCCCCCTTCGGAACATTCGTCCTCCAATGTTGACTGATGCGCCTATCAGTCTCATAACCTATAGCTTTTATGAATACTTTAATACTTTCCTTGCCATATAGGTGACTATTCTATGAATAAATTCAAAGGCCAGGGCATTCCCCCCTTCGGCCTCTTTCTCACACCATGACTTGTGGCCAGAATCCTTTCAATCTCGTCATTGTTGCTACCTTATGTGATGCAGCCTGTATGACTCTATCCTTTTATGCGCGAGTCTTCTCTACTTTTTCCTCCAACTTTTAGCCAATCTCTTGGCCTCACTTTGTGAACATATACAGAACTATGATAAGTAATCCCCCTAGGAATCTATAGGTATACTGAAGTTCTTCGCTCGGTACTTTGTCGAACTTACAACTATTGCTATAACTTGTTTCATAGCCTTAGTTATCTATTATTATGGCGTTACTACAGCTAGGTAGGTCATACTATACCATAACTCTAACTTTGGTTTATTATTACCGAGGTCTGCTACCCAGCTCAAGGTTACTCTCTCGTTGCTTATCCTATATGTATAAATCTAAGTCCTTTAATGATTCCTCATTACTGTTCATCTTAATAATGACGGCCTAATCTCATCTCATACTTTGTAACTTTTATCCATCCATTGTTGGTTCACCTTAATGTTGATCTATAATCTTCAACTGATAACTTGAACCCTCTTACGTAATACATTGTCACTAGGGCTCACGTCACATGGGGGAACATTTGAAGTGATTTGCCTGATCCACCTAGAGAAGATACTATTCTTCAATAACCATATTTTATAGCATCCCAACGTGATTCATCTTATGGGGGGTATTTTAATCTTGTGCAATTCAAAAAGTACCTTTTCTTTAAATTATTACTCAATCAAAGGCCTAAGTGTCATCCTCTTATCTATCACAATTACACCCTTATTCTACTACTAGGGAAGCATTCCATGTCTTCTAAATGCACCTAGTCTTAGACTCCTCCGAGTTAATTCAAGCTATATTGAGCTTTCTATAACTTACGGAAACCATCAGCTCTCTTGTTTTGATGGGCTTAATCCCGAGGCCTTACCTATTCTTGTCACCTTCTCACTCATTTTTTCTTATCCTTACTCCTATCTACCTATAACCTTGTTGCTCTATGATACTTTAGCTTGCGACCTCCACATATCTATTCATACTACTCGCAATCTTCCTTTAACTTGCTAGCACCATAGATTTCCTTTCGTGCCTTCTCAGTTGTCTTTAAACATAAGCAATTACTTTTCCTGGTCGTTCTACCACTTTTTGAATGACTACTTGGCTTATCTTATTGCCCACGAATACTAGAATTTTTTGCAACTCATATGATCTCAAATATCACCTTTGACTTCCCATTCATTAGTCATGATTGGTGCCACTTTCTTATGGAATGCATACAATGTTGTAGTGAAACTATTTTTACAAAACCATTTCTACTTTATGTCACTATGCTTAGGTTGAAGCCTTCTTCCTTATTTCCTCGGCTAGTCTTTCTTTGTAGTACATAGGGGAGACTCTCTAACTCATATAAAGCTACGAGGTTATTAAATCATATACCCGAAGGAATTTTTGATATTCTTACTCTCCTATAATTAACCTTAGTTACTTACCTCCGTGCTCTTGTGCTCGTATGGTTGCTTTTGAACTGAAATTTTGAATGTCTCCCCAGTGGCACTCTCTTTTATTTCCGTAACACCTATACGACAACTTTAACTACCCAAACATCTATCTGAATATTTCTCAAGTATCGCAATGTCATATCTTCGAGACTGAATTCACTATGTTGGGGTTCATACGATTATCTTGCACAATCTGCTGATTTGTCTGTATCCTCTTGTCTAGTCATAACTAGGCTCTTCCTGAATCAACTACTAACTACTCATTGGTCCATTCACATATCTATATTTTGCGTAATCTCTCTTGGGTTATGTCCTTTATCTTAACTTACCCCTTGCACTGGCTCCTTATGTATCAAGTATTCAGTTGCACTTATTTACCATTAACATCTAGTGCTGAAACCCTTACTGCCTCTCCCCAGCGTCATGGTTGCATAATGTTCTGGAGTTATAACATATCTATAGAATCTAAATAAATACAATCTCATTCCTTTCGCCTTTTTACCACATTCTTCCTTTACTATTCCGTAGTTACCTGAATCATATAACTCCTACTTAATACCGTATCACACCTTCTTCCCCGTCTCTTAATCTTTTGTGTCCTTTCACATCTTCACTGACTCTTACTCGCCTTGCGGTAAACTGTTCTGTACCAAGGATAACAAAATTTTTTACTCACGAGGGTGGCACCTACTGTAACTGGCACATTTAGTCCCTTAAGCTTAACTCTACTCACAGTGCTCGCTTTAGGGAAACGTCTTCCTAAATGCCCTTTAAAGGTTATTCTTTTGTTGTCCATTCTATTATCGATGGAATGTGATCTCTGAAATTCTCACGATGCCGACTATTATCAAATCATTCGGTCCTAATTCATGTTCATTTTATCTTGTTCACCAGCCCATACTGATTTCTGTTACTTCGGGGTCTAACTTTTCCTTTTGGTAATCATGTTAGAGTCACCAACTTATTTCTTGAAATGAGGATATGACTTCATGGCTTATACCCTTTTTATTGATTCAAGGCATGTATCCTTCGAAAATTTTAGCCAATGATAACAATCCATTCACCATTTTGGGTTACTCTAACCCCAGCTAGATCCTGATATCCCATTCTTCTCTTAAACTATATCTGTTAGCTCCCATAAGGCATAATTGAGATGGGTGTTGTCAAGTGTATATATCTCTGTTACTATTAAAAGTAACTTAGAATGCTTATATCTCTCTACCGGAATTGTAAAAACTAATAATCTTCACTAACTGGGCACCTCATACCCTTCTTCACCTTGCTTCTTTTACTTGTTGAAACTTGTACATACCTTCTGATTCTCTTGTTTCTTATTAAACCATAGGTGGATAGATATTCATGACTTAGGCATCCTTATCAAGAAGCTTACACATCTTAATACACACATAATCTACTGAAGACCTTACATTTACTCATCATAAGCATGAAGCAAATCGAGTTCCTCTAACTTAACTCTTCCACAACCACATTTAATCTCTTACCTACTGTCTTTCTGGATGTAGGTATCGTTGTATTATGAAGAAAGTAGAATTTAGGAGTTTGAATTCTTACAACTGAGCTCTACCACACGATCTAGAGTAAGAAGAAAGTGTGACAGTCCTAAATGCTATGTAGCCTCCTACTTATAAGTGTGGTGCACAACACACCCATAAAAAAACTCTATTAGACACGACTTGTAGACTCCTTAGGATAAAACTGCTCTGATACCACTTTTGTCACGACCCAAATCGGAGGGCCACGACGGGCACCCGATGTCTTACTCAATTGAGTACCAACATAATGTATCTTTCTTATCACACCATCATGGGTAAATGGTCTAGAAGGGCTGTCATGAGGTAACCAGAATAAAACATAAGGGAATACTAGACATAGGATGACCTAACATGATATAGAAACTTATACATGTGACATACGGGCCAACAAGGCCGACATGATCATTTGTACACTTAGCCGACAAAGGCCATATAAGTATCCGTATACATGACATCTGTCTACAAGCCTCTAAGAGTACATAAATATCATAAAGGTCGAGATAGGGCCCCGTCGTACCAATCAATACATGTGCAAATCATACTGACCAAATAGGCAACTCCGAAGCAAGTGGAGTGCACCAACACCTTCTGCTGAACTGATAGCCTACTAGGAGGACTGTCAACCTGTTTATTGGGACTTGCGGGCTTGAAATGTAGCATCCCCAAGCAAAAGGGACGTCAGTACAAATAAAGTACCGAGTATATAAGGCATGAAAGCAGTATATAAAAGACATGAAAGAAACATGGAGTAAAGAACTCAACCCGTAAGTCTGAATAGCTATGTGAATCATGAAATATCTATAATATCATTCATATGCATATAAATGTCACATCATGCATATGTATATGCGTACATAACATCATCAAGCCTCTGAGGGCATCCCATCATATCATCTTGGCCTCTGTGGGCGAAATCATCAACGTATACCAACTGATGAGGTGGTGGTGCGTATATAACTCTATAACCTTTCCCCATACCCTATATACATATACTATACGCGTATATTATGCCATCTGGTCATGGGTATATATACATGTATAAATTAATGCAATACATAATGAAGTAAGTCAATAAGATCTTTCGGAATGTCATGAGACCCATGAATAGATGATATGATAGTAGGGCATATGGGGAATCAAGTACATAGGCAACCCTAGTACTTCTAAGAATAGAATCATTTATGAAAGTTGCGTGCTTGCTCGTTTCGTTGTATCCTATGGATCATGCCAAAAGGAAAGAAGTGATAGCCTTAACATACCTTAACCCCGTTGAGTCCTTAATACCATCCAAGTAATTCTTCAAACAACTCAACTCAATCTACCATAGCATAAGGAGATTCAAAATCAATTCTAAGTAAAGGTTAAGTCCACAACTTAAGCTAGTAGATCGTTTATGTAAATTTGGAAAGCATCTCCCCTGTAACAAGGGCCTCCTCCAATACCATATATCAATAACAACAACCAGAGAAATACAATCAGCAAGTCAAAAACAACCTAACTACAATTTGGGACCTTTAATACAACAAAAACCCCAAGTATACCATAACACACCCAATCAACAAGTTATCAATTAGCCTAAAATTGTAATGATGAGCGACCAGTCCACTACCCTACCACATGTGGCCTTTCTACACGTCCTCTATCCTTCCAAACTCCATAAATCAGCAGCACAATAGGACAACATGAGTGGACTACAAAATAGTCCACTAAAAGTGAAATAAATCGAACTCACGGCTTCTGATCACCGTCCCGTGAGTTCTAACTATTAGGTAATGAATTTATCGACCTTCCATGATATTTAAAAGCTTAAATACAGAAAATAAGAATTTTCTTAACTATGAAGTATCTTCCAAAACTCAAACTACAAAGAAAAAGAGAGGCGATATAGCCAACTTACGTCGTAGGGATCCTTCTAATGTTATCTCTTCTTGATTTCGTACCCGGGATGTTAATCTTCTTTGAAACCCTTGTAAAGAGCTTAAAGGGTAAGTTTATGGGGGTTCTCTGGTCGTTTTCTATGAAAAATGAAGAGAAAGACGATTTAAAACCTATATATATCAACTTTTGAAAAGTCAAAGAGGTTCTAGCTTGGCACCCTAGCATTAGCCCTTTTTCTGACGCTTTTATCTTTTTATCCGGATGTCGTATGAATGAACGGTTAAGCGTGTTGGAAACTAAATTCCAATACCTTCAATTTTTTTGTATAATATGTCCCGAAAGACCTCATATAACATACGAAATGTATTGCTCAAAAAGCTTCAGTGGCTCGCCTACTTGTCACCTGTGCAGTCTGCGCAGTCTTACGAAACTGCAAATATCTCTCTACTCCGATGTCGTTTTGACAAACGGTTTAATGAGTTAGAAATTATACTTGTAGATATTCAATTTTATATATGGATCATCCCGTATTTCAAAGTATATTGGCAGAAAAGTTTTGCTATATTTGACCAAATTTTCAGCACATTTATGAATGTAACTTGTGATGACTTTTGCCAACTTTTATTCTACAACTCGCTTGACTTCAAAACATAACACACTACTATCATAAGCCTACAATAACTCATAACATAACCTCTTTATCACGTTAATAACCCTAGTATCATCCCAAAAGTACATGTTATAACATTCCCAGCTTGTCGACATTCGACGTAAATTATTTTCTTCAATTTGTTTAGCTTCTAAGACTTTCAACCCTCTTGGTACTTGTTATACATAATCTTAAGGATTTGTAACCTCCAAGGTAATATGACTAACTTACTTTATGTACTTTTAAAGGTGATCTCATTTCGAGCTTACATCAATTGACTTATGATGTACTCTCATGTACAAAATTATGGGGTGTAACATTTGCTATCTTGTCTTGTTTTATCTGTGTTTTTCCTACTTGTAAGATTAACTGAGCTATGATTCATGTTAGAAATCTTATTTAGGCTATGTGTTTATTTTATTGAGACTTAATGAGGCTATTTCTTTGTTTTGAGTTATCTAATTTAACTAAAATTATACACTCAGTCATGATTCTTCATTTGCATATCAAATCTAAGTCTCTGTTCATCATTCATTATTGCATAGCATGTTATCATTGTTTTGCCATATGAGGTGTTGTTGGGCTAAGTGATATGAGATTGTGAGCCCTTGAGACTTAAGAGGTTGATGACTAAGGTGGGCCTTAGAGCCGTGTTGAGAGTGTTATTTGGATCCGGCTGCACACCGCAGCAAGCCATATTGGCTTTATTATTATTATTTGGATCGGGTTGCACGCTGCAGCAGGCCATATTGGCTTTTGATTAGCACTTGGGCAGGATCTGCCCCTCCGGAGTCTGACATACCAGCAGTAAGCGCATGCACAATGATATAAATGCACATGCTTTTAGTGAGGGGAATTGATTCCATGCACCTATACAGTGCTGAGTGATTTTGTGTGTGTGATGAGGTGGGTATTTTAGGAATACAACTTGAGTATGTTGAGAGTGAGAGCACGTGGGAATACAACCATGAAATCATTCATTTGACATGCATACTTGACATGTAGGCATAAAGATATATCATTCCTCATGCTTGCTGGTAAATGAAATTATCTTATCAGTGTTGAGCTTTACTCTCTATACTTGAAAGCATGTCTAAGCCAATAGCATCTCCGAATACAAAAATATCGTACCAAAACCCAATAGCAGCTCTGAATCAAATGGAGCACACCAACTCTCACTGAGCAAGGATCCTAAGAAGAGGGATCGTCTGCCTATCTACCTGCACCTACGGGCATGAAATGCAGGCCCCCAGGAAATAGGGGCATAAGTACGAATAATGTACCGAGTATGTAAGGCATAAAAATCAGTATATAAAAGACATGAAAGAAAGGACTCAACTTGTAAGTCTGAATAGCTCTGTGAATCATGAAACATTTATAATATCATACATATGCATATAAATGTCATATCATGCATAGGTATATGCGTACATAATATCATCAAGTCTCTGAGGGCATCCCATCATATCATCTCGGCCTTAGTGGGTGAAATCATCAACGTATATCAACTGGTCTGGTGGTGGTGCGTATATAACGTCATAACCTTTCCCCATATCCCATATACATATAATTTATATGTATATGACGCTATCTGGACATGGGTCAATGTACATGTATAAATGAATGCAATTCATAAGAAGTAAGTCAATACGATCTCTCAGGATGTCATAAGATCAATATGCCTTCCGTTAATATCACGAAATAAACTTTATCAACTTGCATATTTCTGAGACCCATGAACAGACAATGTAATAATAGGACATACGGGGAATCAAGAACATAAGCAACCCTAGTACTTCTAAGAATATAGTCATTTGTGAAAGTTGCGTGTTTGCTCATTTTGTTGTATCATATGGATCATGCAAAAAGGAAAGAAGGGATAGCCTTAACATACCTTATAGAAATCAGTCCAATAACAATGCTAAACTCAGCTCACTGTGCCTTAATCTACAACAACGACAGTGAAGCTATTATTGTCAAGCTACAGATGACTCTCTCATTTATATAATGAAAGTAACTTAATCTATAACAAAACATGCAACATTTTCCTTGATTTTACTGCTTCCTCAAGCCTACTATATGCGAGACAACAACACAATACAATCAGTAATGCAAAAACAAACTAACTACAATTCGAGACCTTTAATACAGCAAAAAGGCCAAATATACCATAACACACCCAATTAACAAGTTATCAATTAGCCTGAAATTGCAACGACGAGCGACTAGCCCACTATCCCAACCCATCTGTCGTTAAAAGTTTGGGTAAAATCACACATTACTGATTTACCCTAATATTTTGGTGATTTCGGTGAAAGATTTGGGTTATACTATTATACCTGAAAAGCATGTCTATTATTCTCTAACTGTGAATGAGTTGGGTGTAACACCTTTTGAGTTATTACTTGTACTGCTTTCATTATATTGTTACAAGTTGTTCTTGGCTATTGGTGTCGGACCCTGAATATTTTCCAATCTCATCACTACTTTCAACCTAAGGTTAGGTTTGTTACTTATTGGGTGCATGGGGACGGTTTTACTCATACTACACTTCTGTACCTTGCATGTGGATTTTGGAGCTGACGTTGCTGTGTATGGAAGGAGCTGGCATTGAAGATCTACCTACGTTCTGGTTATTTATGCCTCTTGTTCTAGTTAGCTTTAGGTTTATAAATCTGTTTATGTATAACTCAAACAGATGATGTATTTATTTCGTACCAGCTTTGTAAACTCTAAGTCTCAAAAGCTCATGATTTATGCTACCAGTCCATGGGTTGTTGTATAAAAGTTTAGTTATTTCATCATTTATTTCTTAGTAAATCTCATTTGAATTAGATTATTGTTAATTGGCTTACCTAGCGGGTTTGGTTAGGTGCCATCACGACTAGTGGATTTGGGTCGTGACAAGTTGGTATCAGAGCTATATGTTCCAAGGTTCTATGAGTCATGAGAAAGTGTCTAGTAGAGTCTTGCAGATCGGTATGATGGCGTCCATACCTTTCTTCGAGTGGCTACAGAGCATTCCGGATAAACTTCCCATCTTTCTTTCCTTATCGTGCAACATTGATTCAGCTTGAAGCATATCTCTTTGAATTCTTTCCAGTCACTGGTATGTGTATATGAGCGCTTGGTATCAGCTGTGCATTGATGACTTGTGATTCTATGGATTTGGTGCGAGATGTGTTTTCTGTGTTTTGGAGTTGGGCCAGTCTGGAGGATATGAGGTCGGGTTTTGACCGCAGCTTGAGCTCGATGGTTTTAGTTGCGTGAGTATGTGCTTTGGACTCATATTTTTGGTAATGTCCCTAGAAGTAGGATTGGTGGCTGAGTGAGTGATTGGATGATTATACGATGAGTATGATGTGACTGCGGGATGTGTTAAGATGGCTTAGGTATGACGAGAAGAGTTTGCTTGGGATGCGGAAAGGACTATTGGGTGCTTGATTTTTGACTAGATGTATTGTTCGGTCTTGAGTTACGAGTGTGTTAGGGATCTTTCAGTCGTTTGTATATGAAATGAAGTGTGTCCTTATGTCTTGTTGATGAGTTCAGACTCGGGAAGATTTAGTTATTGCATAATGGTCGTGGCCATGGTAGGGCGTAGTGAAATACGAATTTGAGGCTAAGCAGGTGGGTAATCTCCTGCGGGGCGGCCTGCAGATGTATGATCCTTATGATATCGTGTGGAGAGTTTCCTTTTTCCAGTGGGATATATGTGTTGCGATTTGAGTTTGGATCCGTTGGGAGAGTCGACTTGACTGTCACGAGGATGAATGCGAGTTTAGCAAATGATTTGAGGTATTTGATGGTTTGTGTTACATGAGCTTATGAAGGATTCAGTTGAATTTCAGTGCGGGATTATGGCAGTAACGGAGTAAGGGTATTATGGGTTATTGGATGTTTGTTCTATGGCTTCGAGCCAAGCGGGGGAGTCTACTATTGACGATCAGATTGCATGGTTACATGTTGTAACAATTTCCTCCTGAGGCATGTTTGTGAATCAGTTATGACTTGATGATGTTGCTTTTGAAGATGACTTGAGTAAGGAATTTCTGGATGCATGATGTGTTACACCTTATGGATATATGAAAATCTTGGGAATTATTTAGGGCTGTTGTTCGTGATGGATGTAATGTACTAAGAAAAAAAGATTCTCTCGGTTGCTTAGGGGTGTGGATTACTTTTTTGGGTGTTATTGTGCTAATGGGGGTACAGTCATTCGGCCCGTTTGGGCGGTGCATTGAGATTTGAGCAGGGAGGATAACTCTCGAGAATGTTCTAAAGAGTTCAAGATTGATATGTGGCATTTGGAGGATTTCCCCGGATTTGTATATGGCTAAGATCTGAGATTTGCATTGAATGGTGTTGGGAGTCGCGATATTTTTTTATCATTATTGGATTCTATATTTCAGTATTAAAAAGGTAAATGGAAAAACATTAATTTCACAGAAGGTCTCTTCAGAGTGGGTGTCTCGGTGGTGGTACTTTTTGTAACACCCCGGAAAATTTTGCAAAGAAAATAATGTTTCATGGTGCCGGACTAGGCTTACGTGTTTGAGGATTGTAGAAATTATTCGCGAAAAAGCGCGTTTATGCGGTCCATTATGCGACCGCATAATCACTCTGCGGGTCGTATAATGGCCGCAGAAGCGAGCAGGAGAGGGCCATTCTGGAAGCAGCTACGCGGTCGACTATGCGACTGCATAACTGTTATGCGGTGCATTATGCGACCGCATAACAGTTATGCGGACCGCATAGTGACCGCATACACAGACAAATTTTTGATCATTTTTGTCAGCAATTATGCGACCGATATGCGGTCGCATATGCGATCGCAGAACCGTTCCGGAGCTCCATTTTTTGGTTTTTAAAACTTGACCCTATTTCATTAAATACACTCTTTGGGCCATTTTTGAAACATAATCTGATATTTTCGAGTGAGAGAGAGTGCTCTAGAGTGAGAAGGTGTTATTCAATAATTATTCTTCAATTCTTGCCCAAGTTTTGGAAGATTAAGAAGGGAAACTCACTGGGTCTTTATCCTGGAGGTAAGATTCTACACCCTAACCCTCACTTTTGAATTTTGTGTAGAATTGGATATTTAGCAAGATAATTTCTGGGCAGGAGGGTTGTTTATTTACATGCATGTGATATCAAGGGGTGTAGGAAGATTGTTGAACTAGGCATGGTAAATATTGGGTTGTGGGATGATGGAATTCTCCATAAAAGGGCCTTGAAACCTTATGCACACCTTGTGTTTGATAAAATGCTCAAATGAGCTAGAACCATGATCATCTTCCTAATTTTGGTTCAATTTTTTATATTTCTAAAATAGATTGAAGTTGCTAAGAATTCCGAAACATTTGGAGTGTAAGGAAGCTCAAGTGAGGTATGTTGGCTAAACTCTTCTTTAAGAATCGGAATTCCCAATATCCTTGTAAGTTTCGAGATGTTGATTATAAATGGAGTATTCCGATAGGTTTTGTGATGAACATATATGTTAAATTCGTATTTCAAATGCTCTTATCATATTGCATTATAAATTGAGGATGTGTCCCAAACTATGGATTAAGTATCCACATGTTATAATTTCTAGTCGTAATTTATGTGAAAGTTATTATGCCAAGTTGTGTAGAAATTGTGATTGTGATACACCTCCACCCGCATACATTGGGCTGAGGCGGCATGACCGCTTTGTGTGGGGATTATGGTGTAGATATTATGATTGTGATATACCTCCACCCGCATATATATTGGGGTGAGGCGGCATGACCGCTTTGTGTAGGGATTATTGTATTATGGGACTGCACCTCCACCCGCTTACAGTGGTGTGAGGCGATATGACCGCTTTGTGTATAGTTTTGGTATTATTGTGGCACCACCACCAGCATAAATTGGGGTGAGGCAGCATAGCCGCTTTGTGTTGGTATTGGTATCGTTGATGCATTTCCACCCGCATACATTGGGGTGACGCAGCATAGCCGCTTTATGTAGGTTCTTGGTACTGTGGTCATACATCCACCCGCATACATTGGAGTGAGGTGTCAGGGCTGCTTGATTGGAGTTTTGGTATTGTACGTATAACTCAACCTGCATACATCGGGTGAGGCGGCGGGACCACTTTGTGTGAAGATGGTTACATAGGATCTCATCTTAAATCCTATAAATATTATTGATAGCTTTTAATAAGCTTGCTATGGTTTAAACGGTTATCTATATTATTCTATTGCTGCACTAGTTCATCATATTCATCTTGTATTTCTGAATTCTTAAATTAGTGTTTAGTTTTCATACTAGTACTATTCGACGGTACTAACGTCCCTTTTGCCGGGGGCGCTGCATCTTTAAATAGATGCAGGTGGTTCCACAGCAGGAGATATTGAACAGTGATAGCAGTACACCTTCTTCCCTTCTGACTTGGTGAGCCCTACTTCATCCCGGGGTCACGTATCTTTTGTTCTTTGTGTATCCTGTTTGAGGTATAGCCGGGGCCATGTTGCCGTCATTATAATTGTACTCATCTTCATCTATATAGGCTCTGTAGACATAGTGTGGGTTGTATAATGGTGCTGGGGAAGTCAAACTCGTGTGTTGTGCTTGAATTACTATTTCCACTTCAAATTATGAAAATGTGTTTGGAATTGAGACTTTAAAATAAAGTAACTGATGGTATGAAATTGGTATTGTAGACATGATCACTTTATTTGTTGATTAATGAAAACATATATGTTCTCTCTATTCATGAATGAGTTTGGGTATAAGGAAATCTAATAGGCTTGCTCGGCCGGGTTCACACGGTTGAGCGTCGGTCGCGCTCCTCAGTTTTGGGGCGTGACAAACATGGTATCAGAGCCTAAGGTTTTAAAGTGTCTTAGGATGTCTCAAAGCCGTGTCTAGTAGAGTCCTTATTATCGGTGTATTGTCGACCACATCTATAATTAGGATGCTACATGGGCATTTAGGAATAATACCCTTCTTTCATGTTCTTGATCGTGCGATAAAGCTGGTTGTAAGATTGTTCCTCCTTTAACTCATGCGTTGCTCTAATTTTCAGTACATGGAACCTAAGAAGAAGGCAAGAACTGGCCAAAGAGCCAATGTCACCCCAGGAGTGACAGTTGATCCTATAATTGATGATGCGTGTGAGCACCCGAGGAGTGAGAATATTCCTTCAGTTACTACACTGTCTGACTCTACTACAACTGATTAGACCGCACCTGTCCCTACACCTACAGAAGGTGCAACGGTTCCTCCAACTGATATTCCAGTTCCACCTCCAGCTCCAGGTTCCGATTCTGGTGTGTCTGATATTGATATTAGGGGAGCCATACAAATGTTGACACAAATAGTAGCTTCTCAGGCCTAGATATCGAGTGTTGGGTCTACTTCTTCCAGTCATCCAGGGGAATCTGCTAGTTCCAGGGTGAACAAGGTTCTTCAGTTAGATCCTCCAGTGTTTACGGGTACTGATCCTAAGGAGGACCCCCAGGACTTCATTGATGAGATGCACAAAACTCTCCGGGTTATGCATGCTACAGAGACGGAGGGAGTAGAGCTGGCCTCCTACCACCTGAAAGGGGTGGCCTATTCTTGATTTGAGTTGTGGGAGGAATCCCTTGAGGAGGGAAGCCCTCCGGCAAGGTGGAGTGAGTTCACAGATGCCTTTATGGATCATTTCTTGCCTGCCGAAACTAAGGCAGCTCGTGCCGCTGAGTTTGAAAGCCTGAAGTAGGGTAGTATGAATGTGTAGGAGTATCATATGGAGTTTGCGTGCCTGTCCAAGTATGCTATTCACATGTTGCCCATTATGGAGGCTAGAGTACGCCGGTTTATATAGGGCCTTAGCCACTTGGTTATCAATGAGGCCTCTACAGCTGCCTTGAATTTCGATATGAACTATGGTAAGATGGTGGAATTTGCTCAAGCCATAGAGACCTGTAAATTGAAGAATAGAATGGAGCGTCATAGCAGCACCAAGGCCCGGTCCGCGGGCAACTTTGGTGGTTCTTCTGGTGGTAGTGGTGGTAGGTCGGCATTCAGAGGAGCGTTATCAGGACCATCCCAATTATTCGCCCACTCTTCGATGGGTGCACAATCATCTGGACCCAGTCAGGGCAACATGGGACCCCACCAGCAGGGTCGGCCCGACATAAGGTTTCAGCAATAGAGGATTCCATGCCCTAAGTGTGGAAGGATGCACTTTGGGTCCTATTTCATGGACCTACTAGTATGCTATGGGTGTGGTTTGAGGGGTCATATTCAGAGAGATTGCCGCTCATCCCGCTGAAATATGGGCAGAGGTGCGGCATAGCCAGCTAATTTTGCAGCTACTACATCCACAACACCTCCAGCTCGAGGCACCCCAGCACCCGTAGGGAGTGGAGCAGCTAGGGGTGGTGCATAGAAATCTAATAAGCTTGCTCGACTGGGTTCACACGGTTGAGCGCCGGTTGCGCTCCTCGGTTTTGGGGCGTCAAAAATTTTGGGGTGCTTAAGAGGGAATACAATGGTTTATGGGCCTTAGGGCGGTGTGATTTTATGCTAGGATCTCTTATGGTGAGCTTTGGATAAGGATCGTGGTGTTCTAGCAAGGAGAAGTGTCAACTTGAGGTTAATTCGGAAGGAACTCGGAGAAATAGGTCAACTTTGTAGTAGGTTGGGTCGGCACGGTAATGGATATGATCGGTTCTTTGGGTACGTATGATGTGGTAAGTCTCTACATGCATTTTGTGGCAATACTCTTAGGTTTGGCGACCTGCGTGGCTTGGTTGAGTTAGAGGGATTGAGTTGTAATGGCTTGGTTATGTGCAAATGGGTTTCGAAGTGTTCTCGATGATTTCTGAAACAACTTGAGATAAATAGTATCTACAAGTATTACGGGTTTGTTGCGTGTTGTAATTTTCTCCTGGATGGGATCAAGTGAAAATTTTCTGCCTTATTGAATATGTATACTGCTTGTGACTTAGAGTTGATAATGCGATTCTTATGCTTTTCACACAATGTCATGATAGATGCGGTGCATCCTGTGGGATTGAGATTTGCATGTACAAGGTGAAGGTTCAGTTTCGAAGGGAAGGTCATGAATTTTGAACAATATGGACGGTTTCAGATGTTTAGATGAATGCTATTACTACTTGGTATTACTTGAGAAGAGTGCGCATTTCAGAAGGCGCACTGTGTTCTGACTTCGGATGCTTCATTGGTATTGCAGTACTCGCCCGGTTGATCAATGGCTGATATTTAGATTTTATTATGTGGCGTGGGAGAATTATAGAAGTATTTCTCATGGGATGATTATGTATGAGAGATGTGTTAGATATTCGAGTGGTGGAGTTGGGATCGGCTATGGTGATTCATGTGTGCTGTGGATTTGGAGACTAGGAATTCTGAGAAGCAGATTGTTTTGTGGTTGCGGATTTTGAAGATGTGGCCAAAGTTAGCTAGATGGTGGTACGTGTTATGGTTAGGTCATTATGGACTTTCAGAGGGCTATTTATCCATTTGGGGATGGCCAGAGTTGATTTGGGGGCCCATTGGTAGGCCCAATGAGGATGTGTATTCTACACCGGGTCAAATTTGTTGACGCAGATCTGTTAGTGTTGAGGGGTGTGTCATTTGGTTAGAGTTAAGCTTGTTCTTGTTCTGATATGTTCTATGTGTTATTCTTCTATGCTACGAGGGGTTGTGATTTGTTGGTTATATGCACACATGATGCGGTTCTATTTGGGCCTTGTAGCGAAATTCGAGCGAGAGGGTTATTGGGGTGTTGAATGGTTGATTGCGCCTTGGTTATGGTATTTCCTCATTGTGGTATATAGTGCTATTTTCTTCTCCATGGTTATGGTCATGCACTTCGCGTACTTGATGTCGAATTGCGCGTGGTTGTTGATTTTGAGCATTGTTGCTTGAGGTATTCATATGGATCGGTGTTTGGATGGGGTCACGCATTGCAGCAGGGTTATGTTAGGATATGATCCTTTGTGATAGATTCGTGTGTCCTGGTTCTACTATATGTGATGGGTTCATAGCATTGCGTTTGTGGTTGTACTTGTTGAGCTTGCGGGACGGTTCTCTCATTTGAGTCATTTTACATGTTTGAGTACATTTGAATTGTTGCGTATAGGTACATGGATTGCACGGTTTGTGGCTTTAGGTTGTATTGGTGTGGCATGTAAATAGAAAAGTTGTGTTTGATGAGATGAGGTCATTGGACCTAGAATGGGTACCAACGGATTTGATTACGGTATTTTTGGAAGAATACTATCAGGAGTCGACTTAGAATTTGGCTTTGGTTCTTGTTGGACGAGAGAGAGCTCCA
This sequence comes from Nicotiana tomentosiformis, assembly GCF_000390325.3. Classification (NCBI taxonomy): domain Eukaryota; kingdom Viridiplantae; phylum Streptophyta; class Magnoliopsida; order Solanales; family Solanaceae; genus Nicotiana; species Nicotiana tomentosiformis. The sequence goes on from NC_090823.1 coordinate 62,825,120, forward strand.
TGACTTGTTGATATGATGAATGGTTATGAGTTTCTGCGTGTTTCTTTCATCATCGGCAGTGTAGGAAGGTTTTGAACAAAGTTTTATTTGATATGAGGTTCATTACCGGCATCGTTTGTTATTGAGCAGATATTGTGATAGGAAATTATTGCTACGAGTATGTGAGTTATGTGGTATATTATGTGATTACATCTTGGGTTATGGTTATGGCTTGATACAGCTTGTTCAGACTCATACAGTATGTAGATGCGAGATTCATGTATTGTAAGGAATTCTGGATGTTGGAAATAGGGTTCCAAGGTTTATGGGCTAAGGTTGAAGGAAGAATCTTCAGTTATGTTGTGTTGTTAGGCTTATATGGCTAGGCGTGACGTGGGATCACCCTCGGTATGTGCATGGCAAGGTTACATAGTGATTTGATGGCTTTGGAATGACTCTTAGCACGTTCTAGGCTGAACGTATATTTAAGTGAGGGAGAATGTAATGACCCAACTAGTCATTTTGCGCATTTGCATTCCGTTCAGCTGTTTGAAGTCTTGAGTAGCTTCATTTGATGTATTATGACTTGTGTGAATCGTCAGTTTTGCTTTTCTGGTGTTTTGGGACTGATTTAGAAGAATGATTCTCAACTAGGAAGTTTTAAGTTGGCCAAGTTTGACTTTTCTATATTTGACCTCGGACAGGAGTTTTGATAATTTCGTTAGGTCCAGATGGCTATTTTGGACTCGGGCGTATGCTCAGATTTGCATTTGAATATTTCTAGAAGGTTTCGATACCATTTGGCGAATGTTGGCAATTTGAAGTTTTTGAATGTTTATAAGTTTGACTAGTAGCTGACTTTGACGATATCGGGTTCGGATTGTGGTTATGGGAATTTGAATAGCTTCGTTATGTCATTTAGAACTTGTGTGAAAAATTTGAGGTCATTCCGAGTTGATTTGATATAGTTCGGCACGAGTTTTGGAAGTTGAAAGTTCAAAAGTTCATTAAGTTTGATTTGAGGTACAATTCGTGGATTTGATGTTGCCATACGTGATTTGGGGTCTAGAGTAAATTCGTGTTATGTTGTGGAACTGCTTGGTATATTCTGATGGGGTCCTGAGGGGCTCGGGTGAGTTTTAGACGGGTTTCGGACCACTTTGGGTCATGTTGATATTGCTAGTTTTCTCTTACCTGTTGCTTCTGGTGTTCTTAGCGATCTCGAAGGTCGAGCCGCGATCACGAAGTGTATTTTTGCCACTGGTGGTTTGTTCATCATGGACACGACATATGGTATGCGTTCGCGTAGGTTTGGTCTGGTTACTGTTTGCATTCGCGTATGGGGAACTGCAGTAGCATAATGCTGAGTGGGAGCTGGAAGCTGGAGGATTCCTCAACACGTTCGCGTAAGATTGGACGCGTTCGCGAAGGTTCAACGCTTGTGTGTTTCGTGTTCGCATTGTCAGTGTCGCGAATGTGTAGAGCTTTTGTATGGCAGTGGCAGTTGTTCTTTGGGATCGCGAAGATTTTCCCGCGATCGCGATGTGTATCCATGGGCAGTGAATATAAAGTTCTCTATTTCGAAGGTTTCTGACATTTTAGCATATTTTGATCTATGGAGCTCGGATTGAGATGATTTTTGAGGCGATTTTCACCACATGGATTAGGGTAAGTATTTTCTACTCTATTTTGATTATATTCCGTGCTTCCATCTTTGTTTTTGGCATTTGATTGATGATTTCAAAAGAGAAATTTAGGATTTTTTTTTCTAAACTTTCCTAATGTGAATTTTTGAGTTTTGAACATCAATTCAGAGTAGGATTTGAGTGAAATTGGTATGGTTGGACTCGTAATTGAATAGGTTGTCGGCTTTTGTGAGTTTTGTCAGGTTCTGTGGTGCGAGCCTGTGTTTGACTTTTTGGTTGTCTTTGGGCTTTTGATTAAAGATTTAACTTTTATCGATTGGATTTGTTTCCTTTGGCAGTATTTGATGTTTTTGAGTTGCTTTTGGCAAGTTTCGAGCCGTTCAGAGGTTGATATGCACCGGATGGTATTTCAAGAGTATTGTTGGCTTGCTCGGTATTGGATTTGACTTGTTTGAGGTAAGTAACATATCTAAAACTTGGATTTAAGGGTATTTAACCTTGGGAACTATGTTATAAGATATGTATTGAGGTGACGCACATGTTAGGTGACGAACGTGTCGGCGTGCACCGGGGAAATCATGATTCTAGTTCACTATTAGACTGTGACCGGACTTGTTTTGCTGTTATATCTTGTTATATCTATGTTCTCCCTACTTGTTCGATTATATGATCGGTGAATCATGTTAGAAATCATGTTTAGGTTATGTGCTTATTCGGTTGAGACCTAATAAGGCTATTTCTGTTGTTTTGAGTTATCTGCTCTAATTATAATTATATACTTAGTCATGATTCTTTATTTGCATATCATATCTCAGTCTCTGTTCATCATTCATTGTTACATCACATGTTATTATTGTTTGGGCCGAGTGGTACGAGAATGTGAGCTCTTGAGACTCGAGAAATTGATGACTGAGGTGGTCCTGAGAGTCGTGTTGTGAGTGTTATTGTGGATCGGGCAGCAGGCCTTATTAGCTTATTTATTATTGTGCATCAAGCTACATGCCGCAGCAGGACTTATAGGCTTTATATTAGCGCTTGGGCAGGATTCGCCTCTTTGAAGTCTGACATACCAGCAGTGAGCGCAAGCACAATGATATATATACACGTGCTTTGGTGAGGGGATTTTGAGCCAAGTACCCATACAGTGCTGAGTGAATTTGTGTGTGTGGCGAAGTGGGAAAATGAGACTGACAGCTTGAGTATGTTGAGGGTGAGAGTACCTGGGAATATCAGAGTGAAATCATTCATTTGACATGCATTTTCCTCATGCTAGATGGTATTGTGACATTCATGACCTGACATGTACATTTGACATGTAGGCATTGAGATGTATATTCCTCATGCTAGACGGTATATTATAATTGATGACTTGACATGCATATTGACATTTAAGCATAGAGATGTGCTTTCCTCATGTTATCCGATAATGAAATATCTTATTTGTCGTTGAAATTTTGGGAAAATTCCTAATTTTCTGATATATCCTCATATTTTTGTGATTCCGATGAAAGATTTGGGTTTTACTTTTATACCTAAAAAGCATGTCTATTATTCCATAACTATGAACGAGCTGAGCATAATATCTTTTGAGTTATTACTTGTAATTCTTTCATTATATTATTACGAGTTTTTCTTGGCTATTGGTGTTGGACCCTGACCATTTTTCGAGCTCGTCATTGCTTTCAACCTAAAGTTAGGTTTGTTACTTATTGAGTACATGGGGTCGGTTAAACTCATATTATACTTCTGCACCTTGCGTGCAGATTTTGGAGCCGACGTTGCAGTGTATGGCGGGAGCTGGCATTGAAGATGTACCTGCGTTACAGTTAAAGCTGCCTCTTGCTCTTGGTAGCTTTAGGTTTGTAAATCTGTTTATGTATAACTTTAACAAATGATGTATATATTTCATACCATCTTTGTAAACTCTAAGTCTTAGAAGCTCATGATTTGTGGTACCAGTCCTTGGATTGTTGTATAAAAGTTCAGTTATTTCATCATTTATTTCTTAGTAAATCTCATTTGAATTGGATTATTGTTAATTGACTTACCTAGCGGGTCAGGTTAGGTGCCATCACGAATAGTGGATTTTGTATCGTGATAAGTTAGTATCAGAGCTCTAGGTTCATAGGTTCTAAGAGTCATGAGCAAGTGTCTAGTAGAGTCTTGCGAATTGATATGATGACATCCATACCTATCTTCGAGAGGCTACAGGGCATTTAGGATAAACTTCCCATCTTTCTTTCCTTTTGTGAAACATTGATTCAGCTTGAAGCGTATCTCTTTGAATTCCTTCCACTCACTCGTATGCGTATGTCAGCGCTTGGTATCAGTTGTGCATTGACAGCTTGTGATTCCAAGGATGAGGTGCGAGATGTGTTTTCTATGTTTTGGAGTTGGGTCAGTCCAGAGGACTTGAGGCTGGGTTTTGACCGCAGCTTGGGCTCGGTGGTTTTAGTTGCGCGAGTATGTGCTTTGGACTCATATGTCCGGTAGTGTCCCTATAAGTGGGATTGGTGGCTCAGTGAGTGGTTGGATGATTATATGATATGAGTATGGTGTGACTGCAGGATGTGTTCAGATGACTTAGGTATGCCGAGAAGAGTTTGCTTGGGATGCGGAAAGGATTATTGGGTGCTTGATTTTCGACTTGATGTTTTGTTCGATCTTTGAATTACGAGTATGTTAGGGATCTTTCAGTCGTTTGTATATGAAATGAAGTATGTCCTTATGTCTTGTTGATGAGTTTAGACTCAGGAAGATTTAGTGATTGCATAATGGTCGTCACCATGGTAGGGCATAGTGAAATGCAAATTTGAGGCTAAGCAGGTGGGTAATCTCCTGCGGGGCAGTCTACAGATGTATGATCCTTATGATATCGTGTGGAGAGTTTCTTTCTGCCAGTGGGATATATGTGTTGTGATTTGAGTTTGGATCCGTTGGGAGAGTCGACTTGACTGTCACGAGGAGGAATGCGAGTTTAGCAGATGATTTGAGGTATTTGATGGTTTATACTACACGAGCTTATGAAGGATCCAGTTGAATTTCAGTGTGGGACTATGGAAGTAACAGAGTTAGGGTATTGTGGGTTATTGGATGTTTGTTCTATGGCTTCGAGCCAAGCGGGGGAGTTTACTATTGATGATCAAATTGCATGGTTACATGTTATAATAATTTCAGCCTGAGGCATGTTTTTGAATTAGCATAACTTGAAGATGTTGATTTCGAAGATGACTTGAGTAAGAAATTTCTGGATGCATGATGTATTACACGTTAAGGATATATGAAAGTCTTGGGAATGGTTTAGGGTTGTTGTTCGTGATGGATGTAATGTACTAAGAAAAAGGGATTCCCTCGGTTTCTTAGTCATGTGGATTACTTCTTTGGGTGTTATTGTGCTAGTGGGGCACATGTCATTCGGCCCGTTTAGGCGGTGCAATTGAGGTTTGAGCAGGGAGGATAACTTTCGAGAAGGATCAAATGAGTTCAAGATTCATATGTGGCATTTGGAGGATTTCTCCAGATTTGTATATGACTAAGATCTGGGATTTGCATTGAATAGTTTTGGGACTCACGATATTTCTATATCATTATTGGATTCTATATTTCAGTATTAGAAAGGTAAAAAGAAAAACTTTAAATTCACATAAGGTCTCTTTAGAGTGGGTGTCTCGGTGGTGGTACTTTTGGGGTGCTTAAGAGGAAATACAATTGCTTATGGGCCTTAGGGCAGTGTGGCTTTATGCTAGGATCTCTTGTGGTGAGCTTTGGATAAGGATCGTGGTGTTCTAGCAAGGAGAAGTGTCAACTTGAGGGTTATTCGGAAGGAACTCGGATAAATATGATAACTTGGTAGTAAGTTGGGTCGGCACGGAAATGGATATGATCGATTATGATGAGTTGTTATGAATTTCTGTGTGTTTCTTTCATCAACGGCAGTGTACGATGTTTTTGAACGAAGTTTTATTTGATTTGAGGTTCATTACCGGTACCAGGTTTGTTTTTGAGTAGCTACTGTGATAAAAAATTAGTTCTACGAGTGTGTGAGTTATGTGGTATATCATGTGATTACATCTTGAGTTATGGTTATGTCTTGATACAATTTTTCAGACTTATATATTGTGTAGATGCGAGATTCGGGTCTTGTAAGGAATTCCGGATGTCTGAAATTGGGTTCCAAGGATTATGGGCCAAGGTTGAAGGAAGCATCTTCAGTTATGCTGTTTTGTCAGGCTTATACAGATTGGGGTGACTTGGGATCACCCCCGGAATGTTCATGGTAAGGTTACACAGTGATTTGGTGGCTTTTGAACGACTCTAGGACCATTCGAGGACGAACGTTTGTTTAAGTGGGGGCGAATGTAACGATATAACTGGTCGTTTTGAGCATTTGCATTCCGTTCAGCTGTTTGAAGTCTTGAGTAGCTTCATTTGATGTATTATGACATGTGTGAATCGTCGGTTTTGGTTTTTAGGTGTTTCAGGATTGATTTGGAAGAATGATTCTCAACTAGGAAACTTTAAGTTGGAAGAGTTAACCAAGTTTGATTTTTTTTGTATTTGACCCCGGACGGAGTTTTGATGATTCCATTAGGTCTGGATGGCGATTTTGGACTCTGGTGTATGCTCGGATTTGCATTTGGATATTTCTAGAAGGTTTCAGCACCATTTGGCGAATGCATGCAATTTAAAGGTTTTGAATGTTCATAAGTTTGACAGGCAGTTGGCTTTGATGATATCGGGTTCAGATTGTGGTTCAAGGTATTGGAATAGCTTCATTATGCCATTTGGGACTTAAGTTCAAAATTTGAGGTCATTCCGAGTTGATTTGATATAGTTCGGTATGAGTTTTGGAAGTTGAAAGTTTAAAAGTTCATTAAGTTTGATTTGAGGTGCGATTCATGGATTTGATGTTGTCATACGTGATTTGAGGTCTCTAGTAAGTTCGTGTTGTGTTTTGGAACTTGTTGGTATATTCGGACGGGGTCCCGAGGGGTTCGAGTGAGTTTTTGACGGGCTTCGGACCACTTTGGGCCATGTTGATATTGTTAGTTTTCTGCTATTACCTGTTGCTTCTGGTGTTCTTCGGGATCGTGAAGGTTGATCTGCGATCACGAAGTGTATTTTGGCCACTGGTGGTTTGTTCATCGCGGACGCGACATATGGTGTGCGTTCGCGGAGGTTTGGTCTAGTTACTGTTCGCATTCGTGTATAGGGAACTGCGGTCGCGTAGTGCTGAGTTGGAGCTGGGAGCCGGAGGATTCCTCAACACGTTCGTGTAAGATTGGACACGTTCGAGAAGGTTGGGCACTTGTGTGTTTCTCATTCGCATTGTCAGTGTCGCGAACGCGTAGAGCTTTTGTGTGGCAGTGACACTTGTTCTTTGCGATCGCGAAGATTTTCCCGCGATCGCGATGAGTATCCCTGGGCAGTGAATATCAAGTACTCTATTTCGAAGGTTTCAAATATTTTAGCATATTTTGAGCTATGGAGCTCGGATTTGGATGATTTTTTAGGCAATTTTCACCACATGGATTGGGGTAAGTATTTTATACTTGGTTCTGATTATATTTGTAAGGCCCCGTAAAATTTTGCAAAAGAAAATAATAATAATGTTTCGTGGTGCCGAATTGGTTTTACGTGTTGTGTACTATAGAAATTTTACGCGGTGGGCTTGCGAGCCGCGGTTCAGACTGTTTGGGTTGAACAATGCATCGGAAAGTAAAGAAAAATGTTTGGCAATGTTATGCGTTTCTGCGGTCCATTATGCGACCGCAGAATCACTCTGCGGACCGCATAATGGCCGTAGAGTGTGGCAGTAATTGGGCCAGTTTGGATGAAGTTTTGAGGTCGACTATGCGACCGCATAACTGTTCTGCGGTCCATTATGCAACCGCATAATAGGTCTGCGGACCGCATAGTGACCGCAGACACAGACAGTTTTTTTTGGCTGTTTGGTCACTGATTATGCGATCGATATGCGGTCCGCATATCGATTATGCGATCGTAGACCTTGTTCCGGAGCTTCATTTTTGGGGATTTTAAACCCGACCCTCTTCCGTTAAAACACACCCCATGGACCATTTTGAGCATATTTTCTGATATTTTTAGAGTGAGAGAGAGGGACCTAGAGGGAGAAGTGATCTTTATCAAATTGTTCTTCAATTCTCACTTAAATCTTGAAAATTATCAAGAGAGGAACCTAGGCCTTCTTCCTAAGAGGTAAGATTCTATCACCCAAACTCTTAATTTCAAAGTGTAACTAGATTGTGCCATTAGTGAGGTAATTCGTGGGGATGGGAGTGCTTACCTTGCATGCATGTATCCTTGTAGTATGTGGAAATATTGTGAGCTAATAATGGTAGAGAGTGGGTTGGGAAATGATGGAATCTTCCACAAAAGAGCTTTAAAACATTGATGCACACCTAGTGTTTGATAGTATGCTCAAATGAGCTAAAACCATGTTCATCTTCCTAATTTTGGTTCAATTTTGTTATATTGCTAAAATAGATTGAAGTTGCTAATGGTCCGGAATATCTTAGAGTTTTAAGAGGCTCTATTGAGGTATGTTGGCTAAACCCCCTTCTTCTTAGAATCGAATCCCACGTGTTAATGTAATCGGAGTAAGTCCTTGATCATTATCGAATTGGCTTTTCCTAATGTGGTTGTGTTGAAGGATGTTTGTTCAATGTTTATGCTAAATTCTTCATCATGTCATATTGCCATTTGAGAATATGTTCAAAATATGGAATATGTGTTAGGAATGTTAAGACTTCATGTCAAGATTGAAATAAAGGTTGTTTTGCCAAATTGTATGAAAGACCCCTATGTGCCAGAAATTGTGAATGAGATTGTGGTAATGTCTCCAATGAGATGTCCTAGCCGATCGGGCCGAGATCGGAATCCATGTAAGAACACGGTGGTATTGTGAATGAAATTATGGTAATGTCTCAAATGAGATGGCCTAGCCGATCGGGCCAAGATCGGACTCCGTGTAAGAACAGGGTGGTATTGTGAATGAAATTGTGGTAATGTCTCAAATAAGATGGCCTAGCTGATCGGGCCGTGATCGGAAGCCATGCCACATACATGGTGGTACTGTGCTGGAAAGTTATAATGAAATTATGGTAATGTCTCAGATGAGGCAGCCTAGCCGATCGGGCCGAGATCGGACTCCGTGTAAGAGTACGGAGGTATCGTGAATTGTGGAATATAGGTACTAAAGGTCACCCAACCTAGTAATACGAAAATTGTCTTGAATATGTATATGATCCTTAACTTGTTGTTTTACTATTATTTGAAGCCCTTATTGAATTCTTGACAGTTCCTCTTGTGTTATTATTCATTCTATTGAGTTGGTGTTTAGCTATACAAACTAGTGCTATTCGACGGTACTAATGTCCCTTTTGCCGAAGGCGCTGCATCTTTAAATGGATGCAGGTGGTTACATAGCAGACAGTGCGGATCACAGATAGTGCTGCATCCTCTTCTCAGCGGAGTTGGTGAGCCCCATTTCATTCCGGGGTCATGTATTGTACCTTTTGTTTATATTACGGTCACTTTTTGAGGTATAGCCGGGGCCTTGTTGCCGGCACCATCTTTACTCTCTTTTGTATATTTAGAGGCTCCGTAGACACTATGTGGGTTGTATATATGGGTGTTGGGAATAACAAGTTATCTTGTGTTTGATCACTTGTTCCACTTAAACTATAAGAAATGTGTATTTTGATACTTAAAGGTGCAATGACTAATGAAATAATTTAGGATTGTATGAATGAGATTCCTACTATATAATTAATGTAATCTCGTCTTTTCTTGATCATGGGTTAATTGGGTAGAAAGTATCTAACAAGCTTGCTCGGCCGGGTTCACTCGGTTGAGCGTCGGTCGTGCTTCCTGAGGATGGGGCGTGACAATATTCCATGATTCCATCTTCGTTATTGGCATTTGATTGGTGATTTTAAAAGAGAAATTTAGGGGGTTTTGTCTAAACTTTCCTAAAGTGAATTTTTGAGTTTTGAACATCGATTCGCAGTCGTATTTGAGTGAAATTAGTACGGTTGAACTCGTAACTGAATGGATTGTCGGATTTTGTGAGTTTTGTTGATTCCATGGTGCGGGTCCGGGTTTGACTTTTTGGTTGACTTTGTGCTTTTAATTAAAGATTCAACCTTTATCGATTGGGTTTGTTTCCTTGGCAATATTTGATTTTTTTGAGTTGCTTTTGGCTAGTTTCGAGCTGTTAGGAGGTTGATATGCACGGGATGGCGTTTCTAGAGTATTGATGGCTTGCTCAGTATTGGATCTCACTTGTTCGAGGTAAGTAGCATATCTAAACTTGGATTTAAGGGTATTTAACCCTGGGAATTTTGTTATAAGATGTGTATTGAGGTGACACACATGCTAGGTGACGAGCGTGTGGGCGTGCACCAGGGAAATCATGATTCAAGTTCATTATTATACAGTGACTGGACTTTTTTTGCTGTTATATCTTGTTACATCCATGTTCTCTCTACTTGTTCGATTATATGAGCTGTGAATCATGTTAGAAATCATGTTTAGGCTATGTGCTTATTCGGTTGAGACCTAATGAGGCTATTTCTGTTGTTTTGAGTTATCTGCTCTAATCGTAATTATATACTCAGTCATGAATCTTCATTTGCGTATCATATCTCAGTATCTGTTCATCATTCATTTGTTATATCACATGTTATCATTATTTGGACTGAGTGGTATGAGATTTTGAGCCCTTAAGACTTGAGAGATTGATGACTGAAGTGGGACTGAGAGTCGTATTGTGAGTGTTATTGTGGATCAGGTTGCACGCCATAACAGGCCTTATTGGCATATATATTATTGTGGATCGGGCTGAATGCTGTAGCAGGCCTTATAGGCTTTATATTAGCGCTTGGGTAGGATCCGCCCCTCCGAAGTCTGACATACCAGCAGTGAGCGCAGGAACAATGATATATGTACACCTTCTTGGTGAGGGGCTTATGAGCCAAGCACCCGTACAGTGCTGAGTAATTATGTGTGTGTGACGAAGTGGAAAAATGAGACAGACAACTTGAGTATGTTGAGGGTGAGAGTACCTGGGAATATTATTGTGAAATCATTCATTTGACATGCATACTTGGCATGTAGGCATAGAGATGCATTTTGCTCATGCTAGACGTTATTATGACATTCATGATCTGACATGTACATTTTACATGTAGGCACTGAGATGTATATTCATCATGCTAGACAGTATATGATAATTGATGACTTGACATGCATATTGACATGTAAGCATAGAGATGTACTTTCCTCATGCTATCTGGTAATGAAATATCTTACCCGTTGTTGAAAGTTTGGGAAAAATCACAGTTTTCTGATTTACCCTCATATTTTGATGATTCCGGAGAAAGATTTGGGTTATACTGTTATACCTGAAAAGCATGTCTATTATTCCATAACTGTGAATGAGCTGAGCATAAAATCTTTGAGTTATTACTTGTAATGCTTTCATTATATTATTACGAGTTATTCTTGGCTATTGGTGTTCGAACCTGACCGTTTTTCGAGATCATCACTGCTTTCAACCTAAGGTTAGGTTTGTTACTTACTGACTACATAGAGTCGGTTGTACTCATACTATACTTCTGCGCCTTACGTGCAGATTTTGGAGCTGATGTTGTTGTGTATGGCGGGAGCTGACATTGAAGATGTACCTGCATTTCGGTTATAACTGCCTCTTGTTCTTGGTAGCTTTAGATTTATAAATCTTTTTATGTATAACTCGAACATATGATATATTTATTTCATACCAGCTTTGTAAACTCTAAGTGTTAGAAGCTCATGATTTGTATTACCAGTCATTGGGTTGTTGTATAAAAGTTCATTTATTTCATCATTTGTTCTCAGTAAATCTCATTTGAATTGGATTATTGTTAATTAGCTTATCTAACGGGTCGAGTTAGGTGCCATCACGACTAGTAAATTTTTGGGTTGTGACATGGGTACATCCGAGAACGGGAAGTACGAAGCGGGGATTCGATGAGGGGTTCGTCTTCAATCTTCCTCCAAATGGCATCTTTCGAAAGCGACTTCGTACGATAGTACCTCGCAAGACAAGAGAAGTGAAATTATTATTAAAATATAAAGTAAACAATAAACTAATTTATTTTTGAAATGATTTTATTTTATAAATATTTTTGGAAGATTGTTTTTGAATTGGTTTAAAAATGTTTTCAGGAAAAGCTTTTTGAAATTAGTTTGAAATATATTATAGGAGGCTCAGATATATATTTTAAATTTCCTAGTAGACATGAGAACGGGAACCGCTTGGTTGCGACTACGGTAGCTAGCCGCGTCGACTTCTAAAGGCTATTGGCTTAACGCGTCCTCAACTTTTATTTTTCGATTTTTATCATCACAACCTCTTTATTTTGGGCCCTGTACGGAGGCTCAGTCGGGGCGTCGTGGCCTCAAAATATTATTATTATCGGCCTCAATTTTGGAGCAAAATCAATCGAGTAACAAAGAGTAATCAACTATCTGCTCCAACAAACAAAGTCCTGTGTCACGGAAGAATAGCTACAAACAGTATGAAAAAATTTTCCAGCAATAACAAATTAAGGAACCAAGTTCGCATATTAGAAAGAGCCAAAATAATGTGTAATGACCCGGCCAGTAGATTTGAGTGTTTTAGCCCGGTTCCCCCATTTACTACTTATTCTATGCTTAACTATTTTTATGTGACTTGCTGGGGTAGTTGGTTTAGTCCCGGGGTTGTTTTGGAATGAATTGGGAAGTCCCAAGTTGGAAGCCTAAGTTGGAAGAGTTGACCAGATATTGACTTATGTGTAAATGGCTATGGAATGGAGTTTTGATAGTTTTGATAGCTCCGTAGGGTGATTTTGGACTTAGGAGTGTGTCCGGATAGTGATTTGGAGCTCCATAGTTGATTTGGGCTTGAATTGGCTAAAGTTGGAAAAATTGAAGTTTGGAGAGTTGAGAAGTTTGACCGAGAGTTGACTTTATGATTACCGGGCTCGGACTTTGGTTTCGGAAGTTGGAATAGGTCCATTGTATCATTTATGACCTGTGTGCAAAATTGGAGGTCAATCAAAATTGATTTGATAGGTTTCAACAATGATTGTAGAAGTTGGAATTCAATAGTTTTCATTAGGCTTGAATTGGGGTGCGATTTGTGTTTTTGATGTTGTTTGATATGATCTGAGGCCTCGACTAAGTTTGTATCATGTTTTAGGACTTGTTGGTATGTTCGATTGAGGTCTAGAGGGCCTCAGGTAGATTTCAGATGGCTACCGGAGTGGAATTGGACTTGGAAGATTGCTGATGTCTGCTGAAGTTCTCTGATCTGGTTTCCTTCTATGCGATTGCGAGGTTAGGTCCGCGATCACGAAGGGTATTTATGGGCTGTTGGGTTTTTCCTCTTCGTGTTCACAAAGAGAGGGTCGCGATCGTGATCGCGGAATAGTGAAGCTTGTGCTTTGCACGCGTATAGAGTGGGTCGCGTTTGCGTAAAAGGAAGTGAGGCAGCTGGGGTCACGCGAAGTTGCTCTTCGTGATCACGTGGGGATGTTTGCGATCGCGTAGGTCTGTGTATCTGTGAACTGCGTTCGTGAAGGCCATTTTCTGGGGCAGCTTTGTTTTGTACTTCGCGATCGCGAGGGACTTTCCGCGATCGCGAAGAGTAATCACTGGGCAGCAGTGTTAAATTTCAAAAATGAGGGTTTGAACCCATTTTTCATATTTTGAGCTAGAGACCTCAGATTTGGGCGATTCTTGAAGGGATTTTCAAGGTGTTGATTGGGGTAAGTGATTCTAAATCGGTTTTAGTTGTATTACATGAATCCATCGTTATTTTTGTCATTGAATTAGTGATTGGAGTTGGAAAATTTTGGGGAAAATGGTTAAACTTCTTCGGCCGAATTTTGGGGATTTGAGTGGCGTTTTGGTGTCGGATTTGAGTAATTTTGGTATGGTTGAACTCGTGGTTGAGTGGGTGTTCGGATTTTGTAACTTTTGTCGGATTCCGAGACGTGGACTCGGTGTTGACTTTTTGACTTTCGATTAAGAACTTAGCATTTTCATTTGGAATAGATTCTGATAGCTTGTGTTGATTGTATTGAGTTGTTTATAGCTAGATTCGAGGTGTTCGGAGACCGATTCGCGAGGCAAGGGCTTGCTAGCAGAGTGATTCGATTTACTTGAGGTTAGTATCTTATTTAAACTCGATTGAGGCACTAGTTGCCTAAATTGTTGTGATAGCCATCTGCTATTGGGTGCGTACATGCGTGGGGATGAGCCCATGTGCGGGCACCAGGGTCATATATTCATGTTCGGGCTGTGCTCGGGCTCTTAAAATCCTAGAATTGATTGTTAATCTTTAAGCTATGATATCTCACATGTTGTAATAGTTTATGTGATGTATTTTAGCCATGCATGGGCTACATAGAGGTTTAATCCCTGAACGAACTTGATAAATGCTTTTCAGTGATGAAATTGCCGATTTGATTTACGATAGCACACTTTGAACATGCCTACACTTCAGCATGTAATTTATACCAGTACAGGAGCATAAGAAACTTATTTCATTCATCATATACATGTATACTTGTTTTATTGCTTCTGTATGAAATATTTGGACTGGAGGCCTGTGACTACGCCGGGAGGATTATGTTATTGGCACGTGAGTTGTCCGTGTGGATCCATATTGTAAGGCCTCGTTAAAGATTTCCTAATGATTTAAGATTTTATAGTGCGCCAGCGGTATTGGGGAATAACGTATTTGAGTACTAAATGAGACCTATGGGATAGAGCTACATCATTTTGAAATAATAATGTATGTTTAAGGTGTGTTGGAACATACTAAGGAGTTTTTTGAATGTCATGAACTTGTGTGGAACAAGTTGGATACATTAAGTGGAAAGGATGTTTATATTGGCATAAGACCCGACTTCAAATGCACAACACTCCCTCAAAATAACGACTTAGGAGGTTATCTACATATCAAATTAAAGTCCTTTGAGTCTAGTTTCCAACGCATCAAGTCGTTCGTCATTTAGATATTTTTGACAGACAGTTATAGCCATTTTACTGGACCTATGCCATATGCGCGCCCAGATGCGCGGCCGTGCATATTAGAGGGTATTCTGCCTCAAGTGCACAACCAGATGCACGGCCACTTGCCCAGGTGCGTGACCGCGCATGTAGGAGCCATAAAAATACCCCCAATGCAGGGGAGAGAAAGTGGCTAAGTCATTTCTTCAAGACTAGGGCTTTCTCTCCATCACCCATACGGCCAAGGCTTCCAATACACACCTAAGGTGAGTTTTTAAGTGTGTTTTTATATTGATTTCACTTCTCAATCACTAGTTACAACAAGGTTTTGATTGGATTCCATAGGATTTCTTCAAAATATCAAGAACACCCCAAAAGTTGTCTTTCAAGATTTGGTCTACAATAGGTATGTCTACTACCTCTAACTAATTTATGGTGATTATTTATGTATGGAATATGTGTTAGGACTTATGGTATAGTGATTGGAAGCCACAAATTCCTAACCTAGGTTGTGTTGGTGTTGTAGAGATTGTAAAATGAATTAATTGGTAAGTTTATGGTTTGGGAGTGAATTATTGGGCATGCATGTGGTATCGGAAGTTGTGGATGGCCTAGAGACGATTGTGAGGTGAATCATTGGTATGGAAGGTGGTTGTTAGGTGAAGAAATTCCATTGGAGGAGGTTCTATAAAGATATGCACACTAGATGTTTGATAAAAAAGTCTAAATGACTTAAAGTATAGAAATCTTGCTAATATTGGTGCAATTGTGTTGCATTGTTGTAGATTGAAGTTTTTTAGTGTAGTGGAACGTCGTAGTATTATTAAGGGGCGAATTCCAGGTATGTTGGCTAAACTACTCTCTTAGAATTGAATTCCATAATGTTCCCATAAGTTTCAAGTATGGTTGGCTCACGTTCCTAATTCCCATATTTCGAGTTGTTCCTAATAAATTTGACTATCCTGAGTAAGCAAAGTGTTGAAAGATGTATGTATTCAAAATGTGTTCCAATTACTCCTATCACATTATGTTATCCTTAGGGAATATATCCAAGAATGATATGTGTATTAAAATGTTATGGCTTTGAGTTTCAAATGAAAGTTATGATGCCAAATTATGTGAGAAAAACTAGATATGCTTAAGACTCTTAATTACTCATATGTGTACCTGAAGTCTTGATTGAAAATGCATTTTTGTTGATAATCTATAAAGATGCTAGAAAGTGAAAGAAGTGAGTTGAAGATATAAAGTGTGGCCACAGTGCCAAGATTGAAAGTTATACCTGTGGCTAGAGGTGCCAATGAAATGAGATGATGTGAGAAAGATTATGAAATGAGCCTTGATTCAACTGTTCCAAAATTACTTCAAAAGTAGATTTGTCTAAAATCTTATGTCCTTAAGTCATACCCCAATGTGGTTGTTTTAACTAATTCTATGCTTTATGCGTATTTTCAATATGTTTTGCGTTCTTACATATTCGTGAGTGGAAATTATGTATTGCCCTTTTTGGAAAAAAGTAATTCAAGAATAAATGGTGTGTTACTTGTTTATGATTTTAACTTGTGCTTCGATTGCCAATCATTTTACTCCATTTCTTGGAAAGAAATCTATTGTGCTTAAATTCTTCATTTTCAATGAACTTAAAGTTGTAATTTTCGGAATATTATATATGTTAATATTTATGATGACGATCCATGAAAGGAAAGGAATGAATTTGTGCAATATAAAATACGACCATTGTACCATGAATGAAGAATCATATGTATGGCCAAGAGAGCCAATGAAATAATGATGTTGTAAGTGGATGAAAATGCCAATGAGGATATAAATGGTGTGAAAGGTTATGAGGTAAATGCATTTGTATTGTTGTTTACTTTGTATGCAAATCAAAAATGTTTTTGGGAGTATCGATAGTCACCGAGGAAGGGTAGGTTGAAATAACCTAACCCCGAAACTACACATGCCGGTGTAGGAGTGGATTGTGATCATTCCCTTTATTTGGGATGAGATTGACGTGATAGAATTATTCTTCTTATTTGGGATGAGATTGATGTGATAAAATTATTTCACTAAATTGGGATGAGATGATTGATAGAAAAGGATGATGTCGATCCACACGACATTGTGGTGAGATAGCCTAGCCGATCGATCGGATGCTATGTCGTACACTTGGTGATGATTGTGCTGGAAATTGTAATTGATATTGTGATTGTGGTTGACGTCTCGGATAAGACGGCCTAGCTGATCGGGTCATGTTTTGACTCCGTGCTAAAAGTATGATGGTATTGGTATTGTGAACTGTGGTATATCGGTGTTAAAGATCTCCCAACCAAAAATATATATTATCTTCATATTTTGAAAATTATTATGTTTTAACTGGACATTTGGATATGGTTGATTGTGACTTGTTGTTTCTATGATTTTCCCTTTCTTATGTTGGCATTTTATTTTGAAAGTGGACAATTAGCTTTACATACTAGTACTATTCCATATGTACTAACGTCCCTTTTGTTGGGGGCGCTGCATCTTCAATGGATGCAGGTGGTTCATCAGTGTGCAACTTTGGTCCTCGTTAGCAGTCACTCTCTATTCAGCAGGTTTTGGTGAGCCCTACTCTATTCCAGGCCTGATGTCATTTGAGTTGTACATTGTGTTTTAAGGTATAGCCGGGGCCTTGTTGCCGACACTTCCACACTACTCTTAAGTTGAACTTAGAGGCTCCGTAGACAGGTTGTGGGTGGTGTTTTATATGGGGAACTAAACTAGAAATATTGGTATTTGGCAAACATGTGTTTCATTATATCTATAAACTTGTAATATTTTTGAATTTATGAATGAAGCTACTAATGGAAATGAAATGGGAGTTGTTAATGAAATCTTTTCAGTGTTTGATTAATGGAGTGCATCTCCTCTTTATTCATGGATTAGTTTGGGTAGAACAAAATCAAACAGGCTTACTCGGCCGGGTTTACTCGGCTGAGCGCCGGTCGCGCTCCCCGAGTTTGGGGCGTGACAAACTTGGTATCAGAGCCTAAGGTTTTAAAGTGTCCTAGGATGTCTCGGAGTTGTGTCTAGTAGAGGCCTTCTTATCGGTGTGTTGTTGACCACATCTATAATGAGGAGGCTACTTGGACATTTAGGAATTTTACACTTCTTTGATACTCCAGACCGTGTAATAGAGCTCAAGATAGGAAGCTAAATTCCTCGTCATGTCTCATTTTCCATATGAGTAACCCATGGGTTCGAGGCAGCAAGGAGGGAATGAAAGAACCAGTTGCTAGGGGAAGTATCCTTATTCCTATTAATGTTTCCGTGCCACTGGATTATGTGGTGAGAATACCTAAGAAATGAACGAGGATTTTTGGCACCAATAAGCCAGATTGTTTAATATGTAAGAAGCGCCACTTAGGTTCATGTTGGATGATTCTTGAAATATGTTATGGTTGTGGAAATGGGGGGCACAAAAAGAACAAATGCCCTTATGTTGGATACACCTATCCCGGTCTGCCTGATATGCGGGCGGGAACATTTTGCGTCATGTTGTGAGTATGCTCAGAAGCGTGTTAGGGGTGGTAGATTTGGGAAATTCCAAAAGTCCATACAACGAGCTGTTGCAGAAATTGTTAATCCCATAACGGGGTCTTGGATGAAGGATGGGGGGAATGCTTATGATGTATGCAGAAAAGGATAAATATTAGGTCGGTGGGGCGAGTTAGTTTAGCGGACCTCATCCTCGTTGTGTGAAGTGTAGGAAATGTCATTCAGGGTATGTCACTATGGTACCAATGTATGTTACGGATGTGGAGTCGAGGGGCATCAGTTAAGGCACTGCCCCGTCAATCTAAAGTCATCAAGTAAGTCACTCCTTAGTACATCATTATGAACACGCATATTTTTTTCCTTGTTGTATATGTACATCCATATTGAAGAGCCTTCTTAAACACTGTATTAACAAGACGTTGAATCATAAAACATTGCATGTACTTACTTTCTAAATGAGACGCATTATTCATGAAGCCACTCTATCACAAATTCTCTTGTTTACGACCTCTTGAGAAATTGAGTTCTATAATTATGTCCTTGAATTGAGTTATAATTCTATGATTAATACTTCCCACTTGCTTCCCTAAATTCTCAACAAGGGACTATACCTAAAGAATTTCTTATAGAACCTTTTGATTCAAATGGATAACATCTGCTCACTTATGCGTATGCATGCACCGTCATAAAGCTTACCTATGTGGTATCAAATACAATGTATAGCAGCCTAGTATTGAGATCCTTCGTGAGCCACTCTTTTTCTCTCTTGTGTATGTGGCTCCTATGGTTTGAACAATCACTTCACTCCTTTGTGAATACGAAAAAGGGTTTGATCTGTCCCTCAACTATGATAAATTATTTAAAGTTGTCCCCCGTTATACTATTGGACCATAAAACTCCATGCCGTCTTACTATTCGAACACATATACCCCTTCTTTGATGGAGGGGACACATGGCACCAATCGGTGCCCTTTTTACATCTGGGCACATATTAAATCGACCCATCTCATTTCTTTTAACCCGGTTCACTTCAAAAAAAATATTGCCCGACCCAAAGTCCACCCCTATTGCTTCTCTAATCTCTCTCTCTCTTCTCTTTTCCTTTTCACTATTATAACCATGGACGGAATTTCCATCAATGAAATTGCCGAAAATGATGGAGAATCTTTAGATTTGTCACCTAGCACTTTCTCTTCCCCTTTCTCTATACCTACACACATATTTATACACAGATCTGGATAAATATACACAAGAGGTCAAAATTCTAGCTGGAAGTGTAGCAACATTAGCCAATTGGTTCTGTTCCTGGGTAATTATAGCACCTCCATTTGGAAATTACCTTGAACACAATTCTTTCCTCTCTATTTTACCATTATTAATAAACCAATTTGCAACTCACTCTTACATATATCACCAAAAATCATTTTCATCACCATTTTGAAGATGATGTTAAATGTTGCCAATTTCTGGCTACCACAAGCAAAACAATTTAACACAGCAGTGACATTTGGTCATTGATCTTCAAAATTAGCAACGGTTTTTTCTAAACTCAGTCTAGGTCCTAATGAAAGATTCAACTTAATTTAGAAATTCCCATAAGATGTAAGCATGTTCCTTAAATTTTGGACTTCCTATTTGTGAAAATGATAATAAAATTGCCTCAGAATTGCAACAACCTCTTTTTCGGCATTTCAAGATCCAACTGAGTAGCACCATATGGGGTGTCTCAGATCTCCACTATACTTCCAATCTTATTTGGCAGTGACGGCGAGTGTATTGGGAGGTGGTCGTGGAAGAAGAAAAGAATGGAGAGGGATAAGGTGGAAGAAGAAGAGGGTTAGGTTATGGGTTCTGGGTCTTCGGTAATGGGGCGGGTCAAGTTTAATTTTAGACCAGATATACCAAGAGCCTTGGATACGTGCCACGTGTCCCCTCCATCAAAGAAGGGGTATATGTGTTCGAATAGTAAGACGGCAGGGAGTTTTATGGTCCAATAGTATAACGAGGGACAAATTTAAACAATTTATTATAGTAGAGGGACATTTAAGACCCTTTTCCGTTGTTAATATTATCATGAATCCTTTTCACTGTCTAGTAATATGTGAGCATATCTCAGCACCTATCATATGTGTAAACGTCAATTGAAAGGGGTCACTTGTCAGTATAAAAGTTTCTGGGAAATTTGAGATTTTCCACAAATTCGTCACAGGAAGATCTTTTTGTTTGCCCATCTCAGTATGACTTTCATGTCCACTTATATCATACCTCACTTTGTTCCTAGTATTGTAGTTGCCTATGAAGTGGCTTGGTATTGCAGCTTGAGAGATGTTATGGCAAAAACATGTCTAGCTCTGAGCAAAGTGTTCATTCTCTCTAACCAATACATGATTTCATCCCAATATTAAGATGTCCTAGCTACATGGTTTCACTCGTTTGTGGTTGAAAGTTAAGTAGCCATATCGCGACCTTTCTCTCCCGACTTCAGGTGAATGTTTTAGATTCTGGCACATATGATGAGTATATTGATTTGAAAGACAAGTTTGTCGTATCTCTAGTCCTCTCTTATATGACCAACTATTACGAAGGGTTAAGTTGTTAGAATGATAATAATCTCACAAGTGTTCAACCTCCTTTTCAACCTCGTGGGCTTGTGGCATAGATTCCTTGTGTCAAATACTGTTAAGATCGTAATGCAACTACATGTATTTTGAAACCCATATCACATTCAGGGTGCCAGAATATTCTCATTTCGAGTTAAACTGATTTTCCCTACATTCCAAAAGGTGACTGGTGTCAAGTACTTGGCTATTTCTCTTTGTGGCCTACTATTGCCGAACAAGGCACATATGGAATGAAACAATTGTTGCTATCCTTTTCATGACTCAAAGTCTTCCAAGAATAACTGACGCTAATGTAAAGATCCTCCCGACCATGCCTCCCATATGTCACATGTCTAAAATAACTCATTTCTTTTAAATCTCAGAAGCATGAACATGGTCCCTACATTATCAATTCCCACTAGGCAACTCTATATCTCATTTTTTGAATCAATGATGTCATCACAATGATTAACCATGTCAGCACTATTGGTAGTAACCTTCATGTCTCTTAGGATATAACCTCCTGAAATGCCCTGCTCGGCACATTGATGGATTCTTAAAATGTTTCAGCCCAATCTTGGACCTCATTGTTCCTACTTATAGTAACCTATGGAGGTTGAAGGTTCAAACATGTCAAAGAAGAAGCATCATCCCGTGATCAAATATATTGGACAAGAAGTCTTATGGTAATATTCAAGCTAGCACATCTTAGAGTAATTGTTGGAGGTCGTCAAAGGTTTAGTGTGGGTGTTCGGCATAGGAATTTAGAGTTGAAGAAAGTGAATGGGTTATTCTCAAGATTTTTATCTATGAATATATTGGGTGAATTGTTAAGGAAGGTAAAGTATGTGTAGTCACATTAGGCCTTATGGAATATTGAAGGAAATATGCCAAAATATGAGTATGATGTTTTCCCATCGTTTTCCTCCATGTACCCAATACATCTTGTATCTAGGTTGCAGAAAGTTGTTGGAAATCCTTTGCCTATCATTCCGGTAGAGACTATTGAAGGTGAAGTTAATGGGTAATTGGCTTATAAGAGGTACCTAGTTGTCATCCCTGTTAGATAAGTCCGAAAATTGAGATCTGCCTCCGTCAAAGTAAAGGAAGTATTCTCACTTGCATGTATAACCAAATGGTTGTGGTTCAAAAGGGTACTTGTTATGTGTTATGATTTGAATATGTACAACTCATGTCTAGATACCACTTCTGTTAATGTAATGCCCTTAATGTTGAGATCAGTATTATTTATATATACTATGATGCTTTGTTGAGTTATGGATATGTTGTTAGGGTGGTTTTGGTGATTCTCTGGAAGGTGGTTAGGCCCAATTGCAGAGGAGACTCTGCCGAAATATCTGAAAAATTTGGGAGTTAGTCAAATTTGGGAGCTTAAGATGTGTGGAAGAAGAAACGAGTTATGTTAAGTGTTTGGGGACGGACTCTACTCCTCATTCGAGGACGAATGATCCTAAGCGGGGAAGAATGTAAGGCCCCTCTAAAAAATTCCTAATGATTTAAGATTTTACAGTACGCCAACGATATTTGAGAATAACATATTTGAGTATTAAAGGAGACCTATGGGATAGAGCCACATCATTTTGAAATAATAATGTATGTTGAAGGTGTGTTGGAACATACTAAGGAGTTTTGTGAATGGCAAGAACTTGCATGGAACAAGTTGGATACATTAAATGGAAAGGATGTTTCAATTGGCACAGGACCCGACTTCAAATGCACAAAACTCCCTCAATATACAAAATTAGCAGGTGATCTACCTATCAAATTAAATCCCTTTGAGTTTAGTTTCCAACGCATCAAACCGTTCGTCATTATGTCCATTTTACCGGACCTATGCCATATGCGCGCCCAGATGTGCGGCTGTGCATATTAGAGGGTATTCTGCCTCAGGTGCACGACCAGATGCGTGGTCACTTGCCCAGGTGCATGACCGCGCACATAGGAGCCATAATAATAACCCAAGGCCGGGGAGAGAAAGTGGCTAAGTCATTTCTTGAAGACTAGGGCTTTCTCTCCATCACCCATACGGCCAAGGCTTCCAATACACACCTAAGGTGAGTTTTTAATTGTGTTTCTATATTGATTTCACTTCTCAATCACTAGTTACAACAAGGTTTTGATTGGATTCCATAGGATTTCTATAAAATCTCAAGAACACTCCAAAAGTTGTCTTTCAAGATTTGGTCTACAATATGTATGTCTACTACCTCTAACTAATTCATTGTGATTTTTTATGTATGGATTATGTGTTAGGACTTATGGGATAGTGATTGGAAACCACAAATTCCTAACCTAGGTTGTGTTGGTATTGTAGAGATTGTTAAATGAATTAATTGATAAGATTTATGGGTTAGGAGTGAATTGTTGGGCATTCATGTGGTAATGGAAGTTGTGGATGGCCTAGAGACGATTGTGAGGTGAATCATTGGTATGGAAGATGGTTGTTAGGTGAAGAAATTCCATTGGAGGAGATTGTAGAAAGATATGCACACTACATGTTTGATAAAAAGTCTAAATGACTTAAAGTATAGAAATCTTGCTAATATTGGTGCAATTGTGTTGCATTGTTGTAGATTGAAGTAGTTTAGTGTGGTGGAATGTCGTAGTATTATTAAGGGGCGAATTCTAGGTATGTTGGCTAAACTACTCTCTTAGAATTGAATTCCATAATGTTCACGTAAGTTTCAAGTATGGTTGGCTCAAGTTCCTAACTCCCATGTTTCGAGTTGTTCATAATAAATTTGACTATCCCGAGTAAGAAAAGTGTTGAAAGATCTATGTATTCAAAATGTGTTCCAATTACTCCTATCACATTATGTTATCCTTCGGGAATGTGTCCAAGAATGATATGTGTATTAAAATGTTATGGCTTTGAGTTTCAAATGAATGTTAGAAAGCCAAATTATTTGAGAAAAACTAAATATGGTTAAGACTCTTAATTACTCATATGTGTACCTGAAGTCTTGATTGGAAATGCCTTATTGTTGATAATCTATAAAGATGCTCGAAAGTGAAAGAAGTGAGTTGAAGATATAAAGTGTGGCCACCGTGCCAAGAATAAAAGTTATACATGTGGATAGAGGTGCCAATGAAATGAGATGATGTGAGAAAGATTATGAAATGAGCCTTGATTCAACTGTTCTAAAATTACTTCAAAAGTAGATTTGTCTAAATTCTTATGTCCTCAAGTTGTACCCCAATGTGGCTGTTTTAACTAATGCTATGCTTTATGAGTATTTTTAATATGTTTTGCGTTCTTACATATTCGTGAATGAAAATTATGTATTGCCCTTTTTGGGGAAAAGTAATTCAAGAATAAATGGTGTGTTACTTGTTTATGATTTTAACTCGTGCTTCGATTGCCAATCATTTTACTCCATTTCTTTGAAAGAAATCTATTGTACTTAAATTCTTCATTTTCAATGAACTTAAAGTTGTGATTTTAGGAATATTATATATGTTAATATTTATGATGACGATCCATGAAAGGAAAGAAATGAATATGTGGAATATGAAATACGACAATTGTGCCATAAATGAAGAATCATATGTATGGCCAAGAGAGCCAATGAAATAATGATGTTGTAAGTGGATGAAAATGCCAATGAAGCTATAAATGGTGTGAAAGGTTATGAGGTAAATGCATTTGTATTGTTGTTTCCTTTGTATGCAAATCAAAAATGTTTTTGGGAGTATCGATAGTCACCGAGGAAGGGTAGGTTGAAATAACCTAACCCCGAAACTACACATGCCGGTGTAGGAGTGGATTGTGATCATTCCCCTTATTTGGGATGAGATTGATGTGATAGAATTATTCTTCTTATTTGGGATGAGATTGATGTGATAAAATTATTCCCCTAAATTGGCATGAGGTGATTGATATAAATGGATGATGTCGATCCACATAACATTGTGGTGAGATAGCCTAGCCGATCGGGTCGTGATCTGATGCCATCTCACACATGTGGTGGTGATTGTGCTAGAAATTGTAATTGAAATTGTGATTGTGGTTGTTGTCTAAGATGAGACGGCCTAGCCGATCGGGTCATGATCGGACTACGTGCTAAAAGTACGGTGGCATTGGTATTGTGAACAGTGGTATATCGGTGCTAAAGATCTCCCAACAAAAAATATATATTATTTTCTTATTTTAAAAATTGTTATGTTTTAACTGGACATTTGGATATGGTTGATTATGACTTGCTGTTTCTATGGTTTTCCCTTTCTTATATTGGCATTCTATTTTGAAAGTGGACAATTAGCTTTACATACTAGTACTATTCCATATGTACCAACGTCCCTTTTGTCGGGGGCGATGCATCTTCAATGGATGCAGGTGGTTCATCAGCGGGCAGCTTTGGTCCTCGTTAGCAGTCACGCTCTATTCAGCAGGTTTTGGTGAGCCCTACTCTATTCCGGGCCTGATGTCATTTGAGATGTACATTGTATTTTAAGGTATAGCCGGGGCCTTGTTGTCGACACTTCCACACTACTCTTATGTTATACTTAGAGGCTCCGTAGATAGGTTGTGGGTTGTGTTTGATATGGGGAATTGAACTAGAAATGTTTGTATTTGGCAAACATGTTTTTCATTATATCTATAAACTTGTAATATTTTGGAAATTATGAATGAAGCTACTAATGGAAATAAAATGGGAGTTGTTAATGAAATATTTTCAGTGTTAGATTAATGTAGTGCATCTCCTCTTTATTCATGGATGAGTTTGGGTAGAACGAAATCAAATAGGCTTGCTCGACCGGGTTCACTCGGCTGAGCGCCAGTGGCACTCCCCGAGTTTTGGGCGTGACACATATATTGGCACGTGAGTTGTCCGTGCAGCACGTGAGTTGTCTATACGGATCCATATATTTATATTATTGGCATTTGAGTTATCCGTATCGCACTTGAGTTGTCCATGCAAGTTCTATTGTTAGCACGTGAGTTTTCCGTGCAGCGTGTGAAATTTGCATTTTCTTGATCACTTATCTGATTTAATTATTTCCTTCCTATATATTCCGTGATATTGTCTGAGCGGGGTATTTGAGAAAGTGTGCACATGTACACACAGATATTCTTCTCACGAAACTTGATGAGTTAGTTTTAAATATTGTTCTGTGTTGGTTTAAAAAGGCAGAACTATACCAGAATAGCTAGCATCCTCAATAATTTAAGCTTCTCTTACCTTGCCTTGTTTATTTACGATACTTATTAAGTTTGATGTACAAACACTACACTTTGCACGTCATTTGTAGATCCAGGTATTTTCAGGCATGGTGATTGCTGACCTTGGAGTTTTTACCAGTTTGGAGATTATCGAGGTAGCTGCTTTGGCGTCCGCAGACCTTGACTCTCCTCTACTATCTCTCAGTTTTACTTATACTGTTATACCCTCTTAGACAATGTTTTAGACTATGTTATTGTATAGATGCTCATATACTCAGTGACACCAGGATTTTGAGAAAGTCTGTATTCGAGTCGCAGTTGTTCATATCGGCTATTTATGAGAGTTGTTGATGTTAAACTTGCTTCACTTTATTTTTAGTATAAAAATGCCTTGTCTTATTGTGATTGTCGGCTTGCCTAGTTCTGTGATAGGCGCCATCACGACATGTTGAGTTTTGGGTCGTGACAAGTTAGTATTAGAGCCTTGGTTACATAGGTCTCACGAGTCATGAGCAGGTTTATTAGAGTCTTGTGGGTCGGTACGAAGACGTCTGTACTTATCTTCGAGAGGCTGCCAAAACCTTAGGAAAACTTCACATTCTTTTATTCTTGTCGTGTGAATTTGATGATTCCGGAAACTAAACTTCTATTATTCTATGCTCTCACAAATGGTGAGGACTTGTGCTACTGGACTGGGCGAACGGCCACCAGTACCACCAGGTAGGGCCACGAGAGGCTGGGGCCACGGTAGAGTCCGAGGTGCTGCTCGTACACCAGCTAGAGCAGCACCTGTAGACCCACCAGTTGCTCCAGCTCAGGAACAGGTTCCAGATGTGGTTGAGCCGGTGGCACCAGCTGTGCCCATTATGATTCCAAGCCTTTAGAAGGCTTTGGCTAAGATATTGACTGTTTGCACTAGCCTTGCTTAGGTGGTTTCAGTTCAGGCCGCACCAGCCACTTCTCAGGCCGAGGGAGGTACTCAGACTCCCACCGCCCGTATTCCAGAGCAAGTAGTGCAGGGACTCCACACACTGGGGGTTCTACCAGCCCAACTGGTTATAGTTGCTCAGGCCCAAGTGGGTCCTGTTATGAGTGATAAGGAGCATAAGAGATGAGAGAGGTTTGGGAGGCTCAAGCCTCTAACATTCAGTGGGGATGAGTCGGAGGATGCTCAGGACTTCTTGATAGATCCCAGCAGATTCTTTGCACGACGGGTATTCTGGAGACTAGTGGGGTCTCATTTACTACTTTTCAGCTGACGGGGGAAGCCTTCAGATAGTGGAAGACCTATGAGCAAGGCAAGCCAGCCGGTGCTGCACCACTTTCGTGGCACGCATTCTTCATCTCTTCTTGTAGAAGTTTGTGCCACTGACCTGCAGGGAGGAGTTGCGTCGGAAATTTGAGTAGTTATGCCAGGAGGGTATGTCTGTAAACCAGTACGAGATGAGATTTTTAGAGTTGGCTCGTCACGTGATCTGGTTTGTTCCCATGGAAAGGGAGAGGATTAGGAGGTTCATTGATGGCCTCAACTATCAGTTGTATTTTTTTATGACTCGGGAGAATGCATCAGGAGAGAGAGGCCAAGAGGCCTCGTGGTTTGGATGGTTTCAGTGGTGTTTCTTCTGGGGATCAGTCCCACCACAGTAGGGGTCGTCCTTATAGGCCCGCTCAGAAGGCTTTTCCAGTTTATCGTGCTGCATAAGTTAGCCACGGTTATTGCAGTGCTCGTTTGGGTCAATCATCATTCAATGCATTACCAGCGAAGAGTTCTTACCATGCCTCATCTTCTCAGGTTTCTTCAGGAAGTTCCTCGGGTTATTAGGAGCAGCAGCTCTGTAAGAGGAGGGGTTGTTTCAAGTGTGGGGACTTGAGTAATCTCAAGAGGGATTGCCCTAGACTGTTGAGTGGGGTTCCACAACAGAGTTCCCGGCCGATGATACCAGCACCAGTAGCTACACCACCCGCTCAGCCAGCTCGAGGTGGGGCTCAGGCAGCTAGAGGTCGCCCTAGAGGGAAGGGGCGATCAGGTGGTAGTCAGGCTCGATTCTATGGTATTCCTGCCAGGTCAGAGGCCATTGCTTCAGACGCAGTGATCACATGTATTATTTCAGTGTGCCACAGGGATGATTCCACATATTGACCCGGGTTCTACTTATTCCTATGTATCATCTTATTTTACTCATTATTTGGGTATGCCCTGTGAGTCCTTAGTTTCACCTGTGCATGTATCTACGCCGGTGGGTGATACTATTGTTGTGGACCGTGCGTATCGGTTGTGTGTGGTGACCATTGGATGATTGGAGACTGGAGTTGATCGCTTATTGCTTAGTAAGGTTGATTTCGACGTAATTTTGGGTATGGATTGGTTGTCTTCATGTCATGCTATTCTGGATTATCACGCTAAGATCGTGATGTTAGCAATGCCAGGTTTGCCAAGGATCGAGTGGAGAGGTTCGTTGGATTATGTTCACAACAGGGTGATTTCATATTTGAAGGCCCAACATATGGTTGGGAAGGGGTGTATGTCATATTTGGCTTTTGTGAGAGATATTGGTACTGATACTCCCATTATTGATTTTATTACGGTAGTACGAGACTTTTTGGATGTGTTTCCCGCAGACCTGCCGAGCATGCCACACGACAGGGATATTGATTTTGATATTGACTTGGTGTCGGGTACTCAGCCCATTTCCATTCCTCCGTATCGTATGGCACTATGTCACGACCCGAATTCCCACCATCGGACCGTGATGGCGCCTAACGCTGCACTTGCTAGGCAAGCCAACATTAGAGGTTTGCAACATGAAAATCTTACAATATATACAGAGAATCACTACAACCCAACACATGGAAATAAAATAAGAAGTGAAATTTATATAATTCTACTGTGCAATTAATACTGATAGGTCTAACTACCCATGATCTGGTGTCACAACTCACAGACTACTGCAATTAACTACAAGTATTTGTCTGAAAGAAAGAGGTACAACTGTCTATGAACTAATAAAAACAGTAGATGAATATATAAGAGGGGACTCCAGTAATCTGCGGACGTCAGCAGATCTACCTCGGGTCTCCTGTGCAAATGTCAGCTACCAACTCAGGATCAGCTCGGACTGACACCTGGATCTGCACAGAAAGTGTAGAGTGCAGTATCAGTACAACCAACACCATGTACTAGTAAGTGTCGAGCCTAACCGCGGCGAAGTAGTGACGAGGCTAGGATAAGACACCCACATATAACCTGAACAGTATAATCATGCTAATGGAAATAACAGTAAATAAAGAAATAAAGTAGAAAATAATGGGAAGGGGACATACAGTGGGGAATTTCAATATAACCAGGAAAATTGCACGGCATCACCCTTCGTGCTTTTACTCTCAACCTCACCAAATAATAAATAGAACGGCATGATATCACCCTTCGTGCATTAAACCTCTCATATTATGCACGGCATCACCCTTCGTGCTTTATCACTCATAAATCATGGCACGACATCATCCTTCATGCATTAACACTCACATATCATGGCACGGCATCACCCTTCGTGCTTTACACTCCTCCTCACAATATAAATAATGCATGCACGGTATCATCCTTCGTGCTTTACACTCCTCCTCACAAATTACAGAATCAATAACAACGGGTAAACAGAAGTTTCACAAAGAAGTCAGTATTTTACCAATGTGTAATATCATAATGTAAACCTCAACCTTGAACCAATATTCAAAAATTACCAAATCTCGATGAAACCATACATAAGTCACCCAACGTTTCAAATAACAACGCTAAGCATGTATAGTAGGATTAAAGGCTACAAAATTTACAAAGAATAGGATTTCACTCGCATGCTATGACTCGACAGCAATGCATAGATGCTCGTCACCTCACCTATACATCGTATTTAACAACCAAACACGTAGCAAATAAACACATATAACCTATTCCTTCAAGCCAAAGTTAGACACGACACTTACCTCGATTCGCAGGCCACTCACTGCTCAAGTACTGCTTTTCCTTTAGAATTCACCTCCAACCCACTCATATCTAGTCACAAATAGCTTAATACTATCAATTATCGCTAAAGGAATCAACTTTAATGAATAATTACATATTTCACAAATTTTCCCAAAAAAGTTCAAAAACCGACCCCGGGCCCGCTTGGTCCAAACTCGAGGTTCGGACCAAAATCCGTTTACCCATTCACCCACGAGCCCGAGTATGTAATTAGTTCTGGAATCCGACCTCAAATCGAGGTCTAAATCCCCAAATTTGTAAAATTCCCAATTCCCCCAAAATCCCTAATTTCTACCCTTAAAGAACAAGATTAAAGACTAGGAATTCAATAAATGATGATAGAAATTGAAGAAAACAAGTTAGAAAGTGCAAATCTATGATTGGATGTCGAAATCCTTCTTCAAAAATTGCCTTAGGTCGAGTTCTATGGAAGAAAATATGAAATTTTGAACAAATCCCGTTTTGAAGTCTGTTTTAAAACACTGGACATGCCTTTAACGCGTTCGCGAGAGGCCTGTCGCGATTGCGATGTACATCGGCCTAAGGCCTTCGCATTCGCGAGTCTTTCTACGTGTTCGCGTAAGGCAGATCCCCCCAAGCCTTCGCGTTCGCGACCCAGTGGACGCGTTCGCATAGAAGAACATGACCCCCTCCTCCATGTCCCTTAACCTATCGTGTTCGCGGGAGACTGATCGCGTTCGCGAAGGTTACCACCCCCAATGCTTCGCGTTAGCGACTAGTCCTTCATGTTCGCGAAGAAGAAATTACCTCCCATCCTAGTTTACACTTCGCGATCGCGAGAGTTGCTTCACGATCGCGAAGCACAAAATACCTGTGCACCAGCAACATCAAAACAACAGAAATTCTAAGTCTGAAACATCCTGTAGCCTATCCAAAACTCACCCGAGCCCTCGAGGCTCCAAACCAAACATGCACACAAGTCTAAAAACATCATACGAACTTGCTCGTGTGAACAAATCGCCAAAAATAACACCTAAAACTACGGATTTAGCATCAAAATCAATGAAATTCTCAAGAACACTTAAAGTTACTATTTTCTCAACCGAGGATCCGAATCATGTCATATAAACTCCGTTTCTCACCAAATTTCACAGACATGGTTTAGATATTATAACGGACTTGTACCGGGCTCCGGAACCAAAATACGAGTCCGATACAATCAAAATCAAGCATTAAGCACATACTTTAAAACCATAGATTTTTCTGAAATTCAATTTTAGTCAAAAATTCATTTCTCGGGCTATGGATCTCGGAATTCGATTCTGGGCATACGTCCAGATCCCATATTTTATTACGTACCCACCGGGATTGTCGGAACACGGGTCCGGGTCTGTTTACTCAAAACGTTGACCAAATCAACTAAAAATCACCTTTAAATTTCAAAAATTATTATTTCTTCTATTTTCCACGTAAAGGCTTTTTAGAATTATGCCCGAACTGTGCACGCAAATTGAGGAGGATACTTATAAGATTTTTAACGCTAACGAGCATGGAATAAAGTCCTAGAATACAAGATGACCCCTTGGGTCATCACACACCAGTTGAGTTGAAGGAATTGAAAGACCAGCTTTAGAAGGTTCTTGATAAGGGATTTATTAGGCCTAGTGTGTCACCTTGAGGTGCACTGGTTCTGTTTGTGAAGAAGAAGGATGGTATTATGTGGATAGGCATCGACTATAGGTAGTTGAACAAAGTTATAATCAAGAACAAGTATAATTTGCCGCACATTGATGATATATTTTACCAGCTTGAGGGAGCGAGGGTGTTCTCTAAGATTGATTTGAGGTCTGGATATTGCCAATTGACGATTCGTGTCACGACCCAAACCGATGGGCCGCGACGGATGCCCGAGTCCTACCTGTCGAACACCCTTAAGCATACGTTTAAGATATAAGCATGAATAGTGTATGTGAGGGAAACCTGCCCAAAAGACATATATAGATAGACATACGAAATACAATGGGGCGAGCCGGCAAGGCTGCTATAGACAACTATATATATACCCAAAACTGGAAGCCGGCAAGGCCACATACTATCCAACTATACATAATTATCTATAGACCTCTAATAGAAAATATAACTGTACAAGGACGGGACTGGGCCATGTCATACCCATATATGTATGCAAGCATATCATACCAAAATCAAAAGCAGCTCCGGATCAAGTGGAGCACGTCAACTCTCGCTGATCGGGGATCCTAAGAAGGGGGACCGTCGACTTGCCTACCTGCACCTGCGGGCATGATACGCAGGCCCCGGGAATAGGGCGTCAGTACAAATAATGTACTGAGTATGTAAGAAATAAAAATCAGTACATAACAGACATAGATGAAACATGGAATAAAGAATCCCGACTGTAAGTCTAAATCACTTTGTAAATCCTGAAACATTTATAATGTCATGCATAGGTATAGGTGTACATAATATCATCAAGCCTCTAAATACATCCCATCATATCATCTTGGCCACTGTGGGCAAAATCATCAACATACACCAACTAATCAGGTGGTGGTGCGTATATAACGCTGTAACCTTTTCCCATATCACATATACATATATATACATATAAAGATGCGTATATAATGCCATCTGGTCATGGGTCAATGTACATGTATAAATGAATGAAATGAATGAAAATATGTTAGTAGTCTCAATATTCCTTTCGGATAAACTTTATCAACTGCGTATCATTCTGAGACCCATGAACAAAAGATATAATAATATGTCACATGGGGAATGAAGAACAGAGAGACCCCTAGTATTTCTATGAATAGAGTCGTTTATGAAAACTGTGAGTTTGCTCGTTTCTTCTGTATAATTTGGATAATGCCAAAAAGAAAGAAGAGATAGCCTTAACATACCTGGTGTAGGGAAAAATCCGTATGATGTTCTTGGAAAAGGTTGCACCGTACTCCTTTAGAACCGCAAAATTTTACGTTGCTAAGGTGCTAATACTTTTCGCTGGAACTGATTTGTTCGCAAGAAATTTTATTGGATTGAGTTTTAGCGTATGTTTTTGAAATGGTTTGAATTAGAAACAAAGGTATATGATTTTCTTACTTTATTATTCTATGTCCAAATGAAATGAAACCAAGACTTGTAATAAGTCTTACACGTAAATAGACTTATGACTAAGAGACTTATGTCTATTACACGTAAGTAGAATTGTAATAAGTCTTACTTTAGATGGCCACCTAAGACAATACGACTAAGAGTCATATGCCTTAGTAGTGGCTTGCTGCCATGTGGGGGTGGGGGTGGGGTTTTTTTAATCTTATCTTATAACTCATTAATTAATTAGGTAATGTTCCGTTACCCGTTAATTAACCAATTACCCACATAATTAAGAATTATCTCAAATTACTTAAAATACTACTCATTTTTAATATACTTTATACATCATACTATCATGGTCATATGGTACTTTGTATGGTACTAGTCCATAAATATCGGGTATTATGGCTTGGACCGTATTTTATCCCAAATCGACAACCTTCAATGAAACTCGTTTTCTTTAATTCATGTATCCTTTACCCTTCATGGCACTTACTTATCGCTAGTTATAAATAGCATAAATACGTTAACCTCAAGATAATCTCATCCCCGAGTCTACGTCGATTAACTGAAGACGAAACTTTAACATACGAAAACGCGAGATGTAACATCCTTCCCCGCCTTAGAACTATTCGTCCTCGAATGTTTAACTCCCCGGGATCTATATAACTTTGGCAGAGTCACCTTTATAACAATACTACTACCAACTCTTCCTGTAGAAACTCAATAATTCAACACCACATAGGACCACAATCATCAATAACGGCAATGGCCTTACACGACCAATGACAATAACTCATACAAGAACCACACGTACCTTAAGGGTATGATGTCTCAGTCGGACCCTTCTCTGGAGGAGGAAATAAGTAGGTATATCTAGACTTCATGTCTTCCTTGGCCTCCCAAGTTATTTCTTCCACATTGTTGTTTCTCCAAAGTACTTTCACCGAAGCTACATCTTTAGTTCTCAATCTTCGAACATGTCTGTCTAATATAGCAATGGGAGTTTCTTCATAAGATAGCTCCTTGGTGACCTGAACGTCGTCAACTGACACGATTCTGGAACGATCTCATACATTTACGGAGCATAGACACATGAAAGGCTGGATGTACAGACTCCAAGTCCGAAGGCATGTCTAACTCATATGCTACTTGGCCTACCTTGCGTATTATCCTATAAGGTCCAATGTACCGAGGGTTAAGTTTTCCTTTCTTACCGAACCTCATGACACCTTTCATCGGTGATACCTTTCGGAATACCCAGTCATTAATCTGAAATTCCAAGTCTCGTCGTTGATTATCCGCATAAGACTTCTGACGGCTTTAAGCTGCTAATAGCCTTTCCTGTATAAGCTTAATTTTCTCGATTTCCTGTTGTACGAATTCTGGTCCTACTAACGTAGTTTCCCCAATATCGAACCACCCTATAGATGACCTACACATCCATCCGTAAAGAGCTTCGTATGGAGCCATCTGTATACTGGAATGGTAACTATTATTATATGCGAACTCAATAAGCGGTAGATGATCATCCCAACTACCTTTGAAGTCTATCACATAAGCCCGTAACATGTCTTCAAGTGTCTGAATAGTACGCTCAGCCTGTCCGTCTGTCTGGGGATGAAATGATGTACTAAGACTTACTTGAGTCCCCAATCCTTTTTGGAAGGACCTCCAGAAGTTAGTTGTAAATTGAGCTCCTCTATACGAGATTATAGATAAGGGACACCATGCAGTCGTACTATCTCTTTAATATAAAGCCTTGCATAATCCTCTGCGGAATATGTAGTCCTAATGTGTAGAAAATGGGCTGATTTTGTAATCCTATCAACAATCACCCATATAGAATCGAACTTACGCTGGGTATGAGGTAAGCCTACGATGAAATCCATATTGATTACTTCCCACTTCCAAGTCGAAATCTCTATAGCCTGCAATAATCCACCGGGTTTTTGATGCTCAATCCTGACCTGATGATAGTTAGGGCACTGAGCAACAAACTCCGCTATATCCTTTTTCATTCCGTCCCACCAATATACTTCCCTGATATCATGATACATCTTTTTTGCTCCTGGATGGATAGAATAACGAGAATAGTGAGTTTCTCCCATAACCTACCGACGCAGCCCTGCGACATTAGGGACACATAATCGTCCTCGATATTTAAGGACCCCATCTTTTGTAATTTCAAACGGTGTCTTATTCTTCGGAGGGGTGGTATCCCTATAATGAACTAACACAGGATCCTCGTACTGGCGTTCCTTTACTTCAGTTACTAAATAGGATATTGCCGCATCCTGAATAGTAATCCCAATATCACTTGAGTCCAGTAACCGAACTCCAAGACTATCTAGCTGATGAATCTCATTGGCTACTCCCCTCTTTTCTGGCTGTAAATATGACAAGGTACCCATAGATCTACGGATGAGGGCGTCAGCTACTACGTTCGCCTTCCCCGGATGGTATAAAATATCAACGTCATAGTCTTTAAGTAGGTCCAACCATCTCCTTTGATGTAAATTCAATTCCTTTTGCTTGAAGATATACTGGATGCTCTTATGATCCGTATAGATATCAATATGAAATACCATACAAGTAGTGCCTCCACATCTTTAGTGCATGAATTGCTGCGGCTAACTCTAAATCGTGGGTCGGGTAATTCTTCTCATGCTTTCTTAGTTGTCTAGAAACATAAGCTACAACCTTACCATGCTGCATCAGCACGTAACCCAATCCAATGCCTGAAGCATCACAGTAGATAACATAACCATCGGTCCCTTCTAGGAGCGTTAGAACCGGTGCAGAAGTCAATCTGTCCTTCAATGCCTGGAAACTCCGTTCGCAAGCATCAGTCCATTGAAACTTTGCTCCCTTCTGAGTCAACTTTGTCAAAGGTGCTAAAAGGGAAGAAAATCCCTCTACAACTCTCCTGTAATAACCTGCCAAACCAAGAAAGCTACGAACCTCCATCGGTGTCGTGGGTCTAGGCCAAGTCTTTACTACCTCAATCTTTTGGGTATCAACCCGGATACCTTCAATCGAAATGATATGCCCAAGGAAAGCTACAGAGTTCAACCAGAATTCACATTTAGAGAATTTTGCATACAACTTCCCTTTTTGTAGAACTCTGAGCACAGTACGCAAATGATCTGCATGCTCTGTCTCTGAATGAGAATACACCAATATATCATAGATAAATACAATTACAAACAGATCTAAAAAGGGCCTAAACACATGGTTCATCAAATCCATGAATACTGCTGGGGCATTGGTCAAACCGAATGACATAACACGAAACTCAAAGTGCTCGTATCTGGTCCTGAATGCTATTTTCGGAATATCTTCCTCCTTAATCCTTACCTGATGGTACCCGAACCTCAAGTCTATATTTGAAAAACACTTGGCACCTTGCAACTAATCAAAAAAATCATCAATCCCCGGGAGCGGGTACTTATTCTTGATTGTCACCTTATTCAACTGTCTATAATCAATACACATTCATAAGGAACCATCTTTCTTCCTCACAAATAACACAGGTGCTCCCCACGGTGATGTACTAAGTCTGATAAAGCCTTTTTCAAGCAAGTCCTTTAGTTGTTCCTTTAACTCTTTCAGCTCTGCGGGGGCCATTCTATAGGGAGGAATAGATATTGGATGAGTATCTGGTAGTAGGTCAATAGCAAACTCAATTTCTCGCTCTGGCTGAAGACCTAGAAGCTCATCAGGAAAAACATCGGGAAACTCATTAACCACCGGGATGGACTGAGTGGTTGGTGACTCTACTTCCACATCCTGAACCCGAACTAAGTGATAAATACAGCCCTTTCTGATCATCTTCCTTGCCTTGAGATAGGAAATAAATCTACCTCTCGGCGATGCCGTATTACCTTTCCACTCCAAAATGGGCTCCCTTGGAAATTGAAATCGAACTATCTTTGATCTACAATCAACGTTGGCATGACAAGAAGCCAACCAATCCATACCCATTTTAACATCAAATTCTACCATATCTAACTCGATTAGGTCCGCTATGGTAGATCGACTATGAACCACTATTATACAACCCCTATATACTCGCTTAGCTACCACTGAGTCCCCAACAGGTGTAGACACCTCAAAAGGTTTAACCAATTCAGGTTTTATTCCAAACTTACTAGCAACCAATAGAGTAACATATGATAAGGTGGAACCTGGGTCAATCAGTGCATATACATCATATGTGAAGACTGATAATATACCTATAACAAAATCAGGCGATGACTCCTGATCCTGTCATCCTGCCAACGCATATATGCGGTTCTGAGGATTGCTCGAGCTAGATGCTCTGCCTCTGCCTCTACCACGACTCATTGGTTCTTGTGAACCTTGCCCAGGGGAGCGTACTGATGATGACGAACCGGCTACAAATCCCGCTGGCTGAGTTATGCTTGCATCACCTCTCGTCAGATAATCTCTTATTACGTGGACCGGATAACCACAAGTATAACAATCACCCAACCTCATACGGCACTGCCTGGCATGCTGCTTACCACACTGAGCACATCGTGGAAATGGCGGCCTCATCTGACTTGACTCACCCCTATACTGAGAACCTGAGGCCCTGAAATTTTGACTAGGCCCTGAATATGTGGAACGATCAAATCTCTTACCGCCAAACTGAGGGGGTGTGCTAGCCGATGGATGGGCTGGATACCTCGAGTATTGTGGTCTTTGACCACCTCGAAACTCAACAGAAAGACCTGAAGACCTCGCTCTCTTATTCTGGGCCCTATCATGCTCACGATCGGCCCTCTGCTTCTTCTTACACTCCTATACACCCTGAGTGTATGCCTGAATACGAGAAATATCCATGTCTGGCTAAAGTGAGACCGATATAAAATTGTTAAGCAAGTACGACTCTAATCCCATCACGAACCGGTGAACCGGATCCTCCATCTTAGATACAATAGTGGGAGCATACCTAGCCAACGAATCAAACTGAAGACTGTATTCTCGAACACTTATGTTACCCTGCCGAAGGGTCAAGAACCTATCAACTCTGGCCCGTCTAAGCTCTAGTGGCAGATAATGACGAATAAAAGCTTCTGTAAACTCCTGCCATACAGCTGTAGGGGCATCCTCACCTATGGATAATTCCCAAGACTCGTACCAATTAACTGCAACATCTTGGAGTCTATAGGAAGCTAGCTCAATAGACCCAGTCACAGTGGACTTCATTACCCTCAACGTCCTCTGCATTCTATCAATAAATACCTGAGGTTCCTCGTTTGGATCTGCCCCCGTGAATATCGGAGGGTCTAAATTAATTAAATCATGAACCCTCGTACTGACAGACCTATCTGCATGACCAATACCTACTTCCTGACGCTGAGCCTGTGCGGCTACTAATTGAGTTAATAGCTGAATAGCATCTCTCATCTCCTGACCCGGTGCATCCGACTGAGGGGTTGAACGTACATGGGCAGGCGTTGGAGCTGGTGCCTCTCAGAGCTCTCTTGGAGAGGGCGAGGTATGTGAAGTCTGAGATGGAATCTCACTATGAGACTCTCCCTGAGCCCTGGTCACTCGTGGCGCTCGACTAGTAATCTCACCAACCACAGACTTTCCCTTCTGGGCGGCTGTAGTCTTTGGAGGCATTGCTAAAAATATAACATATCGTTAGGAACGTAAATTCTTATATTGCACGATCTAAGATAAGAAAAGAGGATAACATCCTATATGTCTTGTAGCCTCCTATTTATAAGTGTGGTGCACAACACACCCATAAACAAGACTATACTAGACACGGTCTGTAGATAACCCTAGGATAGAACTGCTCTGATACCAGTTTTGTCACGACCCAAACCGATGGGCCGCGAAGGATGCCCGAGTCCTACTTGTCGAACACCCTTAAGCATACGTCTAAGATATAAACATGAATAGTTTATGTGAGGGAAACCTACCCAAAAGAAATATATAGATAGACATACGAAATACAGTGGGGCGAGCCGGTAAGGCTGCTATAGAAAACTATATATATACCCAAAACTGGAAGCCGACAAGGCCACATACTATCCAACTATACATAACTGTCTACAGACCTCTAATAGAAAATACAACTGTACAAGGATTAGACTGGGCCGCATCATACCCATATATGTATGCAAGAATATCATACCAAAATCAAAAGCAGCCCCGGATCAAGTGGAGCACGTCAACTCTCGCTGATCGGGGATCCTAAGAAGGGGGACCGTCGACTTGCCTACCTGCACCTGCGGGCATGAAATGCAGGCCCAAGGAATAGGGCGTCAGTACGAAT
Organism: Nicotiana tomentosiformis; assembly: GCF_000390325.3. Taxonomy (NCBI): domain Eukaryota; kingdom Viridiplantae; phylum Streptophyta; class Magnoliopsida; order Solanales; family Solanaceae; genus Nicotiana; species Nicotiana tomentosiformis. The sequence goes on from NC_090823.1 coordinate 62,864,529, forward strand.
AATATACTGAGTATGTAAGGAATAAAAATCAGTACATAACAGACATAGATGGAACATGGAATAAAGAATACCGACTGTAAATCTAAATCACTTTGTAAATCCTGAAACATTTATAATGTCATGCACATGCATATATATATATATATGTCGTGTCATGCATAGGTATAGGTGTATATAATATCATCAAGCCTCTGAGTGCATCCCATCATATCATCTCGGCCTCTATGGGCAAAATCATCAACATATACCAACTGATCAGGTGGTGGTGCGTATATAATGCCGTAACCTTTTCCCATATCACATATACATATATATATATACATATAAATATGCGTATATAACGCCATCTGGTCATGGGTCAATGTACATGTATAAATGAATGAAATGCATGGATATATGTTAATAATCTCAATATTCCTTTCGGATAAACATTATCAACTGAGTATCATTCTGAGACCCATGAACAGAAGATATAATAATATGTCACATGGGGAATCAAGAACATAGAGACCCCTAGTATTTCTATGAATAGAGTCGTTTATGAAAACTGTGAGTTTGCTCGTTTATTCTATATAATTTGGATCATACCAAAGAGAAAGAAGAGATAGCCTTAACATACCCGTAGTAGGAAAAATTCCGTATGATATTCTTGCAAAAGGTTGCACCGTTACCCGATAATTAACCAATTACCCACATAATTAAGAATTATCTCAAATTACTTATAATACTACTCATTTTTAATATACTTTATACATCATACTATCATGGTCATATGGTACCTTGTATGGTACTAGTCCATAAATATCGTGTATTATAGCTCGTACCGTATTTTATCCCAAATCAACAACCTTCAATGAAACTCATTTTCTTTAATTCGTGTATCCTTTACCCATCATGGCACTTACTTATCGCTTGTTATAAATAGCATAAATACATTAACCTCAAGATAATCTCTCCCCGAGTCTATGTCGATTAACTGAAGACGAAACTTTAACGTACCAAAATGCGAGATGTAACAATTCGGGACTCGGATATTTTGAAGACGGCATTCAGGACCCCCTACGGTCACTATGAGTTCCTTGTGATGTCTTTTAGGCTGACCAATGCCCCAACAACATTATCTGATGAATAGTGTATTTCAGCCATATCTTGATTTATTTGTTATAGTATTCATTGACGATATCCTGGTGTACTCGCGTAGCCAGGAGGAGCATACCCAACATTTGAGGATTGTACTATAGAGGTTGAGGGAGGAGAAGCTTTATGCCAAGTTCTCCAAGTGTGAGTTTTGGCTTAGTTCGGTGGCGTTCTTGGGTTACGTGTTGTCCAGCGAGGGGATTAAGGTGGATCTAAAGAAGATAGAGGGGTCCAGAGTTGGCCTAGACTATCTTCAGCTACTAAGATTCAGAGTTTTCTCATCTTGGCCGGATATTATTGTTGCTTCGTAGAGGGTTTCTCATCCATTGCAGCGCCTTTGACCTAGTTGACCCAAAAGGGTGCGCCATTCAGGTGGTTGGATGAGTGTGAGGAGTGCTTTCAGAAGCTCAAGACTGCCTTGACCACAACTCCAGTTCTAATTTTTCCTTCAGTATCGGTTTCTTATACGGTGTATTGTAGGAGGGTAGAGTGATTGCTTATGATTTACGCCAGTTGAAGCCCCATGAGATGAACTACCATGTTCATGATTTGGAGTTGGCAACCATCGTTCAAGCATTGACGATTTGGAGGTATTATCTCTACGGTGTGTCTTGTGAGGTACTTACGTATCATCGGAGTCTCCAATACTTGTTCAAACAAAAGGATGTAAATTTGAGGTAGCGGAGATGGTTGGAGCTGCTAAAGCACTATGATATTACCATTTTGTATCATCTTGGGAAGGCCAATATGGTGGCCGATGCCTTGATTAGGAAGGGGGTGAGTATGGGCAGCCTTGCATTTGTTCCGGTAGGTTAGAGACTGCTTGCATTAGATGTTCAGGCCTGGGCCAATCAGTTCGTGAGCTTAGATGTTTCTGAGCCCAGTCGGGTTCTAGCTTGTGTGGTTTCTCGGTCTTTCATATATGATTGCATCAGAGAGCATCAGTATGATGTCTCCCCATTTGCTTGTCCTTAAGGACATGGTTCAACACGGTGATGCCAAGGACATTACTATTGGGGATAATAGGGTGTTGCGGATACGGGGTTAGATTTGTGTGCCCAATGTAGATGGGCTACGCGAGTTGATTCTTGAGGAGGCCCATAGTTCGGGGTATTCCATTCATCCGGGTGCTGCAAAGATGTATCAAAACTTGAGGCAGCACTATTGGTGGAGGAGGATGAAGAAAGATATAGTGGAGTTTGTAGCTCGGTGCCTAAATTATCAGTAGGTGAAGTACGAGCACCAGAGACCGGGCAGATTTCTTCAGAGGCTTGCGATTTCAAAGTGGAAATGGGAGCGTATCACCATGGATTTTATAGTTGGGCTCCCATGGACTTCGAGGAAGTTTGATGCTATTTGGGTTATTGTAAATCAGTTGACCAATTCCGCACATTTTATTCCAGTCGGGACTACTTACTCTTCGGAGCGGTTGGCTGAGATCTACATTCGCGAGATTGTTTGCCTTCATGGTGTACTGGTGTCCATCATTTTAGATCGGGACACGCAGATTACCTTGTAGTTTTGGAGAGCAGTGCAACGAGAGTTAGGCACACGAGTTAAGTTGAGTACAACATTTCACCCTCAGACGGACGAACAGTCCGAGTGCACTATTCAAATATTGGAGGATATGTTACGCACTTGTGTCATAGATTTTAGGGGTTCTTGGGATACGTTTATGCCGCTTGCAGAGTTTGCCAACAACAATAGCTACCAATCGAGCATTCAGATGGCTCTGTATGAGGCTTTGTATGGGAGACGGTGTCGGTCTTCGGTGGGTTGGTTTGAGCCGGGTAAGGCTAGGCTATTGGGTACTGACTTGGTTTAGGATGCTTTGGACAAGGTAAATTGATTCAGGATCGACTTCGCATGGCACAGTCTAGCCAGAAGATTTACGCCGATCGAAAGGTTCGTGATGTTGCTTACATGGTGGGAGAGAAGGTACTACTCAGAATTTCACCCCCGAAGGGTGTCATAAGGTTCGAGAAGAATGGCAAGTTGAGCCATCGGTATATTGTGCCTTTTGAGGTGCTTGAGAGAATTGGAAAGGTGGCTTACAAGCTTGCATTGCCTCCTAGTCTGTCGAGTGTTCACCTAGTGTTTCATGCTTCCATGCTCCGGAAGTACGTCGGTGATCCGTCTCATGTTTTGGACTTCAGCACGGTTCAGTTGGATGATGATTTGACTTATGATGTGGAGCCGGTGGCCATTTTGGATCTGTAGGTTAGAAAGTTGAGGTCAAAGAACATAGCTTCAGTAAAGGTGCAGTGGATAGGCCAGCCAGTCGAGGAGGCTACTTGGAAGACCGAGCGGGAGATGCGAAGCAGATATCCACGCCTCTTTGAGACTCCAGGTATGATTCTAGACCCATTTGAGGACGAACGTTTGTTCAAGAGAGAGAGGATGTAACGACCACGACTGGTTGTTTTGAGTGTTATAGCCTCATTCCCCCATTTACTGCTTATTCTATGCTTAATTATTGTTATATGACTTACCGGGGTAGTTGGTTTGGTCCCGGGGATGTTTCGGAATGAATAGGGACACTTGGTCCCATGGTTGGAAGCCTAAATTGGAAGACATGACTGGATGTTGACTTATGTGTAAATAGCTCCGGAATGGAGTTTTGACGGTTCCGATAGCTCCGTAAGGTGATTTTGGTCTTTGGAATGTGTCTGGATAGTGATTTGGAGGTCCGTAGTTAATTTTGGCTTGAATTGGCGAAAGTTGGAAAAATGGAAGTTTGGAGAGTTGAGAAGTTTGACCGAGAGTTGACTTTGTGGTTACCGAGCTCAGATTTTGGTTCCGAAAGTTTGAATAGGTCTGTTGTGTCATTTATGACTTGTGTGCAAAATTTGTTGTCAATCAAAATTGATTTGATATGTTTCGGCATCGATTATAGAAGTTGGAATTCATTAGTTTTCATTAGGCTTGAATTATGGTGCGATTCATGTTTTTCATGTTGTTTGACGTGATTGAGGCCTCGACTAAGTTTGTATCGTGTTTTAGGACTTGTTGGTTTGTTCGTTTAAGGTCCCGGGGGCCTTGGGTGGATTTCAGATAGTTATCGGAGTGGAATTGGACTTGAAAGATTGCTGAAGTCAGCTAAAGTTCTCTGATCTGGTTTCCTTCAATGCGATCGCGAGGTTAGGTCTGCGATCGCAAAGGGTCTTTGTGGGCTGTTGGTGTCAAGCCCCGACCTCAGGAAGCGCGATTGGCGCTCAACCGAGATACCCCGGTTAAGCAAGCCTGCTAGATGTCTTCTACCTAACCTTACCCATTAACAATATAAGAATCAATACAAGTGATAGACATGAGAAAAATCAAATATTCCTCATTCTTTTTCCATTACTCAAAGGATATTCATTTATGATTCCCAAAATATTACAAGTTTATAGATGTAATGAAAAACATGTTTGCCAAATACCAACATTTCTAGTTCAAATCCCAACATCGAAAACCACCCACAACCTGTCTACGAAGCTTCTAAGTACAACAGAAGTGAAGAATGGAAGTGTCGGCGACAAGGCCCCAGCTATACCTCAAAACACAAAATACAACGTCAAATGACATAAAGCCCAGAATAGAGTAGGGCTCACCAAAACCTGTTGAATAGAAAGTGATTGCTAATGAGGACCAAAGGTGCACGATAACGAACCACCTGCATCCATTGAAGATGCAGCGCCCACGACAAAAGGGACATTAGTACATGTGGAATAGTACTAGTATGTAAAGCTAAATGTTCTCTTTCGAAATAGAACGCCAATAACAGAAGGAGAAACACCATGGAGCAACAAGTACCAATCAATGATATCCAAATGCCAAGTTGAAACATAACAATTTTCAACATACGAAAAATATTATATATTTTTGGTTGGGAGATCATTAGCACCGATATACCACCGTGTTTTTAGCACGGAGTCCGATCACGTCTGATCGGCTAGGCCATCTCCCCACGAACAATGTGGTTTGACATATGGTGCGAAAGAAAGGTGTTACCAAGAGTAGTACCACCATGTACGCCACATAGCGTCCGATATCCACCCGATCGGCAAGGCCACCTTCTCACATATGCCATGTGGGCTGACTTTCCAATTCACAACTAATATCAACCTCATCCCAATTAAGGGGGAATAACCACAATCACAACAATATTTCAATCTCATCCCAAATAAGGGGAATAAGCACAATCCACCCCTACACCAGCATGTGTAGTTTCGGGTATGGGCCTTATGACCCACCCTTCCTCGGTTTGCTAATGATACACTCAAAAACATTTTTGGTTTTCACACATGGGAAACAAAAGCACAAATATATATTTTTTTCACCTCATTACCTTTCACACTATATATAGCCTCGTTAGTACCTTTAACCATTCACAACATCATTATAATTCCATTGGCTCTGTTGGCCATACTTATGATTCCTCATCCCAAGGCACGGTGGCCGTATCTTATATTCCACACTTTTATTCTTTACTTTTAAAGATCATCGACATAAATATCAACATATAGAATATTTAGGAAATCAAAACTTTAAGTTCATTAGTAATAAAAACTTTAAACACAATGTATTTCTTTCCAAGAGACGGAGTAAAATGGTTGGCAATCGAAGCACAAGTTAAAATCATAAACGAGTAACACATCATTTTATCTTAAAATACTTTTCCCCAAAAGGGCAATACACAATTTCAACTCATGAATATATATAAGAGCTAAAGACACATTGGAAATACTTACAAAGCATAGGATTAGTTAAATCAACCACGTTTGGGCACAAGTATAACTCTCATTATTGGCACGGGGGCCACACTTTCCATCTCCAACCCCTTCTTTCACTTTCAAGAATCCTTATAGATTATCAACAACAAGGCATTTTAATTCAAGACTTTAGGTACACATATAAGCGATGGGAGTTTTGGACGCATGGATTATTCTTCCCAAGTTAAGCATAATGGACTTCTATTTGAAACATGACTCAAAGCCATAACATTTTAATATACATATCATTCTTGAACACATTCTCGAAGGACAACATAATGTGATAGGAACATTCGGAACACGTTGTGAATACATAATTCTCGACACTTGGTTACTCGAGACAATTGAATTTTTTGGGAACAACTCGGAATAAGGGAATAAGGAACTTGAGCCAACAATACTTGAAACTTACGGGAACATCATGGAATTAAATTCTAAGAGAGTAGTTTAGCTATCATACCTGGAGTTTGCCCCTTAATAATACTACGACGTTCCACCACACTAAACAACTTCAATCTACAATAATGCAACACAATTGCACCAATATTAGCAAGATTTCTATACTTTAAGTCATTTAGACTTTTTATCAAACATCTAGTGTACATATCTTTTTACAACCTCGTCCAATGGAATTTCTTCACCTTGCATCCACCTTCCACACCAATGATTCACCTCACAATCGTGTCTAGGCCATCCACAATTTCCATTAGCACATGCATGCCCAACAATTCACTCCCAACCAATAAATCTTATAAATTAATTCATTTTACAATCTATACAATACCAACACAACCTAGGTTAGGCATTTGTGGCTTCCAATCACCATCTCATAAGTCCTAGCACATATTTCATACATAAATAATCACCATGAATTAGTTAGAGATAGTGGACATACCTCTTGTAGTGAAACTCTTGAAAATCCCAACTTGTAGGGTTCTTGACCAATTTGGGGATCTGAATGGAAATCTATGGATCTTTAAAATTAATCCTAGTTAATATAAGTGGTTAGGAGTAGTAATCAACTCAAAATTTATCCAAAAACATTATCTTGGTTCATGGGAGGGAAGTGTTGTATGGATTCCCCTTGATATGCAAGCCCTAGCTCAAAGAAATGACTTAGCCCCTCTCTCTACCCGGCCTTGGGGGTATTTATAGGGCTCCTACGTGCGCGTCTGCTCACCTGGGCAACTGACCATGCAACAGCCATACAAACGAGGCAGAGACCCCCTTAAATGTGCGGTCGCACATTCTGGGCGCACATATGGCATAGGTCTGGTAAAATAGCAATAACTTTTTATATACATATCCAAATGACAACCTGTTTGATGCGTTGGTAACTAATCTCAGAGGGATTTAATTTGATAGGTATATCACCACCTAAGTATTTATATTGTGGGAGTTATATTTGTTTGAAGTCGGTTCTTAGGCTAATTAAGACATCCTTTCCACTTAATGTATCTAACTTGTTCCACACAAATTCTTGCCATTCACAAAACTCCTTAGTATGTTCCAACACACCTTAAACATATATTTTCATTTCAAAATGATGTGGTTCTATCTCATGGGTCTCCTTTAATACTGGAATACGTTATTCCCAAATACAGTTGGCGCACTTTAAAATCTTAAATCATTATGAAATTTTAACATGGCCTTACATTCTCCCCCGCTTAGGATTATTCGTCCTCGAATGAGGGTTAGAGTCTGCCATAGACACCTAATGTGACTTAAATCTTTATCCACACACCAAAAGCCCCAAAATTTGGCTAACTCCCCGAATTTCAAGAAATTTCGACAGAGTTTCCCTTGTATTTGGGCCTATCCACCTGTCAGAGAGCTCCAAAACCAACTCTTAACAACACATCCAAAACTCAACAAAGTACCATAATATATATCAGTAACACCAATCTCAACATTAAAAGAATTGCATTAATAGAAGTGGTATTTTGACTTGAACTATACATATTTAAATCATAACACATAGAAAGTACCCATCGAACCGCAACCATTTGGCTATACAAACAAGTGGGAATATTTTCTTTCCACAATATCCTCGGCCTTCAAGGTAACCTCCTCGACTCACAGACTTCGCCGTAGCACTTTAACGGAGGCAATCCCAACTTTCGGACTTATCTAACCAGGATGACAATTAGATACCCCTCATAAACCAATTACCCATTAACTTAACCTTCCATAGTTTCCACCGGAGTGACTGACAAAGGATTTCCAACTACCTTCTTAGACATAGACACATGAAACACTGGGTACATGGAGGACAATGATGGGGAAACATCATACTCTTAGTTTGATCTATTTTCTTCAAGATTCCATAACGCCTAATGTGACTACACCCACTTTACCTTCCTTCACAATTAACCTAATATCTTCATGGAGAAATTCTTGAGAATATCCTGTTTACTTCCTTCAACTTTAAATCGTTACGTCGAACTCCCAAACTAAACCTTTGGCGGCCTTCAATAATTATTCTAAGATGCTAGCCTGAATATGACCATAAAGTTTAATCATTGAATGATGCTTCTTCTTTTACATGTTTGAACCTTCAACCCCCATAGATTTAATACAAAGAGAAACAACAGGGTTTCAAAATACATGAAGTTGCGTTACGCTCTTAACAGTATTTGACACAAGGAATCTATGCCACAAGCCCACGAGGTTGAAAAAGAGGTTGAACCCTTATGAGATTAATATCATTTTGACAGTTTAACCCTTCCTGATAGTTGATCCTATATGAGAGGAATAGAGATACGACAAACTTATCTTTAAAATCAATATGCTCATGATATGTGCCTAAATATGAAACATATAATTTCAACCTTTCATGAGTGAAACCATGTAGTTAGGACATCATAATATTGGGATTAAGTTATGCATTCGGTCTTGACGGAGAGCCTATTAAGGATCCTTATGAGAAAGGGAGTGTTACAGCAACACATGGAAGGACGTGATCTCTTATGGTTATCCAACAAGTGTCAACAAACTAGCACAATGAATTTACTAACTGAGTGACACAGTCAGAACATGTTGCAGAGGTGGAAAGAGAAAGTGAACATTTGTTATGAGTTGGATATGTTTCTGCCATAATAACTCTCAAACTGCAATACCAAGCCATGTCATGGGTATTTACAATACTAGGAACAAAGTGGATTACTCACTGAGGCATGATCTAGGTGGACCTGAACAAAAGATCTTCTTGTCACAAATTCGTGAAAACCTCAAATTTCCGAGAAACTTTATATAGACAAGTGACCATTTCAATTGACATGTACACATATGATAGGCGCTGAGACATGCTCTTATGTTGCTAGACAGTGAGAAGGGTTTAAGATAATATTCAAAAGGAAGTATAGTGACTGTTCAAACCATAGGAGCCACATACACCGGAGAGAGAAAGAGTGGCTCAAGAATGATCTCAACACTAGGTTGTTTTACATTGGATTTGATACCACATAGGTAAACTTTATGACGGTGCATGCACAAGTACAAGTGAGCAGATGTTATCCATTTGAATCAAAGGTTATATAAGAAATTCATCAGGTATAGTCCCTTGTTGAGAATTTAGGTAAGCAAGTGGGAATATTAGCCTAGCGTTATAACTCAATTCAAAGAAATAATTATAGAGCTCAATCCCACCAGAGGTTGTAAAAAATAAGAGAATTTGTGATAAAGTGGCTTTACGAATAATGCGTCTCGTTCAAAGAGTAGGTACATGCAATATTTTGTGATCCAGTGACATGTTAAGACCATATTTATGTAGGCTCTTCAATGCAGATATACATATACGACAAGGAAACTATGCGGTGTTCATAATGATGTTCAAAGGAGTGACTTACTTGGTGACTTTAGGTCGACAGGGCAATACCTTAACCGATGCCCCTTTACTCCACATCCATAATATACATTGGTACCATAGTGACATACCCCCGAATGACATCTCCTATACTTCACACAATGGGGATGATGTCCACTAAACTGACTCGCCTCACTGACCTAATATTTACCCTTTTGCATACGTCATAAGCACCCCCCTTATCCTTCATCCAAGCTTTCACGGTGGGAGTAACAATCTCTATACCGGTTTGTTGAGCATACTCACAACACGATGCAAAATGTTCCTTCCTGCACATCGGGCAGACCAGAATGGGTGTACCTTACCTTGGGCATTTGTTCTTATTGTGCACCCTATTTCTACAACCAAAACATATTTGAAGAGTCATCCAACATCTCCCCAAGTGGCGCTTCTTACAAACCAAACAATCTGGCTCATTAGTACCAATAACCCTCTTTCGTTTCTTAGGTGCTCTCACCACATAATCCGATGGTGCGGTGACATTGATAGGAACAAGAGCACTTCCCCTAGCAACAAGTCTTCCAATCTCTCCAAGGCTCGACACATTCTCCCAATGAATGCTTGTGCAATCTCCCCCAAATTCAATGGCGGGGTCATTCCATCATCGCTGCTTCGAACTCATGGATTACTCATCTGGAAAATAAGACATGATGAGGAAATTAGCTTCCTATCTTGAGCTCTATCACAAGATCTAGTGTATCAAAGAAGGGTGAAATTCCTAAATGTCCGAGTAGCCTCCTCATTATAGAAGTGGTCGACAACACATCGATAAGAAGGACTCTACTAGACACGGCTCCGAGATGTCCTAGGACACTTTAAAACCTTAGGCTCTGATACCAAGTTTGTCATGCCCCGACCTCAGGAAGCGTGACCGGCGCTCAACCGAGATTCCCCGGTTAAGCAAGCCTGCTAGATGTCTTCTACCCAACCTTACCCATTAACAATATAAGAATCAATACAAGTGATGGACATGAGAAAAATCAAGTATTCCTCATTTTTCTTCCATTACTCTAAGGATATTCATTTATGATTCCCAAAATATTACAAGTTTATAGATGTAATGAAAAACATGTTTTCCAAATACCCACATTTCTAGTTCAATTCCCAACATCGAATACCACCCACAACCTGTCTACGAAGCCTCTAAGTATAACAAAAGTGAAGAATGGAAGTGTCGGCGACAAGACCCAACTATATCTCAAAACACAAAATACAACTTCAAATGACATAAAGCCTGGAATAGAGTAGGGCTCACCAAAACCTGTTGAAAATAAAGTGACTGATAATGAGGACCAAAGTTACATGATGACGAACCACCTGCTTCCATTGAAGATGTAGCGCCCCCGACAAAAGTGACATTAGTACATGTGGAATAGTACTAGTATGTAAAGCTAAATGTTCTCTTTCAAAATAGAACGCCAATAACAGAAGGAGAAACACCATGGAGCAACAAGTACCAATCAATGATATCCAAATGCCAAGTTGAAACATAACAATTTTCAACATATAAATAATATTATATATTTTTGGTTGGGGGATCATTAGCACCGATATACCACCGTGTTTTTAGCACGGAGTCCGATCATGCCCGATCGGCTAGGACATCTCCCCACGAACAATGTGGATTGACATGTGGTGCGAAAGAAAGGTGTTACCAATAGTAGTACCACCATGTGTGCCACATGGCGTCCGATCTCCATCCGATCGGCTAGGACGCCTTCCCACATATTCCATGTGGGTTGACTTTCCGATTCAAAGCTAATTTCAACCTCATCCCAATTAAGGGGAATAACAACAATCACATCAATATTTTAATCGCATCCCAAACAAGGGGAATAATCACAATCCACCCCTATACCGGCACGTGTAGTTTCGGGTACGGGCCTTATGACCCCCCCCTTCCTTGGTTTGCTAAGGATACTCCCAAAAATATTTTTGGTTTGCACACAAGGGAAATAAAAGCAAAAATATATTTATTTTTCACCTCATTACCTTTCACACTATATATAGCCTCGTTAGTACCTTCAACCATTCACAACATCATTATAATTCCATTGGCTCTCTTGGCCATACTTATGATTCCTCATCCCAAGGCACGGTGGCCGTATCTTATATTCCACACTTTCATTTCTTTACTATCAAGGATCACTGACATAAACATCAACATATAGAATATTCTGGAAATCACAACTTTAAGTTCATTAGTAATGAAGACTTTAAACACAATGGATTTCTTTCCAAGAGATGGAGTAAAACGGTTGACAATCGAAGCACAAGTTAAAATCATAAATAAGTAACACATCATTTTATCTTGAAATATTTTTCCCCAAAAGGGCAATACACAATTTCAAATCATGAATATATATAAGAGCTAAAGACACATTGGAAATACTTACAAAGCATAGCATTAGTTAAAACAACCACGTTTGGGCACAAGTATAACTCTCATTATTGGCACGGTGCCCACACTTTCCATCTCCAACCCCTTCTTTAACTTTCAAGCATTCTTATAGATTATCAACAACAAGGCATTTTAATTCAAGACTTTAGGTACACATATAAGTGATTGGAGTTTGGACGCATGGAGTATTCTTCCCAAGTTAAGCATAATGGACTTCCATTTGAAACAGACTCAAAGCCATAACATTTTAATACATATATCATTCTTGAACACATTCCCGAAGGATAACATAATATGATAGGAACATTCGCAACACATTGTGAATACATAATTCTCGACACTTGCTTACTCGGGACAATTGAATTTATTGGGAACAACTCAGAACATTGGAATAAGGAACTTGAGCCAACAATACTTGAAACCTACCGGAACATCATAGAATTAAATTCTAAGAGAGTAGTTTAGCCATCATACCTGAAATTCGCGCTTTAATAATACTACGACGTTCCACCACACTAAACAACTTTAATCTAGGACAATGCAATACAATTGCACCAATATTAGCAAGATTTCTATAATTTAAGTCATTTAGACTTTTTATCAAACATCTAGTGTGCATATCTTTCTACAACCTCCTCCAATGGAAATTCTTTACCTAACAACCACCTTCCACGCCAATGATTTACCTCACAATCGTCTCTAGGCCATCCACAACTTCCATTAGCACATCCATGCCCAACAATTCACTCCCAACCAATAAATATTATCAATTAATTCATTTTACAATCTCTACAATACAAATACAACCTAGGTTAGGCATTTGTGGCTTCCAATCACCATCCCATAAGTCCTAACACATATTTCATACATAAATAATCACCATGAATTAGTTAGAGATAGTGGACATACCTCTTGTAGCGAGACTCTTGAAAATCCCAACTTGTAGGGTTCTTGACCAATTTGGGGATTTGAATGGAAATCTATGGATCTTCAAGATTAATCCTAGTTAATATAAGTATTTAGGAGTAGTAATCCACACAAAATTTCTCCAAAAACATTACCTTGTTCATGGGAGGGAAGTGTTGGACAGATTCCCCTAGATATGCAAGCCCTAGCTTAAAGAAATGGCTTAGCCCCTCTCTCTACCTGGTCTTGGGGGTATTTATATGGCTCCTACGTGCGCGGCTGCGTGCCTGGGCAACTGACTGCGCATCAGCTGTGCACACGAGGTAGAAACCCCCTTATATGCACGGTCATGCATTCTGGGCGCGCATATGGCATAGGTCATGTAAAATGGAAATAACTTTCTGTATACATATCCAAATGACAAACGGTTTGATAAGTTGGAAACTAGACTTAGAGGGCTTTAATTTGATATGTATTTCACCACCTAAGTCTTCATATTGTGGTAGTTATATTCGTTTGAAATTGGGTTTTGTGCTAATTGAGATATCCTTTCCACTTAATGTATCCCATTTATTCCTCACAAATTCTTGCTATTCACAAAACTCCTTAGTATGTTCCAACACACCTTAAACATATATTTTCATTTCAAAATGATGTGGTTCTTTCCCATGGGTCTCCTTTAATACTCGAATACGCTATTCCCATATACCGTTGGCGCACTTTAAAATCTTAATTCATTAGAAAATTTTAATGGGGCCTTACAGTTGGGTTTTTCCTCTTCGCTTTCACAGAGAGAGGGCCACCTTCACAAACGCGTAGAGTAGGTCGTGTTCACGAACAAATAAGTGAGGCAGCTGGGGTCACACAAAGTGTTTCTTTGCGATCGCGTATGGATGTTCGCGATCGCATAGGTCAGTGTATCAGTGAACCACATTCATGTGGAGTCAACCGCGTTCGTGTAGGCCATTTTTGGGGGCAGCTTATTTTGTCCTTCGCGATAGCGAGGGACATTCCACGTCACGAAGAGTAATCACCGAGCAGCAGTGTTAAATTTTCAAAACGAGGATTTGAACCCATTTTTCATATTTTGAGCTAGTAACCTCGGATTTGGAGTTGGAAAATTTTGGGGAAAATGGTGAAACTTCTTAGTCCGAATTTTGGGGATTTGAATGGTGTTGTGGTGTCGGATTTGAGTAATTTTAGTATTGTTGGACTCGTAGTTGAATGTGTGTTCGGATTTTGTAACGTTTGTCGGATTCTGAGACGTCGGCCCTGGGTTGACTTTTTGACTTTTGATTAAGAACTTAGCATTTTCATATGGAATTGATTCTGATAGCGTGTGTTGATTGTATCGAATTGTTTGTTGCTAGATTCGAGGTGTTAGGAGGCCGATTCGCGAGGCAAAGGCTTGCTAGCGGAGTGATTCAATTTTCTAGAGGTAAGTATCTTAATTAAACTCGGTTGAGGCACCAGTTGCCTGAATTGTTGTGATAATTACGTGTTATTGGGTGCGCACATGCGTGGGGATGAGCACATGTGCGGGCACCGGGGTCATATATTCATGTTCGGACTGTGCTCGGGCTCTTATAATCCTAGAATTGACTGTTAAGCTTTAAGCTACGATATCTCACATGTTGTAATAGTTTATGTGATCTATTTGAGCCATGATAAGGCTACATAGAGGTTTAATCCCTGAACGAACATGATAAATGCTTTTCAGTGATGAAATTGCCGATTTGAGTTACGATAGCACACTTTGCACATGCCTACACTTTAGCATGTCATTTATACCAGTGCAGGAGCATGAGAATCTTATTTCATTCATCATATACATGTATACTTGTTTAATTACTTCTGTATGATATGTTTGGACTGGAGGCCTGTGACTATGCCGGGCGGATTATGTTATTGGCATGTGAGTTATTCGTGCAGCATGTGAGTTGTCCGTGCGGATCCATATATTGATATTATTGGTATGTGAGTTGTCCGTGCAGATTCATTTATTGATATTATTGACACGGAATTTATCCGTGTCGCACGTGAGTTGTCCGTGCAACGTGTGAAATTTGCATTTCTTCATCATTTATCCGATTTAATTATTTCCTTCCTCTACATGCCGTGATATTGTCTGAGCAGGGTATTTGAGAAACTGTGCACATGTACACACGAATATTCTTCTCACGAAACTTGATGATTTAGTTTTTAATATTGTTCTATGCTCATTTAAAAAGGCAAAACTACACTAGAATAGTTAGCATCCTCAATAATTTAAACTATTCTTACCTTGCCTTGTTTATTTACGATACTTATTGAGTTGGTTATACTCACACTACACTCCGCACCTCATGTGCAGATCCAAGTATTTTCGGGCATGGTGGTTGCTGACCTTGGAGTTTTTACCCGTTCAGAGATTATCGAGATAGCTGCTTTGGCGTACGCAGACGTTGACTCTCCTCTTCTATCTCTTAGTTTTACTTATAATGTTCTACCCTCATAGATAGTGTTTCAGACTATGTTATTGTATAGATGCTCATGTACTCAGTGACATCAAGATTTTGGGAAAGTCTGTAGTCGAATCGCAGTTGTTCATATCGGCTATTTATGAGAGTTATTATTGTTAAACTTGCTTCATCTTATTTTTAGTATAAAAATGCCTAGTCTTATTGCGATTGTCGGCTTGCCTTGTTCTCTTATAGGCGTCAGCACGACATGTTGAGTTTTGAGTCGCACAATGGAATATCATTCCAATATTAGAAGTTGCATCAAGAACACAAGACCAACAAAAGTAACCAAAGTCAATCCCTATCGGCAAGCAAACAATGGCTCATTGTTGCCTTAAACAATACCAGATATTGATCAAATGTTTAGCAAAAAGAAGATCTCATAAATTACTATTGAAGCAGAATAGAGGAGTTCACCAGAAAATATTTTCCGGTCCGACTAAGAGTCGCCGGAAATAACAAAGAAGAGAATAGATCTGGTGGCATTTCGCAGATGGCACTAGAGCCACGGCAAAGCGCCAGAGCATGCCTGGAGTGGCAATAAAGCACAACACGAAAGTTATCGTACTAGTTGGAGTTTGCCGGAAAACAAAACTCAGTCAGATCTGGAAATGACCCCCAGCATATGCGTGGATAAACCACAACGAAAAAGAGTATGGGGATGAATGGAAGGGGGAAGTAGGAAGAGAGGCATGGTTGTCTGCCGAATTCCGGTTGATGCTCGTAGGCAGAAGGCCTGAGAGGGGCGGATATGTTGCCTCTCAAAGTGAGAGACGAGAGGGTCTCAAAAATAGGATGTGGTTGCCGTTTTTCAATATAGAGATGAAAAATGTCTTCCATACATATAAAAAGAGACTAATGGGCCGCACTTATGTGTGGTGTAAGAAATGTGTATGGGGTAGGAATTTAGGGGCTAAGTTTAAGGATAAGGCAAAATATGTGGGTTTTACCCAATGGGCAAAGGGCTTTACCCATGGGGTAAGAGAATGTCATGTCACATCGATTGTCAAGTTGCATCATATGTCATGTCACATCACTTGTGTTGTCACGTCGGATGTTGACTGGACATTGAATTCGACTGGGCTTGATCCGTATTTTGAAATTAATTTCTACTGGCTTCCATGAAATTACTGAACTGTGCTGCAAATAAAAAAAAATAATTATTTAATTAAGAAAATCCTATAGTATTTATTTAAAAATGTAACTGCTACAATAATATTTTAATAATTATTATTTATTTTTGAAGAACAACAAATTGATAGAATATCCTAATATTTGAAAATAGGATAATAATCAATAAATTGTTTTGATTTTTTAGAAAAGCACAAACGTTGTAGTATTTAACTAATTGCAATAAAATTATAAAAATTCTTATATTTTGTGAAAATAGGAATAATTATCAATAAATTGCATTAAAGTCAAATAATGCGCAAAAATCATATTTTTATCATTTTTTCACTAGGAAGCCTGCAGAAGTTAATTTTTAAATACGAAGGGTCAAAATTGAGTGTCAACAGGTTTTGATCCTAGCCACCAAGAGAATACATGTTTCCAGAGATGCAGTCTTTCTTGAGAATGTTTTTCCTTTTACTCTAGTTTCTAAAGATGCTACTTTTCCCTCTGTGCTTTACTTTGTTCCTTTTGCTGAGTATCTAACTGATAATGCATCTAGTCTTTCTCACTTTGTGCTGGATGAACATAGGGATGTGATTGTTACACTGCATAGTCAGTCATCAAATCACTCTTCACCACGGCATTCCAATACACACATGTCACTAGAGATTCTTCGTCACAGAACCCAGCCTAACATTACAACCTTTGGAAACAAGTCTCATAGATAGCATAAGACTCCTGGATATCTAAATGATTACATATGTACCATACCTAACCTCAAACCAATTGCTACACAAAACCTAAATCATGATACCTCACCTCAGGATGGTCCCATCTTTTTCCTCAATGAATTATTTTCCATGAACCACAAAATATCGCTTGATGTTCTATATCCTGACAGTCAGTTGCTTGTTAGAAATATTTGTCATGATAGTGATCCATCATCATATAAGGAAGCAACACTCAATCGTACTTAAAAAATAGCTATAACACAAGTGTTGGAAGCTCTATATGCCAATAACACTTGGGACCTAGTGCCTCTGCCAGTCGGAAAGAATATTATTTGTTATAAGTGGGTGTACAAAGCTAATGTCACAACCCGAAATTTTCACCCTCGTGACCGTGATGTCGCCTAATATTTCACTTGCTAGGCAAGTCAATGTCAGTTAAATTACTTAACCAGTGCTTAACAATAACAACAGAATAGTCTGAAATAAGATGATAATCTACTGAATAATGCAATCTAAATACAATCCCAGAAAAGTGGAGTCACGAATACATGAGCGTCTAGAGTGCTACAGATAATAGTGTGAATAAACACAACTGTTTGAATCTAACTAAACATCAATGACAAAATTGAAGGGGACTTCAAGGCTGCGGACGCCGTGCAACTATACCTCAAGTCTCCACAAGTATCTGGATCCGGGCAGTCTCACTATGCGCTGCTGGGATCAACTCAAGTATCTGCACAAGAAGTGTAGAGTTTAGTATGAGTACAATGACCCCAAGTACTCTGTAAGTGTCAAGCCTAACCTCGACGAAGTAATGACGAGGCTAAGGCAAGTTACTTATAAATAACTTGTACGAAATAATAATAATATTAACAGGGAAAACAGTAAATGGAAATAAAGCAATTAACTCATGAATACGGACTCAAAAATTCAACTACCAGAGATCCCTGAATAACAAAGTCTTATAACACAATACCGAAGATAACTCAACAATCACAAATAGTTACAACATGTCCAATCTGTTGCGGTGCGCAACCCGATCCCATCATATCATCATCTGTTCATATTATAATCCATCCATTTACCTTCATTTCACTTCATTTCAATACCTTTTAATTTCCGTTGCAGCGTGCAACCCGCTCCCCCAATTTCAATCATCATCATAACAATTCAACAACCAAATTTACAAAAATATCTATGTCCGGAAGGTAAATGTACAAGACAATAAAGAATCACAAAATAATTGGACAATCGCTAACAACTCAAAATCTCAAACTTTACCAATTCATTAGTACATAACAACTAAACTGCTCACGCAAGTGAAACAACATTATAGAATGCAACAAATACTACAAAACAAAAGAAACAAGTATAACATGTGACAATTTAAGGTATGCAATTAAAGCAAGAAGAAAAAGGTAGCAAATAAGCATTGAGTCATGGGAGGAACGAACAAATTAAGGCAAAGGAACAATTAGATAACAAGTAACAATTATGGTATAGAAGTCAAATAAAGGCATGTAACACTTAAGGCATGAAACAAGATATATCATACAATAAATGATACTATGAAAATAAATATCCAATTCCCGCATGCTAGACCACATGACGGCGTATATACACTTGTCACCTCGCATATACGCCATTTTACCCACATAGTTCACATAACACATAGTTCAAGAATTCCTAATTCCTTCAAGTAAAGGTTAGACACAACACTTACCTCACTCTGTGAGTTAAAAGCAATCAACCAACCATGGCCTTTCCTTTTGAACAAGCCTCCAAACCAACCAAATCTAGCAAATTATCGACCAAACGATTCAAAATAAGCTTTAGAAACTACCCATTAATGAAAAAGTTTCAATTTTGATTATTTTTGAAAAAGTCAACAAAAGTCAACATCGAGCTCGCTTGGTCATAATCCAAGATTAGGACCAAAACCCTATTACCCATTTACCCCCAAGCCCGGTTATGTGTTTTGTTTTGAAATCTGACCTCAATTCGAGGTCTAAATCTCAATTTTACAAAAATCTGCAATTCTATCCAAATCCCTAATTTCTATCATGGAAATCCTAAATTGGATGTTGAAATCTCATGAAACGTAATGGGGAATTGAAAAGAAATGGATTCAAGTTACTTACCAATGAATTTGGGAAGAAAGATCTTTTGGAAAATCACTTCTAGAGTGTTTAGGGTTGATGAATGGTGTAAAATGAGCTATGTTCTGATTTTTCCCTCTTTTACCTACCTGCAGAAGTCGCAATTGCGACAAATTGATCGCAAATGAGAATTGCCCTCAACATAGCATCGCAATTGCGATGACAGAGTCGCAAATGCAACTCTTTTCTTGCAAATGCGAGAGCCCCAGTCCTCAGCCCATGCTTGCAAATGAGATGTGGTGATCGCAAAAGCGACCTCGCAAATGCGAGATCTGTAGTCCAGCACCAGAAGTAGCAGTGCACCAGCTAGTTCATGTCATCCAAAACTCTTCTGAAGCGCGTCTGAAGCTCATCCGAGGCCCTCGAGCTCCAAATCAAACATGCACACAAGTGTAATAATATCATATGAACTCGCTCGTGTGATCAAATCCCCAAAATAACATCTTAATCGACAAATCAAACATCAAAATGAATAAAATTTCAAAGGAAACTCAAGAACAACTAGAATCACATCTAAGTGTCTGAATCATGTCAAAATAACTCCGAATTGCACCAAATTTTGCAGACAAGTTTCAAATAGTAATACAGATCTATACCAAGTCTCAACATCCAAATCCTAACCAAATAGCTATGAAGTCAACTTACGATCAAACTTAGGAAATTTCCAAACTTTCAAAATACTAACTTTCGGCAAAATGAGTCAAATCAACCTAGGGACCTCCAATTTCAATTCCGGGCATCTGCCCGAGTCCAAAATCATGATACGGACCTATCGGAATCTTCAAAACACTGATCCGAGGTCATTTTCACAAAAATATAACCGCAGTCAACTAAAGCTATTTTTAAAGCCAAAAATCATATTATCTTCAAATTTTCACATAAAAGCTTTTCAAAAAGCGACACGGACCACACATGCAAACAAAAGAACATCAAACGAAACTAACGGAGGTCTCGAAACACGAAAATAAGGGTTAGTACTCAAAAATGATCTATCGATTTATCACAGTCTCTACCTCTAAAAGAAACGTTCGTTGTCGAACGGACATAGAAACGTATCTGGACTGGTAAAAAGGTTGGGGTATCTACTCCGCATATCGGACTCGGACTCCCACGTAGCTGCCTCGATCGGATGACCTCTTCACTGCACTCTAACAGAAGGATAACTCTTAGACCACAATTTCTGGACCTACCATGCTTAGAATAGCCACTGGCTCCTCATAAGTCAAATCCTTGTCCAATTGGACTGATTTGAAATCTAATACATGGGACGGATCACCATGATACTTCTGAAGCATGGAAACATGGAACACCGAGTGAACTACTGATAAGCTAGGTGGTAATGCAAGCTTGTAGGTCACCTCACCAACTCTCTCAAAGATCTCAAAGGGTCCGATATACCTAGATCTCAACTTGTGCTTCTTCCCAAACCTCATCACACCCTTTGTGGGTGAACTCGGAGCAAAACCCTCTCTCCAACCATGAATGCAACATCCCCAACTCTCTAATCAGCATAACTTTTGTGCCTAGACTGTGCTGTACGAAGCCGATCCTGAATCATCTTGACTGTTTCCAAGGCATCCCGAACCAAATCAGTACCCAACAACCCAGCCTCTCCAGGCACAAACCAACCGATTGGAGAATGACATCGCCTACCATATAAGGCCTCATAAGGAGCCATCTGAATACTCTATTGGTAGCTGTTGTTTTAAGCAAACTCTACAAGCGGCAAGAAACCCTGAAATCCATAACACAGACGCGAAGCATATCCTCCAAGATCTGAATAGTGCGCCCGTACTGCCCGACCCTCTGGGGATGAAATGTTGTACTCAACTCAACTCGTGTGACTAGCTCACGCTGTACAGCCCTCCAGAAATGCGATGTGAACTGCGTGCCCTGATCAGAAATAATGGTCACTGGCACACCGTGAAGACGAACAATCTCGCAGATATAGATCTCAGCCAGCCGCTCTGAAGAATAAGTAGCTGCCACCAGAATGAAATGCGCCGACTCGGTCAACCTATCCACAATGACCCATACTGCATCAAATTTCTTCAAAGTCCGTGGGAGCCCAACAACGAAATCCATGGTAATACGCTCCCACTTCCACTCAAGAATCTCAAGTCTCTAAAGCAATCCCCTAGGCCTCTAATACTCATACTTCACCTTCTAGCAATTCAACCGAGCCACATACTCTACTATATCTTTCTTCATTCTTCTCCACCAATAATGCTGCCTCAAATTTTGGTACATCTTGGCCAAAATGAATGGAATACCGCGAACTGTGGGCCTTCTCAAGAATCAACTCACGCAGCACATCCACATTAGGCACACAAATCTGACCCTACATCTGTAACACCCCATCATCTCCAATAGAAACCTCCTTGGCATCACCTTGCTTCACCGTGTCCTTAAGGACAAGCAAATAAGGGGTCGTCATACTGACGCTCTCTGATGCGCTCATACAAAGAAGACCGAGAAACCGTGCAAGCATGAAATCGACTAGGCTTCGAAAAATCTAACCTCATGAACTGATTGGCCAAGGCCTGAACATCTAATGCTAGCGGTATCTCTACAACTGGAATATATTCTAGGCTACCCATACTCACAGTCGTTTCTACTCAAGGCGTCGGCCACCACATTGGCCTTCCCAGGATGGTACAAAATGGTGATATCATAGTCTTTTAACAGCTCTAACAACCTTTGCTCCCTCAGATTTAGATCCTTTTGCTTAAACAAATACTACAGACTTCGATGATCTGTAAATACCTCACACAACACGCCGTAGAGGTAATGCCTCCAAATCTTCAATGCATGAACAAATTGCTAACTCTAAGTCATGAATAGGGTAATTCTTCTCATGAACCTTTAGTTGCTGAGACACGTAGGCAATCACCCTATCATCTTGCATCAACACCGCGCCAAGCCCAATATATGACGCATCACAATACACACTGTAAGACTCTGAACCCGTAGGCAACACCAACACTGGTGCTGTAGTCAAAGCAATCTTGAGCTTCTGAATGCTCAACTCACACTCATCAGACCATCTGAATGGGGCACCCTTCTAGGTCAATATAGTCAATAGGGCTGCGATATATGAAAACCCCTCCATGAACTGACGATAATAACCCGCCAAACCCAGGAAGCTCCGAATATCTATAGCTAAAGTAGGTCTAGGCCAGTTCTAAGCTGCCTCAATCTTCTTAGGATCCACCCCAAAAAGGCAACTGAGTCCAACCAACACTCACACTTTGAGAACTTAGCATACAACTGACTATCTCTCAAGGTCTGAAGTACAACCCAAAGATGCTGCTCATGTTCCTCCTGACTGCGGGAGTAGGCCAAAATATCATCAATGAAGATGATCATAGAAGAATCTAGATAAGGCTTGAATACCCGGTTCATCAAATCCATAAATGTTGCGGGGGTATTTGTCAAGCCAAATGACATCACTAGAAACTCATAATGCCGATACTGAGTTTGGAAAGCTATCTTAAGGACATCCGATGTCCTAATCTTCAACTGATGATAGCAAGATCTCAAATCAATCTTTGAAAACACTTTGGCACCCTGAAGCTGATAAAATAAGTCATCAATCCTCAGCAAAGGATACTTGTTCTTAATAGTGACTTTGCTCAACTGTCGATAATAAATGCACATCCTCATCGTACCATCCATCTTCTTCACAAACAACACTTGTGCACCCAGGGCGAAACACTAGGTCTCATAAATCCATTATCTAGCAAACCCTGCAATTGCTCCTTCAATTCCTTCAACTCAGCTAGGTCCATACAGTATGATGGAACAGAAATGGGTTGAATGCCCAGAGCTAAGTCAATACAAAAGTCGATATCTTTGTCAGGTGGTATCCCCGGCAGATCTGCAGGAAACATCACTGGAAACTCACGCACAACTAATACTGAATCCATGGAAGGAACCTCTGCACTAGGATCACAGATATAAGCCAGATTTGGTAGACACCCCTTTTCGACCATATACCGAGCCTTCACAAAAGAAATAACCCTACTAGTAGAATGGCCAGGAGTCCCTCTCCACTCTAATCGAGGCAACCCCGGCATGGCTATGGTCACCATCTTGGCATGACAGTCCAATATGGCATGATATAGTGACAGCAAATCCATGCCCAAAATAACATCAAAGTCCACCATATCAAGAAGCTGGAGATCTACACTAGTCTCAAGCGTCCTAGTAGAAACCACACACAAGCGATAAACACGATCTGCAACAATAGAATCTCCCATAAGCGTGGACATATATATAGGAGCACTCAAAGAATCACAAGGTATAACCAGATATGAAGCAAAATAGGATGACATATAGGAATAAGTAGAGCTCGAGTTAAATAGAACTGAAGCATCTCTATGAAAATTTGGAGCAATACCTGTGATGACGGCGTTAGATGACTCTGCCTCAAGTCTAGCTAGAAATGCATAAAAATGAGGCTGGGCCCTACCACTCTGAGCTCCTCCCCTTGTGTGACCTCTAGCTGGCTGGCCTCTACCCTTAATGGCCTGACCTACATCTCTAGCAACCTGACCCCCGCCTCTAGTTGGTTGTGCGGGCGGTGGAGCAACCGGCACCAACATAATGGCACGAGAACCCTGCTGAGGTCTGCTGGTCGTCAATTTAGGGCGATACCTTCTGATGTGACTTGTGCCTCCACACTTAAAGCACTTCCTAGCCTGCTGAGGCTGCTGAAGTTGAGACTGGCCCGGATAACCATTGTAATAACTATGTAGTGGTGGTGCACTGATAAGAGCTGAAGGTGCACTGAATGCTGACTACTCATGACGAGACACATGAAAACCGTAACCACCCAAAGCACCATGGGCTACCTAAAGAGCTGACTGAATCGGCCTGTGAGGATGGCCTCTATCAAAAGAACCTCTGACTCTAGACGAGAAACCATTAAAGACACCAAAATGATGAGGCCTCTTCTCAGATACCGCCCTCTATCCTGACCATGAACCATCTCAATCCGTCTAGCAATCTCTACGGCCCTATGAAAAGAAATATCATCCCCCGTATCCTTGGCGATCTGAAGCCTGATGCCGAAAGTAAGACCATTAATAAACCTCCTCACTCTCTCTATCAATGGAAATCAAGATAGCTCCATGATGGGCTAGGTCCACAAATCTTGTCTCGTACTGCGTGACGGTTATGCCAGCCTGCTGGTGGCACTCAAACTACCTACGATACTCCTATCTAAGAATGAAAGGAATAAACTTCTCCAGAAATAGATACGAAAACTGATCCCAGGTAAGTGGAGGTGAACTAGCTGGTCTTCTCCGCTAAAACTCCTGCCACCACCTCTTGGCAGAACCGGTCATCTGGAACACTACAAAGTCGACCCCATTGGTCTCAACAATACCCATGTTGCACAACACCTCGTAGCAATGGTCCAAGTAATCCTGTGGGTCCTCAAAAGGTGCACCACTTAAATGAACAGGAAAGAGCTTGGTGAACTTATCCAACCTTATTAATCCCTCGTAATACATAACGGGCCTCTCCCCGGTCTGTGTAGCAACAATAAGCTGAAATACCCTAACTGTCGGAGCTGCTAGAGTTTGGTATAGGGGAGCCATTTGCTTAGGAGTGTGAGTGGCGGGAGTCTGTGCTCCTCTCCCAGCTTGAGAGATGAGTGGTGCCATAGGAAATATCTCGGTCTGAGCCACACTCTCCATGAGTCCAACTAAGCAAAATAGGGCGTCGTGAAGTATAGGAGTGGCAATGAATCCCTCTGGGACCTGAGTGAGTCCGACTGGTGCGGTCCGAACTAGGACCTCCTCTTCAAGATTAATCTGAGGCTCCACAATGGGTACTACTGCTCGTGCTCTAGGGTGAGCTCTGCCTCTGCCTTGGCCCCTACCTCAGCCCCGGCCCCTACCCCTGGTAGTGGCTAAAACAGAAGGATCTGGCTCCTGCCCGGCTGCAGACGCTATGCCAGTTCTCACCGTCTGTGAGAGAACAAAAGTATAATGGTTCAAACTTCAATAGTGGAAATAAGTCGTACGATGGAGAAAGAAGGAAGTGAAATTTTCCTAAAGCCTTATAGCCAATAGGAGATAAGTACAGACATCTCCGTGCCAATCTGCTAGACTCTACTAGGCTAGCTCATGACTCGTGAGGCCTAAGAAACCTAGTGTTGTGATACCAACTTGTCACGACCAGGAATTCCCACACACTGGACCGTGATTGCGCCTAATATTTTACTTGCTAGGCAAGCCAACGTTAGCTAAATTACTTAACCAGTGCTTAACAATTCAAATCAAAATGTTAACAATAACAACCGGATAGTCTGCAATAAGGTGATAATTTACTGAACAACATAATCTAAATACAATCCTAAAAACCAGAGTCACAAATACATGAGCGTCTAGAGTGCTATAGATAATAGTCTGAATAAACACAATTGTTTGAATCTAACTAAACAACAATGACAAACTAGAAGGGGACTTCAGGGCTGCGGACATCGTGCAACTATACCTCAAGTCTCCACAAGTAGCTGGATCTGAGCAGTCTCATTGGGCGCTACTGGGAACAACTCTGGTATCTGCACAAGAAGTGCAGAGTATAGTATGAGTACAATCGACCCCATGTACTCAGTAAGTGCCGAGCCTAACCTCGACGAAGTAGTGTCGAGGCTAAGGCAAGTCACTTACAAATTACTTGTACGAAATAATAATAATAATAATAATAATAATAATAATAACAATAATAATAATAACAATAATAATAATAATAATAATAACAATAATAACAACAACAACAATAATAATAATAATAATAATAATAATAATAATAATAATAATAATAATAATAATAATAATAATAATAATAAAACCAGGAAATGGAAATAACGCAATTAACTTATGAATACAGACTCGAAAATTCAACTACCAGAGATCCCCCAATAACAAATCCTTATAACACAATACCGAAGATAACTCAACAATCACAAATAATTACAACATCTCCAATCCGTTGTTGCGCGCAACCCGATTCCCACATATCATCATCTATTCATATCATAATACGTCTTTACACCTTAATTTCATTTCAATACCATTTCAATTTTCATTGCAGTGTCCAACCCACTCCCCAAACAATTTCAATCATCATCATAACAATTGAACAACCAAATTTACAAAAATATCTACGTCCGGAAGGTAAATATACAAGACAATAAAGAATGACAAAATAATTGGAGAATCTCTAACAACTAGAAATCTCAAACTTTACCAATTCATTAGTACATAATAACTAAACTGCTCACACAAGTGAAACAACATTATAGAATGCAACAAATACTACAAAACAAAAGAAACAAGTAAGGCATATGACAATTTAAGGTATGGATGGAGTCATGGGAGGAACGGACAAATTAAGGCAAAGGAACAATTTGATGACAAGTAACAATTATGGCATAGAAGTCAAATAAAGGCATCTAACACCTAAGGCATGAAATAAACGATAACATGAAAATAAATATCCAATTCCCGTATGCTAGATCCCATGACGACGTATATACACTCGTCACCTTGCTGTTTTCCCCACATAATTCACATAACAAATAGTTCAAGAATACCTAATTCCCTCAAGTAAAGGTTAGATACAACATTTACCATACTACGCGAATCAAAGCAATCAACCAACCACAGCCTTGCCTTTTGAACAAGCCTCCAAACCAACCTAATCTATCAAATTATCGATCAATCGGTTCAAAATAAGCTTTATAAACTACCCATTAATGAAAAAGGTTCAATTTTGATCATTTTTTTAAAAAGTCAACCCCGGACTGACTTGGTCAAAATCTAGGATTTGGACCAAAACCCGATTACCCATTTACCCTCGAGCCCGGTTATGTATTTATTTCGAAATTCGACCTCAATCCGAGGTCTAAATCTCAATTTTACAAAAATCTTTAATTTCTACCCTAATCCCTAATTTCTACCATGGTAATCCTAAATTTGATGTTAAAATCTCATGAAAAGTAATGGGGGATTAAAAAGAAAGGGATTAAATGTAAGGCCCCGTAAAATTTTACCTAAAACCCGAGGTTCCATGGTGGCGAGGTAGGCTAATATGTTTGGTGATGGTAGAAATTCTTCAGTCTCCAAAATTTAGACGGTATTTCGTCTGTATACATTCATACCAAGGTGATATGGGGCCTATTCACCAAGATCTGTGGTTGATTTTTGATTTCTATCGAACTAGTGTTTGTCCGATTTCTTTTTAATCTGATTCGAAATTGATTTTTGCATGATAGTCTTTCCTTTAATATGTTGATTGACTATTTTTCTTGTTCGTTCGTTTGAATTTTACTACTATATAAACCCCTCCCCTAATTCCCTAGGAGAGGGCTTAATCACTCAAATTACTACTATTCTCTTATTCTCACTTGTCTTATACTACTTCGAGGCTTAATCTCTTGGCCGGCTAAAATCCAAGGCTACCGGAATTCGATTATCGAACCTTTCTCAGTGTGAGCACTACCCGGGTTCATTCAAAACCCTTAGGAACTTTTATGCACTGAGATTCCTGGGTTCTACTGTTCGTTTTTCTATTGACATTGGGGTATTGCTGAAGTTATTCCTCTTGTTTACTTGTTCATTAATCTGTAACTGGTAAGTACCTATGACTCTTGCAATTTCATTCTCCTTTCGTTTGAGTTTCTGCTCTGCATATCTATGTCTCTAAGATTGTTTCTATGACCCAACATGCTATTATAGGCTCTGAAGCTATTCTTGAGGCTCTATACCTTCTAGTAATCGAACTTGCCTATTTATTGCATTGATTCTGTTTTCTTAAGCTTGTTTGCTTTAATGTATGTGTTCGAATGCTTATCAGTGTTGCTTATTCTGAAATTAGCCTTTGCCTTGTTCTGTATTCTTGTGATAAGTCGATTCATGCCCAGAACATGTTCTAATGCTTGTTGAGTCATTCATGTGCAACTTAATACTTTTCTAGATTTAACTCTTGATCGTGTTATTAGCACAAACATGCTTTCCCTGCTACCTGTAAACTAATGTGTGTTCCCTGCCTTGTTTAATCTAGTGTTCTTTAATACTGCCTAAGAATTCAAGGGTGAATATCTAGCCTCTTCTTCTATATGTGATTAAGCCTAGTGTAGGCAAGTCCTGTTAACCTATATTTGACATATTCTTGTCCATTATGAGTCCTGGTACTATTTAAACTTTCGTGTATGATTGATAATGTTAAAATTCCTCATTGTGACGGCCCGGTCGGTCGTTTTGAGAGTAATACCCCCCATCCCTTATTAACTACTTTCCCCATATCTATTTTCTGCTATTATGACTTGCCGGGAGGCTTCATTTTGATTTTTGGAAGTGTTTGGGACACTTACTCCCTAAATGGAGGTTTAAGCCTTAGGATTGGCACCGTAGTCGGAACTATGTGAAGACGACTCCAGAATGAAATTCCGTCGATTCCATTAGCTTCGTTGAGTGGTTTTGGGCTTAGGGATGTGTCTGGATTGTGTTTTGGAGGTTAGTAGCTCATTTAGGCTTGAAATGGCGAAAATCGAATTTTTGGAATTTTGGACCGGTAGTGGAATTTTTGATATCGGGGTCGGATTCCGACTCCGGAAGTTGGAATAGGTCCGTACAGTTAAATATGACTTGTGTGCAAAGTTTAGGGTCAATCTAACGTGGTTTGATAGGTTTCGGCATCGGTTGTCGAATTTTGAAATTCTAAGTTCTTTAAGTTTAAATCAGAGGATAATTCATGATTTTAGCGTTGTTATATGTGGTTTGAAGGCTCGACTAAGTTCGTATGGTATTTTAGGATTGGTTGGTATATTTGGTTGAGGTCCCAGGTGCCTCGGGTGAGTTTCGGGTGTTTAACGGATGAAAATTTGGACTTGAGCATAATCTGAAGTTTTGCTGGTTCTGGTGTTTTCGCACCTGCGGTGGGAAGTCCGCAAGTGCGGCCTCACAGAATCGAGGCTGGGATCGCAGGTGCACCTTTAGGCCTGGGAGTCAGTGGTCGTAGATGCGACGAGTGAGCTGCAGGAGCGGAGCTGCATCTGCGGAAGGGTAGTCGCAGATGCGGAGATGAGAAGGACCCAAGGTTCCGCAGAAGCGGACGAGTAGACGCAAAAGCGCATCCGCAGATGAGGACTTAGGCGCACAGGTGCGGACTCTGGAAATTTAATGAAAAATCGCAGGTGCGGAGTCCTAGCCACAGAAGCGGCACCGCAGGTGCGATGATGAGGTCGCAGGAGCGAGTTCGCTGGGCAGAAAAGAGAGAATTTCAAGGGTTTGATTCATTTATCCATTTTTGGACTTGGGAGCTCGAAAATTGGCGATTCTTTGAGGGATTTTCAGAGAGAGCTTTGGGGTAACGATTCCTAACTTGATTTTGATCATATTTCATTAATCTATTGTTGTTTTCTTCATTTAATTAAAGAATTTGAGTGAGAAAGTTAGGAGAATGGGGGAATAGTTCCCTAACCAAATGTTTGAGTTTTGAGTGAGATTTAAAAATCGGATTTTGATAATTTTTGTATGAGTGATCTCGTGAGTGAATGGGTGTTCATATTTGGTAGCTTTTACTTGATTCTGAGACGTGGGCCCAGGGAGACCTTTTTGGGCGTTTTTCTAATTTCTTGCCTTAGCTTTGATTTTGTTAGCTAGATTAGTTTCTTGTAGCTATATTTATGTTATGTAATTGGTTTTGGCTAGATTTGAGCCACTCGGAGTCATATATCCATAGGGTGATTGCCTACGCATCCAGATAGCTGAAGGTACATGAAAAGAACTATCCTGTCCACGACCTTGAGCTAGCAGCTTTTGTTCATCCCTTGAAGATTTGGAGGCATATTTGTACGGCGTTCCTTGTGAGATCTACACTGATCACCGGAGTTTGCAGCATTTGCTCAAGCAGAAGGATCTTAATTTGCGTCAGATGAGGTGGTTAGAGCTACTTAAGGATTATGACATTACCATTTTGTACCATCTCGGTAAGGCCAATGTGGTGGCCGATGCTTTGAGTCGTCGGGGAGAGAGTTTGGGAAGTTTAGCATATCTACCAGCAGCAGAGAGGCCTATGGCATTGGATGTTCAGGCCTTAGCCAGCTAGAGCCGAGTTGAGTATTGGCTTGTGTGGTCTCTCGGTCTTCTCTTTATGATCGTATCAGGGAGCGTTAGTATGATGAACCCCATCTGTTTGTCCTTAAGGACACGGTCCAGCACGGTGATGCTAAGGAGGTCACTATTGGGGAGGATGGTGCATTGAGGATGTAGGGCAGGTTATGTGTGCCCAATGTGGATGGTTTGCGTGAGTTGATTCTCCATGAGGCTCACAGCTCGCGGTACTCCATTCATCCGGGTGCCATGAAGATGTATCAGGACCTGAGGCAGCATTATTGGTAGAGGAGGATGAAAGACGACATAGTAGAGTATGTGGCTAAATGTCTAAATTGGTGGGTTGATTAAGAAAATAGAGATTCTAGAGTGGAAATGGGAGCGGGTCACTATGGACTTCGTTGTTGGACTCCCACAGACTCAGCGAAAGTTTGATGCGGTTTGGGTGATTGTGGACAGGCTGACCAAGTCAGCTCATTTCATTCCTATGATGACTACCTTTTCTTCCCAGCAGCTGGCTCGAATTTACATTCATGAGATTGTTAGACTTCATGGCGTACCGGTATCTATAATCTCTGACCGGGGCACGCAGTTTACATCGCGGTTCTGGAGAGCCATACAGCAGGAGTTGGGTACTCGGGTGGAGTTGAGCACAGCTTTTCACCCTCAGACGGACGGGCAGTCCGAGCACACTATTCAGATTCTTGAGGATATGCTCCGTGCGTGTGTGATATAGTTTGGAGGTTCTTGGGATCAGTTCTTGCCACTTGCAGAGTTTGCCTACAACAACAGTTAACAGTCCAGCATTCAGATGGCATCGTATGAGGCTCTGTATGGTAGGCGGTGTCGGTTCCCAGTGGGTTGGTTCGAGCCGGGCGAGGCCAGATTATTGGGTATGGACTTGGTTCAGGATGCCTTGGAGAAGGTGAAGGTGATTCAGGACAAACATCACACAGCCCAGTCCAGATAGAAGAGCTATGCGGACCGGAAGGTTTGCGATGTTGCATTCATGTTTGGAGAGCGGGTCCTACTTTGGGTTTCACCTATGAAGGGTGTTATGAGGTTCGAAAAGAGGGGCAAGCCGGGCCTAAGGTTTATTGGCCCCTTTGAGGTGTTGTAGTGAGTTGGGGAGGTTGCTTATGAGCTTGCCTTACCTTCCAGCCTAGAAGGAGTTCATCCGATATTTCATGTTTCGATGATCCGGAGGTGTCACGACGATCCGTCTCATGTGTTGGATTTCAGCTCAGTCCAATTGGACAAGGATCTATCCTACGTGGAGGAGCTAGTGGCTATTTTTGACAGGCAGGTTCCGAAGCAGAGGTCAAAGAACATTGCATCAGTAATGGTTCAGTGGTGGGGCCATCCAAGAGAGGAGGCGCCTTCGGAGATCGAGCAGCATATGCGCAGCTGTTATCCTTATCTTTTCACCACTTCAGGTATGTCTCTATACTCGTTCGAGGACGAACAATTGTTTTAAGAGGGAAAGGATGTAATGACCTGGCCTGTCGTTTTGAGAGTAATAGCCCCGATCCCCTATTAACTACTTTCCCCATATCTATTTTCTGCTATTATGACTTGCCGGGAGGCTTCATTTGGGTTTTTCGAAGTGTTTGGGACACTTAGTCCCTAAATGGAGGTTTAAGCTTTAGGATTGGCACTGTAGTCAGAACTGTGTGAAGATGACTCCGGAATGGAATTCCGTCGATTCCGTTGGCTTCGTTGAATGATTTTGGGCTTAGGGGCATGTCTGGATTGTGTTTTAGAGGTCCGTAGCTCATTTAGGCTTGAAATGACGAAAGTCAAATTTTCGGAGTTTTGGACCGATAGTGGAATTTTTTATATCGGGGTCGGATTCTGACTCCGGAAGTTGGAATAGGTCCGTAGGGTTGAATATGACTTATGTGCAAATTTTGGGGTCAATCGGACGTGGTTTGATAGGTTTCGGCATCGGTTGTCGAATTTGGAAATTCTAAGTTCTTTAAGTTTGAATCGGAGGACGATTCATGATTTTAGCATTGTTTGATGTGGTTTGAAGGCTCGACTAAGTTCGTATGGTGTTTTAGGATTGGTTGGTATGTTTGGTTGAGGTCCCACAGGCCTCGGGTGAGTTTCGGATGTTTAACGGATGAAAATTTTGATTTGAGCATAATCTGAAGTTTTGCTGGTTCTGGTGTTTTTGCACCTGCGGTGGGAAGTCCGCAGGTGCGGCCCCACAGAAGCGAGCTAGGATCGCAGGTGCGGCCCCGCAGAAGCGAGGCTTGGATCGCAGGTGCGCCTTTAGGCCTAGGAGTCAGTGGTCGTAGATGCAATGAGTGAGCCGCAGGAGCGGAGCCGCATCTGCGGAAGAGAAGTCGCAGATGCAGAGATGAGAAGGACCCAAGGTTCCGCAGAAGCGGGCGAGTAGACGCAGAAGCGCATCTGCAGATGCGGACTTAGGCGAGCAGGTGCGGACTCTGGAGCTTTAATAAAATCTCACAGGTGCGGAGTCCTAGCCGCAGAAGCGGCACCGCAGGTCTGATGATGAGGTCGCAGGAACGAGTTCGCTGGCAGAAAAGAGAGAATTTTGAGGATATGATTCATTTCTCCATTTTTGGACTTGGGAGTTCGGAAATTGGCGATTCTTTGAGGGATTTTCAGAGAGAGCTTTGGGGTAACGATTCCTAACTTGATTTTGATCATATTTCATTAATCTATTGTTGTTTTCTTCATTTAATTAAAGAATTTGAGTGAGAAAGTTGGGAGAATGGGGGGAAAGTTCCCCAACCGAATTTCTGAGTTTTGAGTGGGATTTAGACATTGGATTTGGATAATTTTGGTACGAGTGATCTCGTGAGTGAATGGGTATTCATATTTGGTAGATTTTACCCGATTCCAAGACGTGGGCCCGGGGAGACCTTTTTGGGCGTTTTTCTAATTTCTTGCCTTAGCTTTGATTTCGTTAGCTAGATTAGTTCCTTTTAGCTATATTTATGTTTTGTAATTGGTTTTTTCTATATTTGAGCCATTCGGAGTCGGATATCCGTGGAAAGAGCATTTTGACGGATTGATTTGAGCTTGGTTCGAGGTAAGTGGCTTGTCTAACCTTGTGTGGGGGAACTCCCCTTAGG
This sequence comes from Nicotiana tomentosiformis, assembly GCF_000390325.3. Taxonomy (NCBI): domain Eukaryota; kingdom Viridiplantae; phylum Streptophyta; class Magnoliopsida; order Solanales; family Solanaceae; genus Nicotiana; species Nicotiana tomentosiformis. Next base: position 62,898,332 of record NC_090823.1, read on the forward strand.
ATTTTGTACTGTTTGATATGTGACCATCGTGTACGTGAGGTGACGAGTACGTACACTGGCTATTGTTGCAAAACTCCATTTTCATTAAGTAAAATACATGTCTTCCTTTAACTGAGCTACACTAGCATATGAATTTATCCTGTTTAGTCTAGAACAGCATGCCTACGTGTCTTAATTGTTTATGTGAAACTCTGTGCAGCATGCTTAGTGAATTTCCTGCTTCCTCCTTGACTGGTACTTAGTCTAAATCATAAGATTTCGTGATGTAGTTATATTTCTATTGTTTGCGCTGCATATTTACTTTGGGACTACGGAACGGTATTCGGGTAGATCCCCCTAATCTGCATATTTACTTTGGGAATACAGAATGGTATTCCGGTAGATCCCCCCATTCTGCGTATTTACTTTGGGACTACGGAACAGTATTTTGGTAGATCCCCCTGTTCTGCATATTTACTTTGGGACTACGGAACGGTATTCCAATAGATCCCCCTGTCTTGCATATTTACTTTGGGACTACGGAACAGTATTCCGGTAGATCCCCCCTGCACATTTACGTTTGAGACTACGGGACGGTATCCTGAGAGATCCCCTATTGTTATCACTGTGTTCTGAGCTGTTGTCTTTCATTGATTCTATTACTGTTAGATTTCCATATTTATTTTTACTGCGGTATTTCATTCTGCCTTATTTTATTATATTTATACCAGTAGGAGCCTGACCTGATCTCGTCACTACTCGACCGAGGTTAGGCTTGGCACTTACTGGGTATCGTTGTGGTGTACTCACGCCCTTTCCTGCACATGTTTTTTGTGTACAGATCTAGGTTCATCTTACCAGCCTCATCACTAGTTGCAGTCGCTGCTGCTTATTGGAGACTTCAAGGTATATCTGGCCGCGCCCGCAGATCCTCGGAGTCCCCCTTTATTCTCCCCCCCCATGTTCATTTCTCCTTCCTTCTGTAGAAATGATGTATAGAAGAGTTAAGACTGCTTAGTAGCTTGTGACTTGCGGGTTTCCGGGTTTTGGGAAAGTGTTGTTTTTGTACCCTTTTTTCAGAGGTTATAATTGTATATGCCGAGTGGCATTCAGTTTCTTATTAAATATTTGTTATTGTTAGTAGTGAATGTTCATGCTTTTGTTTCATTTCCGCAAAGTGTTAGTCTAACTTAGTCGTAGAGACTAGGTACCGTTACGACGGTTCACGGAGGGAGAAATTGGGTCGTGGCACTCATGCCCAGTTGAGTGGATTGTTATAGACCATGTTCATCAGCCTGTTTGTTATGATCATACTTGCACTAGACCCTCATGCTAGAAATTTCCATATGAAACTCGCTATTTTACTTGCTTCTGTCTGTAATTCTGCAAGATTCCTTTGTCGAGATTGTACTTAAGTTGATCTTAGATCATATTATATCCTGAAACTCTACTTAGGATTGTATGTTAATTTGTGATGTTTCATCCTATTTTTTGAACTTCTAGCGTCTTATGTATATAACTCCGTGTGATCTTGATTATCTACTCTGGTTTAAACTATTGTTAGTTACAGTCCTAAGAACTAAGTGTGCGGACTTCAAGTGGTCTGATCGATTTATGTACAATTTATTACTCATATGGTTAAGTTTGGTATTACTGGGTAAGTTTTAGCTCCCCCTTTAGACTTGGTGTAGGTCTGTGTTCGAGTTATGTAGCCGATACACTCTAATTTGCTATTTTATGTGAAGAATGAGATTACTGAAGACCTCGAAGTTACTGGATTATTCCTCTTGGGGCCTGCTCTGCTTATTGGGCTTGTACTCATTTTAATTTGTAATATTTGAGCATGTATTCTCTATTGGGGCCTGTAATAATGTGTAATAACAAATAATGGGGAATTAATGAAAAGGGGGGATGGGTATTCTAATATTTGCATGGAAGGATAGAAAACATGCCTATAGGGTATGTGTGTTATATTTGCTATTTCGTTCAGCATGCCTTATTTGTTATTTCGTTTGGTATGTTGTACACTAATAGAGATCATGCCAATAGGAATCATGCACACCTCACTTGTACATTGTTCAAACACGTTAGTCTAAATATCTACCATACTCGTTTCTATGTTACTACTGTGCATATAGATAGCATGCCTATAAGATGTATAACATATGTTTTGTTAACCTAGATACCATGCTTATAGGACTTCAAATAATCAATTGGTCAATTACTTCCATTACTTTTAGTGTACTGCTCATCCAGATATCATGACTATAGGATTCTAATCTTTTAATCGAGGAAAGCAGGCTTGATAGGGCCAAGTCTTCATTTGTAGGACTTTGATGGTTCATGTCATTCATGTAGGCTTGGGTCAACTACTTCTGTTAATCTCATTACACTGCCCCGCATAGATGACATGCCTATAGGAATAAAGTGTTATAAAAATTAGGTCTAATTGTCAATTGTTAGAAATTCTGCCTATAGGATGTTGTCACTCGCATAAGAGCTGTTTATAAGATCAACATCGTTAATGTTGGACTCTCAAAGCTGTTTCATTGCATAATTATGCAACTATTAGAAATCATGCCTATAGGACAGTGTCACCTGCCTAAGACGCCTATTTATAAAATCAGCGCTAATAATCCTAAGTTTGCAAACAACTTATTGTCTCTTGTATATACCATTTAGAGAGAACAATAATGTTGCATATACGATGCTGGAATTCAGAATCACCTAGAAACCATGCCTATAGGACTTTTAGTCTTAATTCTAAAACTATGTTCTGCCTAAACTGCCCGCGTGCATTTGTTGTTTATATTTGAAGGCTAACTTGGGCCTTTAATTGTCTTTATGTGAAGTCCTATTTATTTTGGCCTAGTTTTATCATTTTGAGTAACCTAAGCTGAGTCTAGAACCACCTAATAGTAGGTCCAAAGCCTCCTGGACCATAGGCATGGGACGAGTAGTGCATGCGTAGGATACGGTTTAGAATTGAATTAGAGCGCCTTTAGGTAACAACTTCAACATAGTAATTAGGTAGCAGGAGATGATAGTCTGTGCCCGCTGAATAATATGAGCAACCCCTACCTTAAGGGAGTTGCGAAGTATTATTTATGTTTCACGGGGTGATCCTTTAGGCTAAAAAACTTAGGACCCCCCTTTTCTTTATATACTTACTATTCACTCTTAGTCATTTAAAATAGACCAGTGCAGTTGTACCCTTGTAATCTTTAAGATTTGCACCGATCATTTATTCTTATGTGTTATAATAGATCCTTCAACTTCGATACCTTTCTTTTCTTATCACTTAGCTTAATCATCTAATCCACATAGTGTAAATTTCGGTCGGGACCCACAGTTGTGGACTTCGAAGAGTGCCTAACACCTTCTCTTTGAGGTAATTTGAGCCCTTACCCGATCTTTGGTAACAGACTAGTTAAAACAGAGTTATATGCAAATAGGTGCCCTAACGCACCTTAAATTGTTAGGTGGAGACTCTTCTCTTTTAATACCCACTTTAAAAGAGTTGTCATACGTCGAAGCCGCTTTCGTGAGAAAATAGGGCACGACAGCATGGCGACTCTACTGGGATACATAGACTCTTACCATAATGAACTTGACTTATGAGGATTATTTCTCTTGTTTTTCTATATTTGTTTAAATTGCTATGACATGCACGTCCCTTTCCTTATTTAAATTGTTATGACATGCACATCCTTTTCCTCTATTTTCCTATATTTGTTTAAATTGCTATGACATGCACATCCCTTCCCTTATTCTCATTTATTTGCTATGACATGTATGACCCCTCTCCATTTCTTTCATCTTGTCTAAAACTGCTATATCATGACTCTCCCGTCCCTATTTTCCTACTTGTTTCATTACATCCTCGCACGTCTTCATGAGTTAAACTAACTTCTCTTTTTGTCTTTTTATTTGTCTTTTGTTTCTACTCCTGTTCATCTTTATCATAATTGTTGTTTTTACGTACTTTTATCATGCAAATGCTTGGCAATGTGTTATTATTTCTGCATAAAGCATGCTCCACATCATACAGTACTCATGCCTATTATCAACATAGTGGCGCCTGATGAGTGTCCGCGCTTTCTCGAAATCACCTTTTTTAATCGGAAAGGCATATTTACGGTAAACTAGTCGATCAACAGTGCAGTCGACAGTCCCGTGCCTTTTCCTCTCAAGTTGTCCACTTGAAAGTACTAGTCTAGACCCTTCTAGAAACCCCATTCCAATTTGAAATGTACATGCATCATGCTAAACCAAGTACAGAATGAGGCGTTATTGATGTAACAACACACTTAGATAAACCTTGTCCAAAGTCTGATGGGATTTCCACAATCTCAAAGGACCCTATCATGTTATGTGCATTACTTGGAGAAAATGTGTCAACATGCTGATCGTTAGTGCGTAAATAGTCGAATCTGGAAGGGGAAAAGGGCAAACTTTTATTTGTTTGCAGAAAATGAAGCACAAAATCCCCAGGTTTGGTATGGTCCAGAATATCCCGCCTTTGCTACTTGACTGGTGGAAAAACCTTGCACCTTATGATAAAAATCATGTGAGGAGAGTACTTTGTGACCTGCCATCTTTGCTAAACATTCGACCAAATAGGGAACTGATCGAGGCCGCTACCATGTTCTGGGACGAGAAAAGAGTTGTTTTTCGATTTGGAAATATAGAAATGACTCCTCTCCTGGAAGAAATAGGGGGTTTTGCCAAGTTACAATGGTATAGTCTGGGACTACTAGTGCCAGAAACGCACTCCGTGCCCTTTTCTGAAGATGTTGGGTTTTAAGAAGAATGATGAAATGCCCTGTCTAAAGAAATTATACATACCTTTTGAGTTTCTTTACGAGCATTATGGGCATAGAAAATCATATCGTCTTCATCATGATAAACTAGCCATTACTTCTTTGGGATGGGTGCATCGTCGGGTTTATGTTTTAATTGTCTGCTTCTTGGGGTTGTTGATCTTTCCGATGCAAGGAGGAAGGATTCACACTCGCTTAGCAATGGTCGCCAGGACATTAATAGATGGAATCGAAGGACAAGCTTATACTATTATCCCAATGATCTTAGATGAGATGTACCATGCTCTAAATCGGTGCAAGAATGGGTTCGGGCACTTTGAGCGTTGTAACCTATTTCTACAAGTCTAGCTGTTGGAACACTTTCAGAGGGGTGAGTATCGTCAACAGCTTCTGCGAAGGCCACTGAATGACTACATAGCCAATCATCACCCAAAGAAAATGACGTTTATTCCAGACAGGTTGGCAAAGCTTGGAAATATTGTAGGTTGGGTGCGTTTCTTCACCAATTTGACAGACGAGCAAGTGCATTGGATGTTTGAATGGTTTCCTAGTAGTTAGTTCATCATCAAATTAAAAGGGACTACTCACTTGGTACTGATCGGGCTGCAAGGCATCTACCCTTACGCTTCTATAAGGGTAATAAGGCAAGCTAGAAGAAAACAAGTCATACCTCGGGTTTTCAACATGGTCCAGTACAAGGCAGATTTCAAGGGAGATGTCATCCCATTCAAGTTCGAAGCGCAACACATGTGGAACCAAATGATCATTGTGGAAGGAGAAATTATTGAGCCAGACAGGTATCACTCCGATTATATGTACTACTATCTATCATGGCTGGAAGACGATGTAGCTGGGGACGTCAAACCAGGAGTCAATCTGAAGGATAGGATCATAGATGAAGTGGCTGAGGCACAGGTGAAGTACAAGAGGCTACACAGAAGGGTGTTTGAGTCCAAAGCTAAGCATCTAGAGCAGCACAAAGTAAACATGGAGGCGATAATTGAATGAAAAGAGATTGCCACTAAGTCAACAGAGAGATTAGAATACCTGGAGCAAGGGCTGATGGAGCTAGAAGGTAAGATGAGAAAGAGACTTTGGGATTGTCAAGGCATGAACGACGATTAAGGAGGAAAGTTTGCAAAGGATTACTTATGGCTGGACATGCGCGATCTGGGAAACATGATTGATGGGGTTAAGAGAGCCAAGCACGGAGAAGGTCCTTCAGGGACCAAATAGATTAGGAGATGATGTTCTCTACTACTTTTTAGTTTAGATTAGATTTCGATGTAATAAGGCTCAATGCTATTAATGATTTTATTATTATTAGTGTCGATCTAGTAAAAGATTGTTTTGGCCTATTTTTGCACTAATGATATGAAGCAAACATTGGCATCAATTTTCTCCAAGTCTATATGTCGCTTAGGCCTACCTCGGGCACAATGAGGTCCCCCAAAATTAGGACGCAAATTATTGCATGACTTTTGTGAAACGTGTTTAAATATTGCAAACACTCTTTTATTTCACCTTACTGACTTGTTTACCTTTTTGTTTTTATTTCTTTATTTATTCCCACTCCCAAAGGTTGTTTCGTGCATACTGGCACCACACTAGATCCAGAGGTCTTGCACCTCATCCTCCACCTAGCGACCCGAAAAGCAAAGGCAAGGGCAAAGGGAAGATGGATGATTTAAGTGGTATCCGGAAAGATAATGCTACTGTGGCGGAAAGAGTTGAAACTTCAGATGGTAGAAGCACCCCAGGGCAGAATGAGTTGGTCTTACGTTTGGAGCAGAAAATCCTAGAGCTACAGGGTGAGCTTGAGCAGGTCCGAAATCTGGCAAACCTTTCCCTTACTCTCAATGTTCCCGACATCAACCAGCAAAATCCAACTACCTAAAACAAACACCGCCACAAAACACACAAAACCAGAATCCACCACCCATAGCTCCAAATCCTCCCGCACCACAACAGTACCATAATATCGTACCTCCCCAAAACCTTAACCCACCACCAGTGCAAACCCCTCAACAACATCACCATCATCCAGTTCAATACTCGCAAACCACTATTTATCACATTCCCCAAAATGCACTGCAACCTACTCCGGATCCCAAAACTCAACTAACGACCACCCATATACCCAAGTTCTAGGAACTCATCAAAGCAATCCGATATATGTGGAAACCTTACCCCATACCCCGCAGCAAACCCTATACATACATGAGCAAACTGAAAAGGACCTGCTCATTCGAAACATGGCAGAGGAACTTAAGAAACTTACAGGGAGAGTCCAGAGTGTTGAAGATGGGACAGGCGTTGAAGGTCTAAACTATGAAAATTTGTGTATTCAGCGAGATGTGAAACTGCCAGAGGGTTACAAACCTCACAAGTTCGAAATGTTTGATGGAACTTGTGATCCGAAGGTGCATATGAGAACCTACAACGACAAACTTGTAAGAGTAGGTAAGAATAAACAAATCTGCATGAAACTGTTCATGCGAAGTCTTACAAAAGATGCATTGTCTTGGTATATCGGACAAAACTCGAAGAAGTGGGCAGATTGGGTAAGTATGGCATCAGATTTTACGGATAGATTCTGGTTCAACACAGAGAACACGCCAGACATTTTCTATATCCAAAACCTCAAGAAGAAGCAGACATAAACCTTCCGTGAGTATGCTACTAGTTGGAGGTCAGAAGCCGCAAAGGTAAGGCCAGCACTTGAAGAAGAATAAATTAACAAGTTCTTTGTTAGAGCTCAAGATCTGCAGTATTATGAAAGGTTGATGGTCATCGAGAATCATAAGTTCTCAGACATCATCAAGCTGGGAGAGAGGATAGAAGAAGGAATCAAGCTTGGGATGGTGACTAATTTCGATGAGCTATGAGCAACAAATAAAGCCTTGCAATCAAGAGGTATCGCAAAAAAGAAAGAAGTGGGCGTTGTGATGGTAGCCTAAGGCCGTAAGTCTCCCCTCACATACCAAACACCTCCACCCACATATCAACCCTCACCCCCAAAATACCAATACCCTGCCACTACCTACCATACCTACAACACTCAACCTGCATATTACTATTCACCTCCACCCGCCCGCCAAAACTACCCAAAGCCACGTCCAAATTTTGACCACAGAACTCCTAGACAGTAAACCACAATTGCTGAACCCATAGCCCAACTGTATGAGAGACTGAACGTTGCTGGTTACGTCACCCCTATTCCTTCTTTTGCTATTGAGAACCCTTCCCAATGGATCAATCCCAACAAAACATGTGCCTATCATCAAGCATGAAGGGTCATACGATTGAAGAGTGCCGCATATTGAACGACGAGATTCAGACACTGATCGACACTAAGGTTATACAAGCAAAGGAAGCTGCACTGAATATCCGCAATAACCCTCTCCTGGATCACAAGTGTGAAGGGGTGAATGTGATAGAAACTGATAAGGAATGGGATCAGGAAGGGTTCATCGGACTAATTCGAGAGGGAGACACTCCTAAAACATCTCAGGTCACCCTTACACCAGTTGTGGTACAAACCTAGGCACCATTTGAGGTCTAGGTAGCTACACCATTCACTATAATGGTAGCTCCCACACCATCTTACGAGCCTGATGTCATCCCATGGGATTATGTTGTGGAAGCAAGAAGAAAGGGAAAATCCAAACTGGAAGAAACAGGTGCCGCGCAAGGTATGACTAGAACTGGCAAAATTTACACACTTGAGAATCTGGGAGAAATGAGAAAAGAAGCTGCACCTAAGCCGCTTGTTGTTGAGACTGACACTGACGATCTTTCGAGGAAGATACAAGCAAGGGAATACTCTGTTGTTGACCACCTGAACAAGACCCTTGCTTAGATATCCATCTTATCACTGTTGTAAAACTTAGACGCACACAAGAATGCCTTGATGAAAGTGTTAAGTGAAGCTTATGTACCCGCCGACATCACTAGTGAAGAGATGGCTAACATGGTCAGACAGGTACTGGAGAGTCACAAAATTACTTTCCACAAAGATGAGTTACCGCCAAAAGGGTTGAATCACAACCAGGCATTGCACATCACAGTGCAATTTAAGGACAAGTTCATTGCTAGGGTCCTGATAGATTGAGGTTTGAGCCTGAACATATGCCTAGTGACCACTCTGAAAAGATTAGGTAAAGGCCTGCACGAGATACAAATAGGAAGCATGAATGTGAAGGCGTTCGACGGATCTCAGAGAGCCACTATCGGGGAAATCAACCTTGATCTACATATGGGTCCGACTTAGTTTGATGTTGAGTTCCAAGTGCTAGATATATCTGCTACTTATAACCTATTGTTGGGACGACCATGGATACATGCAGCCGAGGCAATGGCTTCTACTCTACACCAGGCTGTGAAGTTTGAGTGGAATCATCAAGAGGTGATCATTCGTGGAGACGGAAGCAACCCTATCTACACTAACCAGACCGTTCCATAATTCGAAAATAGGAGGAAGTTGGGTGGAGAAACATATCACCGCATTGAGCGGGTGAACGCAATTGAAAAGGATCGACGGTGGATCAAGAAGATAGATAGCATATTGCTGTGGATGGGATATGAACCAGGCAAGGGTCTTGGCAAAAAGCTTCAGGGGATCACTAAACCTATACAACCACAGTATCATGGGACGACCTTTAGACTCGGGTATGAATATACCATACAACAACATCATGATTGGATACCTCCATGGCACGCCTATTATTATCCGTTGGAACAACCCATACCACCTTTTAACCAGACATTCCGTCAGGCTGACATAATGTGGGGATCCGAGGAAGATGAGATTTTGGCCGGTATGAGGAAGCTGTTTCTGGATGAAGAAGACATGGATTGCAGTGCAATTGTTGAGGGGGAGGATCTTACCATTCAGACAATGGAAGAAGGAGTTGTTCTCAAGAACTGGACCGCTGCACCATCCTGGGCTCGCTGAGTTCCTGGGTAGCCTAGAAAATTAGCATGACTTGTTTTCAAATTGTTGACATTCAGTATTTTGTTTTGAAATAATTACTCGAGCCATCGAGTCGTTCCTGTTGACATTTTTAAAGTTTTATTAATGCATTATTGATTTTCGTATTTATTATTATCTTTCCACATTCTTTTCAGTATAATTATTACTTATCATGATGAACCTACGACTGTGACATGTAATGAGACAACGCAACATAAGGACAGTGATTCGGAAGACCTGGAAGATGATAAAATACCTGAAGAAATTGTCAAAGAAGTAGAGAATTTTGAAAGTAAACCAAAGTCTAATTTGGAGGAAACTGAGGCCGGTAACCTAGGGGATTCTGAAACAGTCAAGGAAACTCATATAAGCATTCATCTATCATTGTTAGAGAAGGAAGAGTATATCAAGTTCCTAAGGGAATATGAGGATATTTTCGCATGGTCCTACGATGATATGACTGGGTTAAGCACATCCATAGTAGCTCACAAGCTACCTACCAATCCTATGTGTCCACCGATAAAGCAGAAGCTCAGAAAGTTCAAGCTAGATATGAGTCTGAAGATAAAAGAGGAGGTCACCAAGCAAATCAAAGCCAAAGTTCTTCGAGTGGTCGAATACTTGACCTGGTTAGCTAACATCGTTTCAGTTCCGAAGAAATATGGAAAAGTAAAAGTATGTGTCGATTATCGAGATCTAAACAGAGCAAGTCCTATGGATGATTTCCCGCTTCCTAACATACACATACTGATTGACAACTGCGCCAAGCATGAACTCCAATCCTTTGTATATTGCTTTGTAGGATATCATCAGACTCGTATGGATGAAAAGGATGCCAAAAAGATCGCTTTTATCACACCATGGGGAATATATTATTACAAAATAATGCCGTTTGGTTTGAAGAATGCTGGGGCCACCTACATGAAGGCCATGATGACTATCTTCCATGACATGATACATAAGGAAATAGAGGTGTACGTGGATGATTTTATCATCAAATCTAAAAAGAGTTCGGATCACATAGCAGACCTAAAGAAATTTTTCGATCAGCTTCGAAAATACAACTTGAAGTTGAACCCTACAAAAGGTGCCTTCGAAGTCCGTGCTGGAAAGATGTTAGGTTTCATCGTCAGTCGCCGAGGTATTGAATTAGACCCGTCAAAAATCAAAGTTATCTAGGACTTGCCATCGCCAAAGAATAAGAAGGATGTGATGAGTTTTTTAGGACGTCTCAATTATATCAGCTATTTTATAGCACAATCAACGGTGATATATGAGCCGATCTTCAAGATGCTGAGGAAAGATGCTTCAACAAACTGGACTGAAGAATTCCAGAAAGCCTTCGACAAAATCAAGGAGTATTTATCTAAACCGCCCATGTTGGTCCCGCCAGAACCAAAAAGACCTTTGCTGCTTTATCTGTCCGTGTTAGATGGAGCCTTTGGCTGTGTTCTAGGATAACATGATGAAACTGGGAGGAAGGAGCAAGCGATATATTACCTGAGCATGAATTTTACACCTTACGAGGCCTGGTATTCTCTGTTGGAATGCACCTGATGCGCTTTGACATGGATAGCCCAAAGGTTGAGACATTATTTCTGCGCATACACTACATATCTCATACCATGGATGGATCCACTAAAATACAACTTTCAGAAACCCATGCCTACGAATAAGTTAGCAAAGTGGCAGATATTGCTAAGTGAATTCGACATCATCTACGTGATTCGGAAGGTAATCAAGGGGCAAGCATTGGCTGATAACTTGGTGAAGAATCCCGTAGACGGAGAATACGAACCATTAAAGACATATTTTCCCGACATGGCAGTGTCATTTGTAGGAGAAGATATTGCCGAAGCATACGACGGTTGGAGGATGTTCTTTGATGGAGCAGCAAACTTCAAGAGAGTGCGCATCGGAGTTGTTTTAGTATCAGAAACCGGTCAACATTACCCGGTATCCGCAAAACTCAGGTTCCCATGCACCAACAATATGGCAGAATATGAGGCCTGCATCTTGGGATTCAGGTTGGCCATCGACATGAACGTTCAGGAGTTGCTGGTAATAGGAGATTCTGATCTATTGGTACACCGGGTACTAGGAGAATGGTCCACTAAGAACACCAAAATATTGCCATACTTGCATTGTGTACATGAGTTAATCAAAAGGTTCACAAGGATAGAATTCAAACATGTTCCGAGGATCCAGAATGAGTTTGCAGATGCATTAGCCACCCTGTCTTCCATGATACGACATCAAGACAAGAATTTCATCGACCCTATCCCAATAGGAATTACTAAGAAGCCAGCTTATTGTGCTCATGTTGAAGAAGAGTTCGATGGAAATCCATGGTTCTACGATATCAAAGAATACTTGGGAAAGGGAGAATATCCAAATAATACTACACACACTCAGAAACGCATGCTTTGAAGATTGGCCAAATATTTCTTTCAAAGTGGAGGTATTATGTATATAAGGACTCCTGATTTGGGATTAATGTGATGTGTCGATGCCAAGGAGGCATCTAGATTGCTCGAAGAAATATATGTCGGAACTTGTGGACCTCACATGAACGGTTTCATTTTGTCCAAGAAGATATTAAGAGCAGGGTATTTCTAGATGACTATGGTACAGACTATATCAAATATGTTCAAAAGTGTCACGAATGCCAGATACATGCTTATATGATACGAGTGCCGCCCAACGAACTTAATGCAACGAGTTCACCCTGGCTTTTCTCTGCTTGGGGCATGGATGTCATCGAACCAATTAAAGCCGTTACTTTAAATGGACACATGTTCATTTTAGTGGCTATATATTACTTCACAAAATGGCTTGAATCCACGTCCTATAAAACTGTAACTAAGAAGGTCGTAGTAGCTTTTGTCCGGGACCGCATTGTTTGTTGGTTTGGAGTACCTGAGTCAATCATTACTAACAATGCCTCCAATCTCAATAGCATATAGATCGCAAATGAATGGAGTCATAGAAGCTGCCAACAAGAACGTCAAGAAGATATTGAGGAAAAAGGTGGACAGTTACAAGCGATGGCACGAAAAGCTACCATTTGCTTTGCTCGGATACAGCACCACAGTTCGTACATCAAATGGGGCAACTCCTAATCTACTGTCTATGGTACCGAAGTTGTTATCCTTGCCGAAGTAGAGATCCCCTCCTTAAGAATTACACAAGAAGTCGAGCTTAGCAACGCAGAATGGGTACGGAACCGGTACGAACAACTAGCTCTCATTGATGGTAAAAGAATGAACACAGTGTGTCACAGTTAACTCTACCATAACAGAATGGCAAGAGCTTTCAATTAAAAGGTTAGGTCAAGGGAATTCATGCCAGGGCAATTAGTATTGAAATGAATCTTCTAACATCAGGATGAAGCAAAGGGAAAATTCTCACCCAACTGGCAAGGCCCTTACATGGTTCACCGAGTACTAACAGGAGGAGCACTTATACTTGCAGAGATGGATGGAGAGATTTGGCTGAAACGTATCAACTTGGATACAGTCAAGAGATATAACGTTTAAGTCTATGTTTGCACTTTCTATTTGATGTAACCTAAACTATGCTTGACCTGATTCGCATTTAAGAGGGGATACGTAGGTAGCCCTGTGGGTTCGGTCACATCATAATAAAAACTTCATTCTCCCCTATGGTCAGAAACTGGGACAATATCTCGAGTTTGCTAACGAGCTTAAAACACACACTAAAATATGCTCGCTAGTCGAATATAGTAAATTTAAATATCATATCCACAGGGATTAGAGTTAAATAGTATTATCGTAGTTTGTCGCTAGATTGCTATCCAAGATGATCAACAATTTAGGTTTATGTGATTAAAACTAAAATTAGCTAAGAATCTATACTATTGGCTAATGACACTCAACACAAGTATTGAGCAAAGGAAGTTATCAATTGGGAGAAGATAGGGTTGACAGGATAGATGCAAGATAAATGTTTGGCATTTAACTCTAGATAATTCACTTTTAATGTTCAAGTGCGTCTCTCGAATTCACTTGGTTATTAGTTCAATTGATTAGTAGAAACTCCTCTCTCGATTAAGTCTCAATCTCACAAGATGAACTGATTTTAAGCACGTGAAGATATGCAAGAATTCGTAGTGGATTGGTCTTTAGGAGAACCTCTCTCGATTATCCTTCTAATTAAGTTTAATAAACAATTCAACTAGCCTCTTCCGATTACTAAGAAGAATTGATGACTTCAACCAACAAAATATAATGCAACAATATCACAAGTTATGCCTCTCTCGATTACACGAACAAGTGAATATAGATGTGATAATTAAAACATCCAAAACGATTCAATACATAAAACTAGAGTTGATTATCCACAAACAAGTATCAATACACCAAATCCATCAAACCCTAAAGAGAACTACTTTATGGATATGGAGTAATCCATCATAACAATATTTAAGTTAAAGGAAAACATAAAACAATCCAAACCCTTGCCTTGAGTAAGGATTAAATGATGAAATCCTTGAGCCTTTGCTTCTCCACCTCCTCCTTGGCTTACTTAGGTCTAAGATGTGTCAAAAGTCCATAAACTAACGTTTTTACATGTATTTATACTAAGTAGGGTCGGGCCCAGATGAAAACACCTTCTCCCACGTGAAATAGGGAAATACCTTTGTAAAGATTGCACAGGCGTGCCGCATAGGACGACGCGCCAGGCGGGGCATTAGTGGGAAAGTTCAGAGAGTTGATTTATGACAGACGATAGGATTTTGTACAGGCGCGGCACGCCATGCGCTACTCCACGTGCTGCGGTAGTACACTTTTCTCAGAGTCTGGCTTTTTGCTTCGATTTTGACATCCAAACGTGGTGTGCGACCCCTGAACGTGATCCCGGCTTAATCCTTTGGGCTTTTACTCATACTTCAAAGCTCCAAATAGCTCAAATTCATTCCATAATATCTACATAGCTCGGAATCCTCGTACAAGGCATAAAATACACAATTAGTGCAGAAAACTAGCGATTAAAGTTCAAACTCAAATAAAGTGCAGTAAATTGGAATGTAATAATTGACTAAAATATGAGATTACAGCTTACCATTAACACCCCACACTTAAACCATTGCTCTTCCTCGAGCAATCAAACTACACTTTATAAAGACACGACCTTATTAAGCAACTCTCCTAACTCATTATACCAAGAATATTTAAAATAGATTAAGCACAATAGTGTAACATCTTCACCTCAAGATTTGACTCAAAAGTGCTATGCATTATTTATAACCCTTTCGCGTACTCTAACACAGAGGTCAACGACATTACCTTTCCTTCATGAATCAAGTGCCCTCACCACAATAGAGAGTAGTTCCACACACCATTAAATTTAACAACAATCAGGAACTCAAAATAGAAAGAATTCACTCTCTCAGAAATAACATTCATATGCCACAAAAGATGAACCATAGTCTTGCCCGTAGTGTACTACTTTACCAATTGAGCTCATTTAATCGAGGATCAAGTAGGACTTTAATTGGTTGTAATGTAGGCTGCGGGACGGTTAGGATACATTTGGATATAGTGACTACACCTCCCTAAGCACTTTAATACATACATCTCATTGTTAAAACCCCACACTTATGTCAAACCAATACTCCACCTTCACATCAATTTACATTAACTCCCAACTTCTTTAAGCACAATTACATCAAGAATGACCACTATCATGGAATATTTTTCCCAATCAAACACTTTTTTTTTCTCTCTTTCAATTCAAGTGGCTCTTATTTTTTCAAAACAGTGCATCTTTCTCCTTATTTCATTAGTTCCACTCAAAAGCCCAACCACTCACCCCATACTTCAACTTTTACAAAGTTCATAACAAATTTAAATGCTCACAAGAGGTACAAGGTTCAAGTAGATGACCAATTCAAACTAATGGGTAGGGCTTGCAATGCGGTTGCCAAAGAAACAGGGTTGCAGGCTCAACGGGGTTAACTAAGATACATCATACTTAGGTGGGTAATAACATATAATTGGCTCAACAAAGAAGCGCCTATATCACTTCCAAGACTAAACAAAACTACTATTTCGCTTTGTAAACACAAAGGATAAGTTCTAGACATCAAATGCAATGCACAGGATACACAAAAACCTTGCACACACATGGCACATAACTCACTCAAGATTGGATTATCAAGACACTCTAGTCAAAGAAGTTAAGCAAAGTTAAAATTATACAATTTAAAGTACGTATACAAGAGTCAAAAAAACTGAGCCTAAGCGTCACAACCAAAGCACTCACTATTCTCAAGGTATAATAGAGTCAAGAGATATTGCTTTCAATTAATAACACAGTGCACGGTTTCCTACTATTCTACAATATAAAAACTAACTACACCCGGTTCAAACAAAACTCTTGGAAAAGAACTGTGGCACAAAGAAAAACCAAGGGGGAATTATTACACTGCCTAACAAAATAAAAAAAAAATTCTTTCGACTTTAATCCCTCAAGAAACCTGTCAAATGATATCCATCGTCGGAAAAAATTGAATTTTTAAAATTTTTATGATTTTTGTTTTTCAATTTTTTATTAACTACTAAACAGCACTAAAAGGCAAAAACTAACACATATACATACAACATACAAATATCCCCCACCCCATACTTTAAGTTGTGGCATGTCCCCATGACTTATAATTAAAAAGCATAAGGTAGAGGAAACTTCCTTGAATCTCTAGTCGGGGTCTGAATCAAAGTCGGGCTCCATTCCATGCACCCGAACTAGTGCACACATCCACGCAGACAGATTCTTCTCAGCCTTCTTAGGGTACACCCCACACTTATCTATTCCACTCGTTGAAGCCTTTTCCTTCGAACTCTTCACCTTCCACTCAACACTTGCAGTTGGCTTCTCATTTATTACCCCCGTCTCTACATTCATCTCAAATGTCACAGTCTCTTCACCCACTCTAAGCATGAGTTTTCTATCATGTATATCCAGTATAGCTCTACTCGTTGCTAAAAATGGTCTTCCTAGGATTAGGGGGACTTCCTTGTTCTCCTCCATATTTACCACTATGAAATCTATATGAAATACAAACTTATCTACCCGAACTAATACATCTTCCACTATCCCCTCGGGTATTATAGTTGTTTGGTCTGCCAGCTGCAAAGATATTGGTGCAGACCTTATCTCTCCAAGCTCATTCTCCAGTTTCCTGTAAATACACAAAGGCATTAAATTAATTGAGGCAACAGAATCACACAAAGATTTATCAAAATAAAGAGTGCCTAACGAGCAAGGTATAGTAAAACTCCCTAGATCTCCACACTTTTGTGGGAGTTAGTTTTGCAGGATCGTGCTGCAATGCTCTGTGAGCTTGACCACTAAGGTCTCTTCTATCTTTCTCTTCTTTGTCAGGATTTCCTTCAAGAACTTAGCATAAGCTGGCATTTGGGAGAGAACTTCAGTAAATGGCAAATTTATATTAACTTGTTTTAACATATCCAGAAACCTCTCAAATTGCTTGTCCAACTTCTCTCTATAAAGCTTTTGGGGAAAAGGTAAAGCAGGCATGTGCTTGCTCTCTTCAGATTCATCCTGTCACGCCCTGTACCTGGTGGGCGAGACCAAAAGTGGTATCAGAGAAGTTCTGTCCTAAAAAGTCTACAAGCCGTGTCTAGTAGAGTCTTATTTATGAATGTATCATGTACAACACTTATAAGCAGGAGGCTACATGGAATTTAGGACTGTTTCTCTTTCTTCTTACTCTAGATCGTGTGGTAGAACTCAGTTGTAAGAACTCAATTTCCTAAACTCTATCTTATTCATAATAAGACGGCGCCTACATCCAGAAAGGCAGTTGGTAAGAGATCGAATGTGGCTATGGAAGGGTTGAGTCAGGGGAACTCGATTTTTCATGATGCTTATGATGAGTAAATGTAAGGTCTTCAGTAGATCATGTGTGTACTAAGACGTGTAAGCCTCTTGATAAGGAGCCTTAAGGCAAGAATATCTATCCACCCCTATGGTGAAAGGCAAGGAGAGATTCAGAAGATAGATACGAGTTTGAACAAGTAAAAGAAGCAAGATGAAGAAGGATACGAGGCGCCCAGTTAATGAAGATTATCGGTATTTACAATTCAGGTTGAGGAATATAAGCCTTTTGAGTTAACTTCAACAATAACAGAGGTATGTACAATTGGCCACACCCATCTCATTTATGCCCTATGGGGGCTAACGAAAGTAGTATAATAGAAGGACGAGATATCAGTATCCAGTTGGGATTAGAGTAACCCAAAATATTGGATGGATTGTTAGCGTTAGTTGACATTTTTGAAGGATTACAAATGTGGTAATAATTCTCCTTGTGAGACACCCAGATGGTGCATTCTAGAATAGTACAACTAGATATGAATACTACAATGTTCAAAAAAAAAAATTTACAAAGACAGGCACTGGAATCTTGGAAGGGATAAATATTACCTTAGTATGACTCTCGTCCCTAGTAGAGAGAGAATGTTAGGCAACCCGAAGAGCCAGTGGATGGAGCAAGGGGAGCTAAAAGCAAAAGAATCTCTTGTTGAAGTTTTTAGAATAAAGTGATAGAAAGAAATGTTAGCAGGGAAATAAGAAGAGAGTTAATGAAGCATTATGAGTAAGATGTGATACATGGATGACAACGGTAGATCAAAAAAAATGATGATACTGCAGAGTCTATAGTCAAGTGAAGGAAAATACGAGAGCTGACAGGCCTTGAGACAACAAAAGAGTATAGGCCATAAAGTCATATCCTTATTTCGAGAAATAAGTTCGTGACTCTAACGCGACTACCAGAAGGAAAAGTTAGACACCAGAGTAATAGAAATCAGTACGGGCTGGTGAACAAGATAAACTAAACATGAATTAGGGATTGAATGATTTGATAATAGCCGGCATCACAAGAATTCTAGATATTGCATTCCGTTGAGAATAGAGTGGACCACAGAAGAATAACCTTTAAAGGTCATTCAGTAAGACGCTTCCCTAAAGAAAACAATGTAAGCAAAGTTAAGCTTAAGGGACTATGTGTGCCAGTTACACTAAGTGTCACCCTCGTGAGTAAGGAATTTTATTATCCTTGGTATAGAAGGATTACTGCAAGGCGAGTAAGGGTCATCGATGATGTGAAAAGAGCCAAAAATGAAGAGGTAAAACATCTATAGACAGATTGTCGTAGCTCTAACTCTTAGTACTCCCTTAAAAGGGGGAATATGGAGTGACGTGATATTAAGTCAGAATTAAGTGGTTCTAGTAACTATGGAATGGTAAAGAAAGAATGAGATAAAAATGAGAAAGGGGCGAAATTGCACTTATTCAAAACTAATAGATATTCTACGATTCCATAACATTATGCAAACACGACGTCAAGGAAAGGAAGTAAGGGTTCCTGCCTGGGATGTTATTGATAAATAAGGAGCCAGTGCGAGAGGTAAGTTAAGACAAAGGAAATAACCCAAGAAAGAGTACACGGAATATTGATATGAGAGTGGGCCAACGACTGGTTAGTAGTTGATTCAGGAAGAGCCTAGTTATAGCTAGATAAGAGGATACAGACAAATCAATATATCGTGTAAGATAAACAGAGTGAACCCCAACATGGGGAATTCAGCCTCGCAGTTATGACATTATAATATTTGAGATATATTCATATAGGAGTTGGGGAAGTTAAAAAGGTACCGTATGAGTGTTACAGAAATAAAAGAGAGTGTCACTGTGAAAACAGTCAAAATATCAGTTCAGAAGCAACCCTACAAGCACAAGGGCATAGAGGTAAGTAACTACGGATAAGTATTGGCAAGTAAGGACATCAAAAGGTCCGTCGAGTATACAATGTAATAAGCTCACAGCTTTACAAGAGTCGGAGGGTCCTCCCTAAGTACTACAATGAAAGACTAGCTAAGGAAAATAAGGAAGAAGGCTTCAACCTAAACTCAGTGACCTAAAGAGGAAATGGTCTTATAACAACAGTCTCAAAACAATATTGTATGCACTCCATAAGAAAGTGGCACCTACCGTGACAAAATGACCTTATTGAATTCTCTTCCTTCTTCCTTTTCTCAGCTCCCTTCTTGCCTTTCTTCTTCTCAGTCATTTTATCATCTTCAATTTTCAGCTCCTTCCCACTTTCTTTTTCAGGTACCACCTCTTTTTGGATAGGGGTGGGCTCTTTCATTACTTTTCCACTTCTCAGAGTTACATCATTTACTTTTTCCTTGGGGTTTCTTTCAGTATCAGCTGGCAAAGTACCTGAGATCCTTTCATACAATATGGTGGCAATTTGCCCCACTTGCTTCTCCAAGTTTCGCAGCCCTGTGGCAAGTTCTTTGATAGCTGCATCATGAGCATCTAATCTCTCATATGTCTTGACAATAAAGGACTTCATCAGATCTTCTAGCCCAGGCTGAATGGATTGTTGAGGTTGAAATTGTTGCCTTTGCTGAATTTGGAAGCCTAGAGCTCCTTGTCCCTGGAATCTGGAGTTATTTTGTTGCCATGCATTTGCAGTACCCCCAGGTGAACTCCATGAAAAACTAGGTGTTTCTGACCCATTGTATTGAAGTTATAATTTCCCACAGCATTTACTTCCTCAGTTGAGGCCTGGTACTCATGAGTAGGGTGTCCTCTTCCACATATATCACAAGCTGCGTGATTCTCACTTTGTATAGAAGCTAAGATCAACTTCCTTATCTCTTTCGCCATGGCATCAAGCAGTACCTGCACATATGTGTTAGCATCAACCTAGTGAACATCATTCGCCTTTCTTCTTTCAGCACTTTCAGAGGGCCACTGATTTGCATCTTCAGAAAATTCATCGAGAATAGTGACTATCTCCTTTGGTGTCTTTTTCATCAAAGGAACTCCAGCTGCATTACTCAATGTTCTACATGAGGCCAGTGTCAATCCATCCCAAAAATCCTGGAGTTGCAACCAGAGTTCAATTCTGCTATGTTGACACTTTCGCACTATATCCTTAAACCTCTCCCAAGCTTCAAACACAGTTTCAGTCTCATTCTGACAGAAGTTATGGATTCTCTTCTAAACTTGCCCATTTTAGCTGAGGAGAAATATTTAGCAAGAAAGTTTCTGGTCATCTCCTCCCATGTTCTAATCGATCCCTAGGGCAAGCTTCGAAGCCAGTGCTTCGCATCATCTTTAAGTGTGAAAGGGAATGCCCTTAGGTAAACTGCATCTTGTGGCACACCATTGTATTGAAAGGTGTTCATTATTTCCTCGAAGTCCATCGGATGCATGTTTGGATCTTCGTTCATCTTTTCTCTGAAGACACAATAGTTTTGCAGAGTTTGAAGCAATCCCTACTTTAATTCAAAATTGTTCGCAGCCACTGGAGGTGGTCTAACACTTGATAAGCCTTGGTTGTAGATCGGTCTAGCATAATCGCCAAGTGGTCTCCTACCACCCAAAGGTTGATTCTGAACAATTCTCCGAGCCCTCTCCTCCTCTTAGACAAGTTTTGCATTCCAAAGAGTTGTTTCCTCGACATCTCTTGCACCTTTTTCCTGTTGTTGGGCTACCTCTCTTACAGACAAATCAACATTATCATCATCTTCATCCATAATTTCTTTGGTTGAGGATTGCCCAACCTTCTCTATATTCTCGGGAAGATTTCTTTTCTTCCTCAGATGTCGCAGTTGTTTCTCGATTTCTGGTTCGTATGATAGCACTTCCTTCCAAAAAGATCGAGTCATGAACCGCTCTTACCTGCAACCTACGCACAGTCAAAGAACACCAGGCATAAAAATGGAAAAATAAAATAAAATAAAATAAAATAAAAATTCCTGAATTAGCACTACAAACTATTTCAAACACTATTGATTGCCAATCCCCGGCAACGACGCCAAAATTTGACGAGCTAAAAAACACACACTAAAATATACTCGCTAGTCGAATATAGTAAATTTAAATATTGTATCCATAGGGATTGGAGTTAAACAGTATTATCGTAGTTCATATCTAGATTGCTATCCAAGATGATCAATAATTTAGGTTTATGTGATTAAAACTAAAATTAACTAAGAATCTATACTATTGGCTAATGATACTTAACGCAAGTATTGAGCAAAGGAAGTTATCAATTGGGAGAAGATAGGGTTGATAGGATATGTGCAAGACACGTGTTTGGGATTTAACTCTAGATAATTTACTTCTAATGTTCAAGTGAGTCTCTCGAATTCACTTGGTTATTAGTTCAATTGATTAGTAGAAACTCCTCTCTCGATTAAGTCTCAATCTCAAAAGATGAACCAATTTTAAGCACGCGAAGATATGCAAGAATTCGTAGTGGATTGGTCTTTAGGAGAACCTCTCTCGATTATCCTCCTAACTAAGTTTAATCAACAATTCAACTAGCCTCTTCCGATTACTAAGAAGAATTGATGACTTCAAGAAACGAAATATAATACAACAATATCACAAGTTATGCCTCTCTCGATTACACGAACAAGTGAATATAGATGCAACAATTAAAACATTCAAAATGATTCAATACATAAAACTAGAGTTGGTTATCCACAAACAAGTATCAATACACCAAATCCATCAAACCCTAAAGAGAACTACTTCATGGATATGGAGTAATCCATCATAACAATGTTTAAGTTAAAGGAAAACATAAAACAATCCAAACCCTTGTCTTGAGTGAGGATTGAATGATGAAATCCATGAGCTTTTGCTTCTCCACCTCGTCCTTGGCTTACTTAGGTCTAAGATGTGTCAAAAGTCCATAAAATAATGTTTTTACATGTATTTATACTAAGTAGGGTCGGGCCTAGACGAAAACACCTTCTCCCACGTGAAATAGGAAAATAACTCTATAAATATTGCACAGGCATGCCGCATGGGGCAACGCGCCAGGCGGGGCATTAGTGGGAAAGTTCAAAGACTTGATTTCTGATAGACGACGGGATTTTGTACAGGCACGGCGTGCCACGTGCCGCGGTTGTACACTTTTCTCAGAGTTCGGCTTTTTGCTTTGATTTTGACATCCAGACGTGGTGTGCGACCCCCGAACGCGATCCCGGCTTAATCCATCGGGCTTTTACTCAGACTTCAAAGCTCTAAATTATTCAAATTCATTCCATAATATCTACATAGTATGTAATCCTCCTACAAGGCATAAAATATACAATTAGTGCAGAACACTAGCAATTAAAGTTCAAACTCAATTAAAGTGTAGTAAATTGGAATGTAATAATCGACTAATTCATGAGATTATAGCCTACCATCATTTGCCCGATCTCATTGTATTCATAATCGCCAAGGAATGTATCGCCAAATGCATGCATTTAAACTGGGGTAGAAGTTTGAGAAGGATCCTCAAAATTTTGAGTTAAGGAGGTTGCAATGTCTCAAAAGCATGTCACAATCACCAATCCGACAAAATTATTTCCTCTCATGCATTATCACATATGTCAAACAATCACATTTTATATAAACGATATTTCACAAATGCATGTTTTTCGAAAATTTCATTTTTTCGTGTTAGCCAGTCGTTACCCGGGGTGACTCAAATAGGACCTCGAAACAGGAGCAAAGGTAGAGCAAGGAATCGGGAGAATGAACAAACCTTCCACCCCCCAAACTCACAATTTTTCTTTGGATGCAGGCACCATGGACATAACAAAAATGTCCCCAAATATACACATACAACAAGATCACTATCTTCACACCGAGAGAAGTCGCCAAACACAAACGCGCCAAGCGAAGAATCACTTTTCCTTCTCGTATTTAATTGTTGCTCTTACTGCATAGGGCTAAACACTGCCCTCATTCTTTGCATAAAGGCTAAGCTTTGCCTTTCCTTGCGTGAGACTAAACACTGTCCCCATTCCTTGCATGAGGCTAAGCACTGCCTCTATTATTGCATAAGGCTAAGCATTGCCTTTCCTGAATGAGACTAAGCATTGTCTCTAATCCTTGAGTAACAGAGATATATACAATTGGCCACACACATCTCAGTTATGCCCTATGGGAGCTAACAGATATAGTTTAAGAGAAGGATGGGATATCAGGATCCAGTTGGGGTTAGAGTAACCCAAAATTGTGGATGGATTGTTATCATTAGCTAACATTTCCGAAGATAGTGCAAATGTGGTAATAGATATCCTTGTAAGACACCCAGATGGTGAACTCTAGAACAGTACAGTCAGATATGAATACTAGAATATTCAGAAATTTTAGAAGATAGGCAGTGGGATCCTAGAAGGGATAAATATTTACCTTAGTATGACTCCAACCCCTAGTAATGTTAGGTGTCCTGAAGAGCCAGTGAGATGAAGCAAGGGGGCTAAATGTGAAAGAATGTTTTGTTGAAATTTTCAAGATAAAGTGATAGACAGAAATATTAGTCGGAGAATAAGAAGAGAGTAAATGAAGCATTATGAGTAAGAGGTGATAAATGGGTGATAACGGTAAATCAAAATATGACATGACAGAGTCTATAGTCAAGTGAATAAAAAGACAAGTGGTATCAGAGTAGTTCTGTCCTAGGGAGTATACAAGCCGTGTCTAGTAGAGTCTTGTTTATGGGTGTGTTGTGCACCACACTTATAAGAAGGAGGCTACAGGGCATTTAGGATTGTCACTCTTTCTTCTTACTCTAGATCGTGTGGTAGAGCTCAGTTGTAAGAATTCAAACTCCTAAATTCTACTTTATTTGTAATACAACGATACCTACATCTACAAAGACAGTTGGTAAGATATTGAATGTGGTTGTGGAAGAGTTTAGTCAGAGGAACTCGATTTTGCATCATACTTATGATGAGTAAATGTGAGGTCTTCAACAGATCATGTGTGTACTATGACATGTAAGCTTTTTTATAAGGAGCCCTAAGTCATGAATATCTAGCGCACCCATATGGTAAAAAGCAATAAGAGTATCAGAAGGAAGATACAAGTTGCAACAAGTAAAAGAAGCAAGGTGAAGAATGGTACGAGATACCCAACATACGAGATACCCAACAATTGAAAATTATTAGTATTTATAATTCAGGTAGAGAAATATGAATTTTTAAAGTAGGGTCGCCAAGTCACATCGCCGCACTTCGGAGAAACTGGCAGGTTTATAGGCCAGGTTGCGAGGCAGTTTTCTCCCAATATATTGAGAGTTATAGGGAGATCTTTATATGGAATTAAAGTCCCATGTGTCTAGTTTCTAATGCTGAAACCCATTTGCTAATATGATAGCGTAGTATAGAGATACAAGTATCCAAATTTGCACTGCTCAAGCTGCCAAGCAGGCAGCTTACCCACCTGCTTGGAGAATTGAGACGGTGGGCTTATAAGTGGTCTTATCCACTTATATCTCATCAAAATACAGAGAATAATTACCAAAACACTCTCAAGCTCTCCAAGAACTGGTCCAAGAAATTCCAAGCAAGATCAACATCCCTTTCATGAAATCAAGAAGTGATAACATTAGAACGATCCCTACGACGTAAGTATCATTATACCGCCTCTCTTTTTCTTTGTAGTTTAAGTTTTGGAACGTACTTCATGGTTAAGAAAACACCTACTTTCTGTATTTAAGCTTTTAAATATCAAGTAAGGTTGATAAATGTGTTTCCTAATAGTTAGAACTCACGGGACGGTGATCGGAAGCTGTGAGTTCGATTTATTTCACTTTTAGTGAACTGTTTTGTAGTCCACTCGTGTTGGCCTATTGTGCTGCTGAGTTATGGAGTTTGGAAGTATAAAAGGGCCTGGAGAAATGCCGCATGTGGTACGGTAGTGGGCCGGTCGCTCGTCATTGAAATTTCAAGCTAATTGATAACTTGTTGATTGGGTGTGTTATGGTATATTGGGGGTTTTTTGTTGGATTAAAGGTCCCAAATTGTAGTAAGTTATTTTTGAGTTATGGGTTGTATTGTGTTTTTGTCTTGCCTATAGTAGGCTTGAAAGACCAGTAAAATCAGGGGAAATGCTGCCCGTTTTATTTTAGAATTGAGTTATCGTTTGAGATACGTGATATACTAGCGCCATCTAAGTTGTACATGTATTTCTTTGTTATAGGGTTGGCGCGCTAGTTGTCGTAAGCTTTTGTCGAGTTGCATTGACGACTTGAGGTATGTTAAGGCTATTCCTTCTTTCTTTTGGCATGACCCATATGATACAAACGAAACGAGCAAACGCACAACTTTCATAAATGACTCTATTCATAGAAGTACTAGGGGTGCCTATGTTCTTGATTACCCATGTGGCTTATTATTATATCTTTTGTTCATGGGTCTCAGAAAAATACGTAGTTGATAAAGTTTATCCGAAGGCATATTGATCTTATGACATTTCGAGAGATCTTATAGACTTACTTCTTATGCATTGCATTCATTTATACATGTACATTGACTCATGACCAGATGGAATTCTATACGCATATATTATATGTATATCGGGTATGGGGAAAGGTTATGGCGTTATATACATATCACCACCTGATCAGCTGGTATACGTTGATGATTTCACCCACAGTGGCCGAGATGATATGATGGGATGCCCTCAGAGGCTTGATGATGTTATGTACAAATATACCTATGCATGGTATGACATTTATACACATATGCATGACATTATAAATGTCTCATAATTCACAGAGCTATTCAGACTTACAGGTTGAGTCTTTTACTCCGAGTTTCTTTCATGTCAATTATATACTATTTTTCATGCCTTACATACTCGGTACTTTAATTGTACCAACATCTATTTTTGCTTGGGGACGCTGCGTTTCATGCCGGCAAGTCCCGATAGACAGATTGAGAGTCCTCCTAGTAGGCTATCAGCTCAGCGGAAGGTGTTGGTACACTCCACTTGCTCCGTAGTTACTTATTTGGTCAGTATGCTTTGGACATATATTTATTGGTATGGTGGAGCTCTGTCCCAACCTTTATGACGTTTATGTACTCTTAGAGGCTTGTAGATAGATGTCATATATATGGATACTTGTATGGCCTTATCGGCCTATGTTTTGAGTGTAAAAATGATCATGTCGGCCTTATAGGCATGTATGTCACATGTATAAGTTTCTATATCATGTTGGGTCGTCCTACGTCTAGTATTCCCTTATGTTTTATTTTGGTTATCTCATGACGGCCCCTTTTGGCCCATTTACCCCTAATGGTATGATAAGAAAGATATGTTACGTTGGTACTCGGTTGAGTAAGGCACCGAGTGCCCGTCGCGGCCCTGCGGTTTGGGTCGTGACACCTTGCATAGGGTTAAACGCCACCCTCACCATGGCATGAGGCTAAGCGCTGCCTCCATTATTGCATAAGGCTAAGCACTGCCTTTCCTGCATAAGACTAAGCATTGTCTCCATTCCTTACATGAGGCTAAGCACTGCCCCCAGTATCGTATAAGGCTAATAACTGCCTTTCCTTACATGAGACTAAGCATCGTCTCCATTCCCTGCATGAGGCTAAGCACTGCCTCCATACTGCATAAGGCTAAGCACTGCCTTTTTTTTGCATGAGACTAATGCCTTATTTGTTTTCACTTAATGGAGGTCGGAATCTTAATCATCAAGATCTCAGACGTTAAAAGTGTATTTATTTTTAAAGCCTGAATCTTAATTATTCAGATCTTAATCATTAAGTGTGTTTATTTTTTTTACTTCACAACTATATGATTAAGATCTATAACAGAGACTTAATTTATTAAGATGCTATCATCCATATTCATTATTAACTGCCGCCACTGCCTACCATTATCAACTACCACTATGCCGCCGCCACCACCACCACACCACCATCATCATCAATCATAGCCGCCACCATTATCGACTATCACCATCCACCATCTCCACCACTGCCGCCACCATCATTCTCAACCACAATCAACACGCATTCACCTCAACTACCACTACTAGCTACCCCATCACCATCAACAACCACAACCGGCACTGCCCATCATTATAACCTACTACCACCCACCACCACCTTCCTCAATCACAACTACCACCACTACCCGCCATTATTAACTATTACCACCCACCACCACCATCCTCAATCATAATCTCCACCATTACCAATCACCACTAGCTACTACCCTGAACCACCACCGTCAACCAAAACTACCACCAACCACCGCCTCTAGTCGGCATTCACCCGTTAGCCATCACCACCAACAATTATCATATTTTTAAAAATTATATATTTTATTGATAGAATATTAGATTAATTAGCATTACATTTGAATTTTATGTTTATTAATTTTCAAATAAAGATAAATCTTATACATTTAGATGTTAAAAATCAAACAGTCTTAATCATTTAGTATTCAGATCTTAATATACATCTTAATATTCAGTTGTGTATTCATATTCAGATATCTTAATCTTAATACACATCTTGATATTCGGATGTGTATTCAGATTCAGACGCCTTAATCTTTAAAAAAACAAATGAGGCCTAAGCATTGTCTCCACTCATTGCATAGGGCTAAACATTACCCTCACCTTGCATGAGGCTAAGCACTGCTTCCATTATCACATAAGGCCGAGCATTGCCTTTCTTTGCATGAAGATTAAGCTTTGTCTTTGCTCCTTGCATAGGGTTAAACATTGCCCTCATCATGGCATGAGGCTAAGCACTGCCTCCATTATTGCATAAGGCTAAGCATTGCCCTTCTGCATGAGACTAAGCATTGTCTCCACTCTTTGCATTGGGCTAAAACACTGCACTCATTTCATACAAGAATAAGCCTTGTCTCATCTCATTCTTGCATATGACTAAGCATCACATGTTTCCTCTATCAAACGATCGATATTACCGCATACTTTCATTTCATGGGCTGAGACATCGCCACATTGTCCGAAGGCGTCATAGTCTGAAGGCACCATCTTCATAACCTGAAGACACCATGCCATGGCCTGAGGATCTCTCGAAATTGCATATCATTATTCAAAGGCGTCATAGTCCGAAGGCACCATCCTCATGACCCAAGGACACCATTCCATGGCCTGTGAATCCTTTATCATATGCTTCATGGCCCAGGACGTCATAGTCTAAGGACATCATCCTCATCGTCCGAAGACAACTCTCATGGTCCGAAGGAAATTTGTATCATGTTTAAATTTTTGCAATAACCCATATATATTCGCGTGCATCATGTTTTAAGTTTTGCAGGTAACTCGGGAGGTAACTATTCTACAAACAGGAGCAATTCTCGCTCTGGTTTCCGTTCACAATGTTCACATCCTTCGATCACCTCAAATATAACCGATGATCAGCAATTGATTACCCTTTGTTCTATAACCATTCAAATATTTGCCTTATACATTCGTAACCATCAAATTCGCATTCATAGCTCCACATGAAATCATCTATTACTCACGACACTATCACATCCAAAAGATCCTTTTCGAAACACACGACCACTCTTATAACAACTCCATCGGTTTCGTTCGCCGTTGGATCCAGAACTACACACAGCCTGATTTTTGTAACACCAGGGATATGTAGGCAACTCAAGAACCAGGGTTCGGCCCCCATTTTTTCAAAACACATCATTCCTCATTCACTTCAGACAAAATTGGTCATCATTGTCTTAACCCGATAACTCTTTCATAATTCCTGGGTAAAGAGGGGCAGTTGTTGATACCCAATTTTTCCCTCATGTTTTTACAAATATCATATATGCTTCTAAAATATAATTCCTGCATTATCACCAATTTACAAGAGTCATACAAGTATTTTCTATAATTTTCCATAAATTTTTAAAGCTTTAAAATTGATTTTCTTGCATTTAAATTATTTGAATTTGTATTAATTACCTCTTTAAATTATTTTGTGATGAATTACTCATCCAAATTTATTATTTGTATCCACATATATGATGTATAATATTTTACCTCATTTTTTCATATAATTATATTTATAATTTTAAGCTATTTACATAATTTTGCAATAATAGCTAATATGATGTGCATAATTACATTTTATTGCATTATTTGTGCCCAAATAGCATTTTTATATTTTTATAATGTCAAATTATTATTTTTCAAGCATCTTACTGCACAAATGATATTTTTATTATTTTCTAATTACTTCTTATAAATTATTTTTATAATTTTCGTGTATTTAAAAACTTTGGCCCAATGTTTGAGTTTATTTCGGACCCAAAACCTAGCCCAATAACCCCAAGCCCAAACCAAACAACCCTTTTAATGAACCTGGTCGCGACCCGTGTAAACAGCCCGCCCCGTTTCCCTTTAATCCTGGTCGTTGATCTCAAATGATTAACGGCCCATAATAGATCCCCGCCTTTCCTTATATCCCCACACCCAAACCCTAATCCCATTTCCCCACTCCAGCCGCCTCTGAATCCTCTTTGTTCCATTCGTCTCTAAGAAACCCTAGTCGCCACACCCTTCAATCCTCTCCGATTCCGACCTTAATATGGAATCCCTCCATGATTTTACTTCCTTATATATTATGTCTCCGTGTTACTTACACGATTATGGTATCACTTAGTACTTGCCTATTTTTTGCAAGTACCAAGCCTTGCATCATGTGAAATCGTCTTCAATCTCCAAAATCTAGATGGTATTTCGTCTGCATACATTCATAGCAAGGTGATATGGGGCCGATTCACCAAGATCTGTGGTCGATTTTTTGATTTCTATCGAACTAGGGTTTGTCCGGTTTCTCTTTTAATCTGATTCGAAATTGATTTTTGCATGATAGTCTTTCCTTTAATCTGTTGATTGACTTTTTTCCTTGTTCGTTCGTTTGAATTTTACTACTATATAAACCCCTCCCCTAATTCCCCAGGAGAGAGCTTAATCACTGAAAGTACTACTATTCTCTTATTCTCACTTGTCTTATACTACTTTGAGGCTTAATCTCTTGGCCGGATGAAAGCCAAGGCAACCGAAATTTGATTATCGGACCTTTCTCAGTGTGAGCACTGCCCGAGGTTCATTCGAAACCCTTGGGAACTTTGACGCACTAAGATTTCTGAGTTCTACTGTTCGTTTTGCTATTGACATTGGGGTATTACTGAAATTATTCCTCTTGTTTACTTGTTCACTAATCTGTAACTAGTAAGTACCTATGACCCTTGCAATTTCATTCTCCTTTCGTTTGAGTTCCTGCTCTGCATATCCATGTCTCTGATATTTCTTCTGTGACCCAACATGCTATTATAGGCTCTGAAGCTATTCTTGAGGCTCTATACCTTCTAGTAATCAAACTTGCCTATTTGTTGCCTTGATCCTATTTTCTTAAGCCTGTTTGCCTTAATGTATGTGTTCGAATGCTTATCATTGTTGCTTATTCGAGTTTAGCCTTTGCCTTGCTCTATATTCTTGTGATAAGTCGAGTCATGCCAATGCTTGTTGAGTCATTCATGTGCAACTTAATACTTTTCTAGAGTTAACTCTTGATCGTGCTATTAGCTCAAACATGTTTTCCCTGCTACTTAAAAACTAATGCGTGTTCCATGCCTTGTTTAATCTGGTGTTCTTTAATACTGCTTAAGAATTCTAGGATGAAATTCAATATCTGGCCTCTTCTTCTATATGTGATTAAGCCTAGTCCAGGCAAGTCCTGTTAACCTATATTTGACATATTCTTTTTCATTATGAGTCCTGGCTCTATTTAAACCTTCATGTATGATTGATAATGTTCAAATTCCTCATGCCCAGTTGAATGGATTGTTACAGACCATGTTCATCATCCTGTTTGTTATGATCATACTTGCACTAGACCCTCATGCTAGAAATTTCCATATGAAAACCGTTGTTTTACTTGCTTCTATCTGTAATTCTGCAAGATTCCTCTGTCGAGATTGTACTTAATTTGATATTAGATCATATTATATCCTGAAACTCTACATGGGATTGTCTGTTAGTTTGTGATGTTCCATCCTGTGTTTTGAACTTCTAGCGTCTTAGGTATATAACTCACTGTGATCTCGACTATCTACTTTGGTTTAAACCAATGTTAGTTACATTCCTAAGAACTAAGTGTGCGGATTTCAAGTGGTCTGATCAATTTATGTACAATTTGTTACTCATACAGTTAAGTTTGGCATTGCTGGGTAAGTTTGCTCCCCCTTTAGACTTGGTGTGGGTCTGCGTTCGAGTCATGCAGCCGATACACTCTAATGTCCTGCGGTGTACCTAGACCCGGGTTCGCTGTTTTGTGGGAAGAATGAGATTACTGAAGACCTCGAAGTTGCTAGATTATTCCTCTTGGGGCCTGCTCTTCTTATTGGGCATGTACTCATTTTAGTTTGTAATATTTGAGCATGTATTCTCTATTGGGCATGTAATAATGTGTAATAACGAATAATGGGGGAATTAATGAAAAAGGGGGTTGGGTATTCTAATATTTGCATGAAAGGGTAGAAAACATGCATATAGGGTCTGTGTGTTATATTTACTATTTCGTTCAGCATGCCTTGTTTGTTATTTCGTTTGGTATGTTGTACACTAATAGAGATCATGCCTATAGGAATCATGCACACCTCACTTGTACATTGTTCAAGCGTGTAAGTCTAAATATCTACCATACTCGTTTCTGTGTTACTACTGTGCATATAGACAGCATGCCTATAGGATATATAACATATGCTTTTTTAACCTAGATATCATACTTATAGGACTTCAAATAATCAATTGGTCAATTGCTTCTATTACTTTTAGTGTACTGCTCATCCAGATATCATGACTATAGGATTCTAATCTTTTAATCAACTACTTCCGTTATTCTCATTACACTTCCCCGCCTCGATGACATGCCTATAGGAATAAAGTGTTATAAAAATCAGGTCTAATTGTCAATTGTTAGAAATCCTGCCTATAGGATATTGTCACTCACATAAGAGCTGTTTATAAGATCAACATCGTTAATGTTGGACTCTCAAAGTTGTTTCACTGCCTAATTATGCAACTATTAGAAATCATACCTATAGGACAGTGTCCCCTGCCTAAGGCGCCTATTTATAAAATCAGCGCTAATAATCCTGAGTTTGCAAACAGCTTATTGTCTCTTGACTAAACCATTTAGAGAGAACAATAAAGTTGCATATACGATGTTGGAATTCAGAATCACCTAGAAACCATGCCTATAGGACTTTAAGTCTTAATTCTAAACTATGTACTGCCTAAACTGCCCGCGTGCATTTGCTGTTTATGCGTGGAGGCTAACTTGGGCCTTTAATTGTCTTTATGTGAAGTCCTATCTATTTTAAATGTTGCCTAATTTTATCATTTTGAGTAACCTGAGCTAAGTCTAGAACCACCTAATAGTAGGTCTAAAGCCTCCTGGACCATAGGTATGGGACATGTAGTGCACGCGTAGGATACAGTTTAGATTTGAATTAGAGCGCTTTAAGTAATAACTTCAACATAGTAATTCGGTAGCAGGAGATGATATTCTGTGCCCGCTAAATAATATGAGCAACCCCTACCTTAAGGGAGTTGCAAAGTATTTATGTTGTACGGGGTGATCCTTTAGGTTAAAAAACTTAGGACCCCCTTTTCTTTATATACTTGCTATTCACACTTAGTCATTTAACATAGACCAGTGCAGTTATACCCTTGTAATCTTTAAGATTTGTACCGATCATTTATTCTTATGTGTTATAATAGATCCTTCAACTTCTATACCTTTCTTTTCTTATCACTTAGCTTAATCATCTAATCCACATAGTGTAAATTTCATCAGGACCCACAGTTGTGGACCTCGAAGAGTGCCTAACACCTTCTCTTTAAGGTAATTTGAGCCCTTACCCGATCTTTAGTAACCAGACTAGTTAAAATAGAGTTATATGCAAATAGGTGTCCTAACGTACTTTAAACTATTAGGCGGCGACTCTTCTCTTTTAATACCCACTTTAAAAGAGTTGTCATACGTCGAAACCCGCTTTCGCGAGAAAATGGGGCGCAACAGTTTTCAGACTTAATAAATTTTTTTGCATGGTTTAAAAACTGCTAGCATGCAATGATATGATAAGCAGACTGAGGAATTGTCATCTAGAGAATACCTATATTCCATTAATATTACTCCTTATTTTACAAAAGACATGACCATTGATAGTATTTTTAGCTATATATGTTGATGATGTTAAACTCATATGTACAGATTCTGTAGAAATATAACACCAGAAGGCCTTCTTACATGATACTTTCAGAATCAAGGACCTTGGCAAGCTTCACTACTTCCTAGGCTGGAAATATTATACACAGATGATGGGGCCATCATTTCTCAAAGGAAGTTTGCACTAGACTTGTTAACAGAATATGACTGCTTCGACTATAGTATTATGTCATCATCACTCGACCCCAATATGAAGCTGATGGCCAAGGAGGGAGCTGTATTACCTGATCCAGCTTATTACAGGAAACTAGTTGGGAATTTAAATTTTCTAACAAACACAAGGTTGGATATTAGTGTCCATTATATCAGTAAGCCTATGAAAGAGCCCAGTAACCTAATTTGCAGACATCTTTTCACCTATTGATATATTGGAAGAGAGATCCTACTCTGGGTATTTTTATGTCCAGATGCACATTGAAGGCCTATTGTGACTTTGACTAGCCCGCGTGTCCAGATTGCAGAAGGTCAGTTAGTGATTATTTGGTATTATTATGGAATAGTCCTATGAGTTGAAAGTCAAAAAAAAGAAAACTATATCCCTGTCCTCAGTTGAGGCAGAGTATATATCCTTAAGGAAGGTGGTTGGAGAGTTAGTATGGTGGAGCAAAATCTTTTCAGAGCTGGATGTCCCTTTCTTTACTCTTATTGTTGTGCATTTGATAGTCAATCATCCTTGCACATTGTCAGGAATCTTATATTCCATAAAAGTGTGCAGTACATAGAGGTTGATTGTCATTTTGTGAGAGATAAACTTCAAAAAGATTTGATTCCCTCCATCATGTTCCACAACTATCCGGCTTGCTGACATTCTAGCCAAGGCTCTCATTGGGATTAAGCATTCATCTATTATGGGCAAGTTGGCTCTAGAGACCTCACCTCCAACTTGAGGGAAGTATTGAGATTGTATTTATCCTCTTATACTTGTTATCACTTATGTTAGCTTAGCTCAGCCGGGCAGTTAGTTGGCTTAGTGGTTTGTTAGTTACAACAGTTGTTGATAGTTATCAATTCATATGCACATGTGTGCATATTATGTATATATTCCCATATAACTGGTAAAGGGTCCAAATTTATCCTTGTACTTGCCAAAAATATCTAGATTTATCCTCCATTAGAAGTTTGGTTCAAGTATACCCTTACCGTTATACTTTTGGGCTAAAAGTATCCCTATTTGCTAACGGGCATATGTTTGAAGCTAATTTGTTTCTAATTTTGTTGATTTGAATTTTAAAACTCACATCAATTCATTAATAGTCTGATTGTCACCAAAATTACTCATGTATCAAACTTATCTTTCTAACATTCTTCATCTCTTATTCATGTTGAATCAGGGCATTTATAAAATGCAACGCTAATATAACTCAATTCATCTAAATCCATGGACAATACATAAATTATTTTGTACCGACCACTACTATTACAAGGCAATCTCTATTACGAAACCTACTTCTCCCACAAAGTTCACTATTGGTGCAAGAGGTGAATTTGGAAATTATGTCGCCTTTGTTCTTCCTATTTGAGTTGAAAGTTTGGAATTTTGTTTTTTAATTTCAGAAATTTAGTTGCATGTGATTGATTTTCATTGTTTGTGGTCATAAATTTCTTCTATGTTTTTTACTTTGGGTGCCTGCTCTAAACCCAAAATGGAGGTGAATTATGCTTGGTTATTTCAGTTCGATTCTTAACAACTTCTTTTTATTATTTGGCTTGTGTCCATTTATCTTTCCTTACACTCATTGCCATATCCAAGAAGGTAGAATTATTTTGATTTTTTTAAGCTTTCTTTGTGAGAAAAAATATGGATGAAATTTGAAGGTGGAAGAAGGAGGTCTCACCGAAGCTGAAAAACAGTGGGGGTTCTGCGACTGTTCAATGGTGGTGCCAAAGTAGCAAAATGGCTAGGGACTAAAGCTGCTCGATTCACGTTGGCTGCGGATGGAACATTATATCGAAGAACATTTGATGGACCGATGGTGGTATGCGTGGGTCCGGGAGATACTAATTACATCCTTCGGGAAGTACATGAGGGCACTTGTGGCAATCACTCTGGTGCCGACACATTAGTTCGAAAAGTGATCAGAGCGGGGTATTATTGGATCGATATGGGCAAGGATGCGAAAGAATTTATTCGTAAATATGACAAATGTCAAAGGTTTGCGCCAATGATCCATCAACCCGGAGAGCAACTTCACTCGGTCCTATCCCTATGGCCATTCATGAAATGGGGAATGGACATTGTCGGCCCTCTGCCATCGACCCCAGGCATTCGAGAAAATAAGAGAGAAAGAAGTTATAGACTTTATTTGGGATCATATCATATGCCGATTCGGGATACCCGCCGAAATAGTGTGCGACAATGGGAAGTAATTCATTGGCAGCAAAATCACAAAATTCTTCGAAGATCACAAAATAAGGAGGATATTATCAACACCATACCACCTCAGTGGGAACGGTCAGGCCAAATTAACGAACAAGACTATTCTTCAAAACCTGAAGAAGAGATTGAACGACGCGAAGGGAAAATGGAAAGAAATCCTGCCTGAAGTCCTTTGGGCATATCGAACAACGTCAAAATCCAGTACGGGGGCGACCCCATTCTCCTTAGTATATGGTTCCGAAGCATTAATACCAGTCGAAGTCGGTGAACCTAGTCCCAGATTTCGATTCATGACGGAATAATCAAATAACGAGGCTATGAACACCAGCCTTGAATTATCGGACAAAGGACGAGAAGCTGCCCTTATCCGATTGGCCGCCCAAAAGCAACGAATCGAAAGGTATTAAAATCGAAGAACTAAACTTCGCCATTTCAAGCCCGGGGACTTAGTGTTAAGAAAAGTCACCATCAATACTCGGAATCCAAACGAAGGAAAATTAGGACCAAATTGGGAAGGACCATACCAGGTGCTCGAGAACATTGGAAAAGGATCATACAAGCTCGGCATCATAAACGGCAAACAGCTATCAAGTAGTTGGAATGTATCACATCTAAAACGGTACTACTGCTAAGGTACGACCTTTCCATATTCATCTAACTGACCCATGCAGAAGTCCGAACAAGAGCTGAAGAAGATCTTTCGCTTAAAAGCACGCGTTGCACTCTTTTTTCCTTAGACCGATTTTCTCCCAAATGGATTTTTCGGCAAGATTTTTAATGAGGCAACCATCGATCGTGCTGCACTTTTGACAATATCCGAGGCCTCTTTCCAACTGACCTCGAATACCGGGGGGGCATCAGGGCCCTTAAATACATCGAGTTCAGATGCAAGAAAGTCATCTCACAAACAATAGGGTTCCAACAGGAAAAATTATAAGAGCCAAATGGTCAAAATGAACCATGCTCATATGGATTGGCCCAAACATAAACACGTGAGCAATGACTTGAGATTTATTGTGCAACCAAAATTAAGCCTACGGGCTACTTTCATTCCGAGTTCGAAATAATCACTCGAATATTAAGCCTACGGGCTACTTACATTACTTCGAGTTCGAATCATTCACTCGACTAAGCCTACGGGCTACCTTTATTTCGAGTTCGAGAAAATACTCACTCGACCATTGCGCTTACGGGCCACATTATCTCGAGTTCGAAATATTCACTCGACCATTATGCCTACGGGCTACGACATTCCGAGTTCGAAACATTCACGCGACGACTAAGCCTACGGGATACCTTTATTTCGAGTTCGAGCAAACACTCACTCGACCATTAAGCCTACGGGCCACATTATCTCGAGTTCTTCATTCGACTATTAAGCCTACGGGCTTCTTTTATTTCGAGTTCGAGCAAACACTCACTCGACCATTGCGCCTACGGGCCACATTATCTCGAGTTCGAAACATTCACTCGACTATTAAGCCTACGGGCTACTATTATTACGAGTTCGAGCAAGCACTCACTTGACCATTACGCCTACGAGCTACAATATTTCAAGTTCAAAACATTCACTCAACGGCTAATAAGCTACTTTTACTCTGAGTTTACATTAACTCAACCAGTACATTATACCTACGGATTATGTTCCTTCAAAGTTTGAATGATCGACCTAACAAGCGAACCCAGGGGCTACAAATCTGATCGATCAGAGAGACTACAAGGTCAACATTCAATTAAAAGTCTTCACAAAATAAAAACTAGTCGACCTTGTTATACATATATATACAAAAATTGCCTACGTGATTAAATTGCAAACATGAAGAATTAGAAATTAAGCTTCCTGGTCGAGCTCTTCCACGACCTCGGAACCCCAGTTGCAGTCTTTTCGGACGACCTCGAGGTGATCCTCTATTATAGAGCACGTATACATCAATACGTGTTCATATCGACCCGAAATGGAGGAAGGATTCTCCACCTTAAAATCGGTCTTCAAAGTGCACGGGCCAGGAACTGAGCTCGAGCCAGTGCCAAGTTCGCAGACAAGAGCCGTTATAACCGCACCGAGGGAGAGAATCTTGGCGAGAATCAAGGAAGAGACAAACCATCATGGGTCCTCCACTATATGTATTATTTTATTATGTTGTTATAGATAAAGCAGTAATCCTCTACTATAAAAAGGGGGATAGATTGCAATAGAGGCAGGTCCTCCAAGATACATTAAGATTTCATTGTACTTGTTTTTCTAATTCATTTCAGTCTTTCCACCCATCATTCCCGTTTTATAGCAAAATTACCTGTATTGTCATTTTGTATCAAAGAAATTCGCATACCCTTAGAACCATATCTAAATTTAACGTTATCCGATTTTTCGGGTAAACATGCATCATTTAGAGTGATATTATTTTGTTTTTCTGCCTAAGTGATATGAGAATCATAGAAGGTAACAACATGAGATTAGTACGTACTCTTCGTTTAGTCTCTCTATTTGTTAGTCTCTCTATTTGTTTAAAACTCAACGAAGGTAAAAGAGGCAAACTTGTTCAACTATTTTCAAAGAAGTATGTTTTGCTTGGGTAAAATTGAGTTGTTACAAGATGATATTAGTATGGTAAAATCGTATACAATCTTAATTGGTTTGTATCTTACTAAAGTAGGATGTATGCTCGATTCTAGTTAAAAAATTTCTTCTTATCTTAAAGAAGAAAGACCTACAAAAGGAAAGAGGGTAAAAGAGCCGGGTGTTTTTATACTTTCTGTATTTTAAAGATTATGAGTTAAACTTGTTGTCATCTACTCCATACAATAACATTGTCACTGCTATGTCTTGATGTGAATCGACAACCTCTCAGTCCCTTGTCTTCTCTATCTGTTTGAAGTTTAGTTTTGTTAATTTGTAGCAGAGTTAGTAGTTTTAGTTAGGACTCAAAATCTGTTGGGTGGAGGTTGTATGTCGTTTTGCTGTTAATGCTGCTAAAGGATGAATGTTGGTTAAAGCAGTCACTCATTTATAATAATTCCTTATAGGCAATATTACTCTTGCATATATTTAACTTCAAGGAAGACCAATTTTCCTTCAACTAACTCTGTGTTTGAAAAAGAGTAGTATCTTCAACTAATTTTGTGTTTGAAATAAAGTAGTATAAGGAAGTCCGATTTTTCTAAAATGACTAATTTTCTTCTTCCTCGACATTTTTGGTTGAAGATACTGACATGGTATTGGATTATTTTTTTAAAATTTTCTTTGTAAGCATATGATACTAAATTTTTGAATGTTGGGTTTAGAAAATTTCTAGATATTGTGTTCTATTTTCTTTCTTACATTTTCTTCTTTTAGCAAATGTGTGGCTAAAATTAGAATTCTTTGAAGGCAATAAATCCGGCTAAGGCAAAATTACACATCCGGCATAGGCTTCTGTTCGCTGCTCCTTCCTTTTCTTTCTCTGGTAATATTTTCACCATAGATTTATCATTCTTCTTTAGTAATTTTGTACTTCAATTTTACTGATATTGTATTGATAAATTTGTTATTTTGATTTTTAGTTTTGAAAAATGAGAGTTGAGTTGATCAATTTTCTAGTTTCAGAAAAAGAAAGTTGAGTTGGTGGATTTTGATTTCTTATTAGAAGCAATGAGACCTGGTGGAGAGAAAATTGGGGTTGCTATATTTTTGTTAAATTTATATTTTAAATTTTGTTTACTCCAATTTAAAGATATCGTAATTGCATTTTGGCTTTTGATTATTTATTCAATATTCAT
Source organism: Nicotiana tomentosiformis (assembly GCF_000390325.3). Lineage (NCBI taxonomy): Eukaryota > Viridiplantae > Streptophyta > Magnoliopsida > Solanales > Solanaceae > Nicotiana > Nicotiana tomentosiformis. The sequence goes on from NC_090823.1 coordinate 62,938,385, forward strand.
TGGAGAACATAGTCATAATGTTGACCTAATATTCCTGCATTATAACTGTTTTTCAGTTTCAAGTAGAATAGGATTTATTTGGTCTTACAAATTTTTATTCTATTGTGTATATTGTCTTATAAAGTTTTATTGTGTTGTGAATCATTTTAATATAATTTTGGATGGCTAAGTCTGGTTAGTCTAGTCATTTTTTAATTTCGCTTCCGGCCCTTTGTCGTTGCGTAATTCTGTGGTTACCTTGACGGCTCTTTGTTGTTGTATACTTGCAAAGAAAGATGCCATCTTTCTCATCCTATTTTAGCTCCCAATCACTACTTAGCCAAAAGAAACAGAGGATGTTAGCTTGAAAAAGTATCACAATGATCAGTCCTAGTGTTTTGAAACTTTTTAAAGAATATGATCTTTCAAAGTAAAACAAAATCTAATGCAAATGTCATGATGCCTTAACTCTTGTTTCCTTCGAATTGTAGAACGTGCGGGTTCATAATGCAGTATTAGGGAGAATTCTACTTCTAGCACTAAAGAATTAAAGTATGAGATTAATATTAGGAACTCAAAAGTAAATGTCTATGAGAACAATTTAAAGATGTTGATTGTAGTTGGTAACACTGGAAAGTAGACCATTATTGTTCCTGATCTATCCAATTATTTGCCAACTGAGTAAGTTGAGTGTTTTGATACCTGATAGTTTCTATGGTGTGCTTAGTTTTGACAGGATTTCTAAAAGCAATTCGTGCTTTCCTTTGCTTTTCATTTGATTCTTGCACCATTTACTTGTTGACATTTTTTGTGTTTAGCTGTAGGCCTTTGATGTTTGGCATATTTCGATATGTGTTGATGTTACTTTGCCCATGTTTTAACCATTTCTTGATGTTATTTAATCTTTAAAACGCCCAACATGGTGTAATTATTGGTTTGATGACTAATTAAGTTATGTGTGACGATTTAAGGTGTTCGGAGTGCAAAATATGAAGAAAAGGTGGTTTAGCTAGAGGAAGAAGGGTTGGATGCGTCGCATCCAACCTAGGAAAACATCATCATGCATGCAACCTTAGCAGTGAAGTTGGGCCATAGCGTCCGCCATCGCGTGCGAAACTGGGAAGTAGAAGTGAAGCTGGATGCGTCGCGTCCACCATCGCATGCAAGCTGAGAAATAGAGGACAAGGTGGATGCGTCGCATCCACCTTCGCAGGCAAAAATTGAAATGGAGGACAAGGTGGATGCGTCGCATCCACCTTAGCATCAATCCCTGAAGCCGAATTGGACTAGGAATAGGAGAGCTTTGGCCCACGACTTTTGTACGCAATATATAAGCTAAAAACGCCTCTTTTAGGTTATCGAACATATTGGGAAGGGGGAAAAAAGCCACGAAAAAGCTGTGGAGGCCGGAATTCATCAAGTTCCATCTTTCTCCCACCAAACTTAGTAATTTTTATGTTTCCGTATATGATTTGTTGTTTGGCTACCATGTCTATGTGGAGCTAAACTTCACGTTCTAGGGTTGTGGTTCTTTCATGACTATTGTTATTCGGATATTGATTTTGACTTCTTGATTTATCATATTAGTTTATTTATTCAATCTTGCACTTAATTATTTAATTGCTTGATCACCAATTGAATATTATCTACGAATCTAGAATTGAACTCGAAAGTGGGAATTCTATATTGCATATAGGATTGAGTAGGGCAAGTTCTTGAACTCGGGCATCGGGGAACGGATTCGTGGTTAGGATAGACATATACCTAATTGCCTTGCTTGGTTGATTTACAGGAATTATAAATGCGTTCTTGTTGATTCTAACTCCATAGACATATAGGCGTTAGGTTAGCTTGAATAGGCGAGTAAGAACTCGACAGATTCTTATGAGCAATATTAACCCTGTCAACCAATAAGCTAGATAAATTAGTCGGTCAATTCAATTGAAGAATACAATAGGATTGTTAGATAGCCCATAACCCTAGATCGTTTTCATTACATTGATATCATAAAAATCTGCTCTTTCTCTGTTCAAAGTTCATTATTTATATTTTTCTTATTTAATTAATTTAGAATAAAATATTTTTAGATTTAATTCTTGTTTAGATAATTGGGATAGTCTAATTTAGTTAATAGTTAATCATAAGTTCTCGTGGGTTCGACATCCGACTTTTAGTCACTTTATTACTTGACGACCGCGTATACTTGCGTGAGTGTGTTTGGTCGCAACAGCCTTGATTTCCAGCACCGTGAAAAAGTAAGACCATAATATCCAATAGGCTGAAGTAGTGTGAGCCTTCTATCTTTAAGTTTCCAGTGTCATTTACTTAAATATACCATGTTCTTCACCTTTTGGGGAATAATGTACATGGTATAACTATAATATGAGTAAATTCTCAGGAAGTAAAAGACTATATTGTTCTATATACATGCTTTCCATAATTCACAACACGTTGCAAGCTACAAAGTGGGAATGAATGACAACAGAGTAGTCTAAAGTCGAATAATCTCGAGGTAACAGCTTAGTAAAGAAGTCACAACACGAACCATCGTGACCATTGCTCCGTACTCCTTGTGTTAACTTTGTGTAGAAAGGGAGAAGAGAAATTAAATAGAGATTGACTGCAGCAAATTGACTTCAGAATTAATATTCAATACCTACCAGTCTTCTTAATTTGTTTATGGTATCAGCTACTTGTGTCTTGATTACCTACCTGTACTGGTCTTTTGAACTGTAGTAGGTCGATATCACAACAGTTTTTTTTTGTTGCAGGATGAAAATGTAAGTCCATAGCAAGTTGTAGTCGTGGAAGATAACATGGAGCTTCCATTTTCATTCCATTGTTAGTCTGATATGAGCTATGTTGCAATGTTTTTTCGAAGTCAATATTGCAAAAATTCTGTTTCGATATGTATTTTGCTGGACTGTTTTTGCTATGCTTCGCATGGAATGTTTCATCTTTAGATTGTTACTTGCAAAAAAAATAAAAAGTTGAAAACTGTTAGTTTGGTTGGCTACCGAAACTGTTAGTTTGTTCATTTGCTTATGTTTTTATGTTTGAGTTGGTTCAAAATGAGAAAAGCACACAACTCTCAATTTGCCAGAATGCATATGCTTAAAAGTTTGGTTTTGATGATTTAGATTTGTTACTAAACTTTGACTTCTTCATTTGTGTGAACTTGTTTCTATCTACCGGAAACTTTGTGCTTTATGCATTATTCATGGACTATACCCATTCTTATAATGGTAAACCAACCCTTGAAGGGTATTGACTTTATTTATCCTCTTTTGTAGGTGGAGTAATTGAAGAAAGGGAAGATGGAGATATTGAAGATCTAGACCTTACTTAAGAAGAACTTTGAATTGTTGTCGATGTTCTCGGAGTCTTTTGTTATTAACATTTGAAACTTTAACTTTTGAAGTGTTGAACCGTAAAACTTATGTGATTGGGTTAAAACATTTTGCTATTATGGTTATTATTAGCTTATTGGAGCGTATAGATTATGAAGTGTTTTATCTTTTTATTTATATAATTTTCAGGTTATTACAAATATTTACATATGTAAATGTCATTTACAACCGGGGCAATAATGTCAATTAAACTGTTACAATAGCCTAATAGAACAATTGCAATAAGCACAATTTCCGTTACCATAGACAATCTAAATTGTTCCAATAGGTCTTGTAAACCGTTCCAAAAAGTGCGACAATCGATGCAAATGGAAATTATAACCTGTAAATAAATGCTGCAATAGCTTACACAACCGTTGCAATAAATTATATGGTAACGGTTTTCAACCGTTGTAGTAAATAATATGGTAACAGTTTACAACCATTGCATTAAACTCTATGGTAAAGGTTTTAAACTGCTGCAGTTGAAAAGAATATTTGTTGCTTTAGACAGAGGAAAAACCGTTGCGATAGCTGGCCCTATAGCAACGGTGTAGTCAACCGTCGCAAGAACCGTTGCTCTAGATCTATTGGCACGCGAGCAGATGTAACGGTCGCTAAACCGTTCCAATACATCTATGGCAATGGTTTACCTATCATTCGCAATGGTTTTCCCGCCGTTGCAATAGGCCCATTTTACAGTAGTGTAACCATATAGGTTTTGTAGTAAACCGTTTGTCCTTTTTTAACCCTACAATGCTAAGATGGGTTTTCTTATTTTACATTTATTCCATCTAAAATAATATAGTTTTATTTGATTTTATGTGATACTTTTTTTAAGTCAGTTGAAAACTGCTATTTTTATATTTAATAATAATTTAATTTTAAAATGCTCAGTGTACATGTATACGGTCAAAATCATGCTTGCCCGATTTTGTATAGTTAATCGAGACCGTAGTGGCAGATCGTGGTTCAATCCCAAGTTATATTGGATCGTTACATGAATAAATATTACCTAGCCCGTGATTCAGGGATCGATCGAGATCGAAACCAGCTAAGGTCGAGACCGAGAAGGATAGAGATCTAGCGATATCGAAGGAAGCCTGCTAGGTCGAATAACAGAAAGTCGAGAAATCCGTGACCGGGCGAGGATTGTGACGGAGATCTCGGCATATATCAAGTTAAGACCGGTTGATTAGCCAATCAGAAGATTTTCTTTGTATTTAGAATTGTACCATATGTAAAACTCATCTACTATATAAAGTGGGTTCCAATCATTTTGTAGGGGGACATACATGCATAACAAAGAAATATATTACGTTTTCTCTCTTAAGATCTCTTATTCAGTTGTTCAGTTCTTGCTTTTCAATAATATACTCAGTTGGATCGAAGGCGACCTAGCTCGAGGGACAAAGTTGCGCGTTACATTGGTTTGCTTCATTTTACAGTTAATTTCTAACTTCAATTCTTACATTTCTCAGTTTGTGCCAAGTGAAATCACATATCCTTAAAACTATTTACAAATTTAATTGTTATCCGATTTTAAGGGTAAACAGTTTGGCGCCCACCGTGGGACTAAGGATAATAGTGATTGCCTGGTGCTAATTTTCATAACACACACTGCTTTACACTTATTCTCGTAAGCGTTTTTGATTCCAGGATCAGGATGTCGAACTCTCAAGCAGTACCTGCACACATCGACAATGGTCTTGGTTTTCATGGCGAAAACGACAACGTAGCCGCCCCAGAAAACGAAGTGCCTCTAGTTGATCTCGAGGGAGTACCAGTTGCAGACCCCATCGACGTCAGTTCCCATGTTGCCCTGAATGCAAATCTGGGCGTCGACCCTGAAAATAACATCCACAGAGATGTTCGATCAGCCGGTCAGAATGCACAGAGCGGCGAAGAAGGCGGAATCAGCCTTCGAATAATATTCGAAATACTGCAGGCTCAACAAGTTGCAATAGCACAACTTCAAAATCAGAACCACGCACCGAGTAGGGTCGAACCCGAGCCATCACAGAAAATTATTCACAGGGCCGAACCAGTGCCAGAGAGGTCAAATGTGAATGAGTCAGGGACTGACCCCGCTATGTTGAAGATGTTCGAGGAGCTGACAAAGCGAATTGAATCGGGGGAGAGGAAGATTGAAGCGAATGACAAAGAAATGGAAACATATAACTCCCGAGTTGATCAAATTCCGGGGGCACCACCGATTTTGAAGGGTTTGGATTCGAAGAAGTTCGTACAAAAGCCCTTCCCCCCGAGTGAAGCTCCTAAGCCCATTCCGAAGAAATTTCGCATGCCAAAAATTCCTAAGTATAATGGAACTACCGACCCCAACGAGCATGTCACTTCTTACACATGCGCAATAAAGGGGAACGATCTAGAGGATGATGAGATTGAGTCCGTACTGCTGAAGAAATTCAGAGAAACTTTATCAAAGGGGGCGATGATATGGTACCATAATTTGCCACCTAACTCCATTATTTCTTTTTCCGTGCTCGCAGATTCCTTCGTCAAAGCACACGCCGGAGCGATAAAGGTCGAGACTAAAAAGTTAGACCTCTTCAAAGTAAAACAGAAAGGCAACGAGATGCTCAGAGAGTTAGTATCTCGGTTCCAAATGGAGCGTATGGATCTGCCCCCGGTCGCGGATGATTGGGCCGTTCAGGCTTTCACTCAAGGCCTAAACGTACGAAGTTCGGTAGCCTCACAACAGTTAAAGCAGAACTTGATCGAATATCTAGCTGTAACCTGGGCCGATGTGCACAATTGGTACCAGTTAAAGATTAGGGTCGAGGATGACCAGTTGGGGGCTCCTTCCAGGTCCGTTTATCCAAACAGGACCATCGACAGAGTTAAAAGGGATATTGACCAGGAACCACGGTCAAACAGAGATCGATATCAGCCATACGGTGGAGATCGGAGAAACAACCGACCTGGACGCAACCCCGTTCGAATTGATAGAAGAAATGATCGAGGACATAGCTCTCAAGGGCTCATGAATAAGAGCAGTTTCGACAGAAATGTCGAACCCAAAGAAGCACCATGACTATTAGAATACAACTTCAACATTGATGCATCAGCTATTGTATCGGCCATTGGGCGCATCAAAGACACTAGGTGGCCCCGACATCTGCAGACTGATCCAGCCCAGAGAAATCCTAATCAAATGTGCAAATATCATGGCACCCATGGTCATAGAAAAGAAGATTGCAGACAGCTGAGGGAGGAGGTAGCCCGTTTGTTCAACGAAGGGCATCTTCGAGAATTCTTAAGCGATCGGGCTAAAAACCACTTCAAGAATAGAGATTCAAATAGACAGAATGAGCAAGAAGAGTCACAACACGTGAATCACATGATTGTTGGAGGGGTCGATATTCTTTAGGGGCCCGTATTCAAACTCACCAAGGTTTCGATCATGAGGGAAAAATGGACTCAAAACTACGTACCAGAAGGGACCTTGTCTTTCAATGACGAGGATGTAGAGGGGATCTTATAACCCCACAATGACGCACTGGTAATATCTATCCTTATGAATAAAATTCAAGTTAAACATGTTTTGATTGTTCCAGGTAGCTCGGCCAACATTATTCGATTGAGGCTCGTAGAACAGCTAAGCCTACAAGATCAAATTGTGCCCGCAACCCGAGTACTTAACGTCTTCAACATGGCAAGCGAAACCACCAAAGGTGAAATTACTTTGCCAGTGAATGTGGCCGGGACCATCCAAGAAACAAAGTTCCATGTGATCGAGGGTGACATGAGGTACAATGCCCTGCTTGGAAGGCCGTGGATCCATAACATGAGGGCAGTACCTTCGACCCTTCACCAAGTTCTAAAGTTCCCGACATCGGAGGGAGTCAAAATAGTGTACGGGGAACAACCTGCCACCAATAAGATATTTGCAGTCAATGAAGTGATATCGGTATCGGCGCTCTCATCAATGAAGGGATCGGATTCGAAGGGAAAGCAGGAGGCCAAATAACGACCACAGACACCGACCTCGACCCAATTACAGAAGCAAGGGATCGATGAGGATGACGACTACTGGATCCCTCAATCCTTCATAATTCCCGATGACTCCGACGCCACCAAATCGACGGTCGAAGAGCTGGAACAAGTCACACTAGCCAAGCATCAGCCCGAACGAAAGGTATACCTGGGCATGGGGCTAACCCAAAGCTCAGGATAAAACTTATTCATTTCCTTAAAGCTAACATGGATTGCTTTGCTTGGTCCCACCTCGATATGACAGGGATCCCACTAGGAATTACCACTCACAAACTGAGCCTGGACCCTAAATTCCGCCCGGTAAAGCAAAAAAAGAAGGCCCCAGTTCGAGGTCAAACATGCCTTCATCAAGGACGAGGTAACCAAACTTCTCAAAATAGGATCCATTCGAGAAGTAAAGTATCCCGAATGGTTAGCAAACGTTGTGGTAGTCCCTAAGAAGGGAAATAAACTTAGAATGTGTGTAGATTATAAAGACCTGAATAAAGCATTCCCCAAGGATTCTTTTCCTTTGCCTAATATCGATCGTATGATCGATGCCACGGCCAGACACGAGACTCTCAGTTTTCTCAATGCCTACTCCGGGTACAACCAGATACAGATGAACCTGGAGGATCAGGAAAAGACCTCATTTATCACTAAGTATGGTACCTACTATTATAATGTAATGCCATTCGATCTAAAAAATGCTGGTACAACTTATCAACGCCTAGTAAACCAAATTTTGAAGAACAAATAGAAAAATCAATGGAAGTTTATATTGATGACATTTTAGTTAAGTCCCTGTGAGCAGAGGACCATTTAAAGCATTTGCAGGAGAGTTTCGATATACTGAGGAAGTACAATATGAAGCTCAACTCCGAAAAGTGTGCATTCGGGGTTGGCTCGGGCAAGTTTCTTGGTTTCATGGTGTCCAATTGGGGAATCTAGATCAACCCCGATAAAATCAAAGATATCGAGGATACCACGGTAGTGGATAATATAAAGGCCGTGCAGAGGCCGACGGGGTGAATAGCCGCCCCAGTATGATTCATTTCGAGATCCTCAGATAGGAGACACCGATTCTTCTTGATGCTTAAGAAGAAGAGCAATTTTGCATGGACCTCGGAATGCCAGCAGGCCTTGGAGGAACCAAAGTGGTATTTATCGAGCCCGCCGCTGCTTCACACCCCAAAAGTGGAAGAACAACTTTACCTATACTTGGCAGTCTCGGAGATAGCGGTAAGTGGAGTCCTGGTCCGAGAAGAACAAGGTACGTAATTCCCTGTCTATTATGTTAGTCGGACCTTAGGTGAGGCCGAAACTAGATATCCACACTTAGAAAAATTAGCGCTTGCTTTAATAAGCGCCTCAAAGAAACTAAAACCATATTTCCAATGTCATCCAATATGTCTTGTAACAACTTATCCTCTTCGAAATATTTTGCACAAACCCGAGCTTTTGGGTCGATTGGCCAAATGGGCCGTAGAAACTAGTGGGTACGGTATTGAGTATCGACCCCGAACCGCCATCAAGTCTCAAATCTTGGCGGACTTCGTGGCTGACTTTACGCTGGCCCTCGTGCCCGAGGTTGAAAAAGAACTACTGATAAAATCGTGTACATCTTCGGGAGTCTGGACCCTCTTTACGGACGGTGCTTCAAACGCGAAGGGGTTCGGATTAGGCATCGTACTAAAATCACCCATAGGTAATGTAGTTAAGACAGTCTATCAAAACTATAAAATTGACTAACAATGAGGCCGAGTATGAGGCCATGATTGCAGGTCTCGAACTAGCTAGAAGATTGGGGGCGGAGGTCATAGAGGCTAAGTATGATTCCCTCCTCGTAGTAAACCAAGTGAACGGGATTTTTGAAGTCCGAGAAGACTGAATGCAGAGGTACTTGGATAAACTATAGGTGACTCTACATCGGTTTAGGGAATGGACCTTGCAACATGTACCTAGAGAACATAACAGCGAGGCCGACGGTCTTGCAGACTTAGGTTCATCGGTCAAAGACGACGAACTCAACTCGGGGACTGTCATACAACTCATAAGATCGGTAATCGAAGAAGGTCACGCCGAGATAAACTCCACAAGTTTAACCCGGGATTGGAGAAACAAGTACATAGAATACTTAAAGAACAGGAAGCTTCCATCAAATCCAAACGAGTCAAGAGCTCTGCGCACAAAGGTAGCATGGTTCACTTTGTCCGAAGACGGAACACTGTTTAGAAATACGTTCGATGGACCGTTGGCAATATGTTTGGGACCGGGAGATACCGGCTACATCCTACGGTAAGTTCACGAGGGGACTCATGGAAATCATTCCGGTGCCGAATCGCTGGTCCACAAAGTAATCAGAGCAGGGTACTATTGGACCAATATAGGGACGGATGCAAGGGAGTTCATTTGAAAATGCGACAAATTCCAAAGGCATGCGCCCATGATTCATCAACCCGGGGAACTACTCCACTCGCTCCTGCCCCCATGGCCCTTCATGAAATGGGGAATGGACATCGTTGGCCCTCTTCTGTCGGCCCCAGGTAAAGTTCAATTTATTTTGTTTATGATTGATTATTTTTCTTAATGGGTTAAAGTACAGGCTTTTGAGAAAGTCAGAGAAAAGGAGGTCATAGACTTCATTTGGGACCACATCATATGTCGATTCGGGATGCCCTCCGAAATTGTATGTGATAACGAAAAATAATTCATCGGCAACAAAGTAACTAAATTTCTCGAGGATCACAAGATCAAAAGGATCCTATCAACACCTTATCATCCCAGTGGGAACGGACAAGCCAAATCGACCAACAAAACCATCATCCAAAATCTTAAGAAGAGATTGACCGATGCCAAAGGAAAATGGAGAGAAATACTACCCGAGGTTCTATGGGCATACCGCACAACATCGAAATCCAGCACCGGAGCAACACCGTTCTCGTTAGTTTATGGCACCGAAGCTCTGATCCCGATCGAGGTCGGAGAACCTAGCATTAGGTTTTGATATGCAATAGAGGAGTCGAATAACGAGACCATGAATACGAGCCTGGAATTGTTGGACGAAAGAGGCGAAGCCGCTCTCGTTCGATTGGCTGCTCAAAAACAGCGGATCGAAAGGTACTACAATTGAAGAGCCAATCTTCGATATTTTAACATTGGGGACTTGGTGCTAAGAAAAGTTACCCTCAACACCCGAAATCCGAATGAAGGAAAACTGGGTCCGAACTGGGAAGGACCGTACCAGGTTCTCGAAGAAATTACTTCATGGCAGTAGGGTCTCGATAGGAAAAATTTGTAAGGTCCAAACGGTCAAACGAACCGTGCCCGCGTAGTTTGCTCGAGCCTTGGAACAAAACAAGTACGCATGTATAATCATGTATAAAGAGAAGTATTTTTCTTTGCCGATATCTCATGCCTTAGAAATATTTTTCTACTTTACAAATTCATACTCTCGATCTATTATGCAAACAGGCTTAAGGGCCGACCATAACCAGACTTCGGATAATTACCCCCACGCTCGGGGACTGTCGTTCGAAAAATAAACAAGATCGAATCATTAAAACTCCGAGATCATAAGACCTTTTAGGCAACCCTCG